>NC_072484.1:37503500-37814500 GCF_027574615.1 Eptesicus fuscus | reverse complement strand
CCAGCTCCAGAAGTGTCACCCAGTGACCTCGGACAAGCTCCTGCTCTTTCTCAGCCTCACTCTTCTCATCTGGAAATTGGGTGACAGAGCCACTCATCATGCAGACAGAGAACTACTCAAGAGAATGACAACCTAGGGTCTTGTGGGGCCAGATGAGGAGGAAAACAAACCAAGAAAAGGCCATAACCTGCATAAGTCTTTTTCACACAGAGCTGGCACACAGTAGGTGCGCGACAACACCAGCATCCACTCTCACCCAGGCCCCAGAGCTGACGTGAGGGAGCAAATGGAAACGAGGGCCTCGAAGCCCTTGGAAATAATGAGTCATGAAAATAGCCAACATTTGTGCAGCTTTCTCCTGTGCCCAGTGCTCTGCCTTGCAATTACTCCTTTCTTCTTGAATTTGGGAGGTCAGCGCTCTCCTTATCCCCATTATTGGGGAGAGAAAACGGAGGTGCAGGGATGTGAAGGTGTTTGTATGAGGTCACACAGCTGGGAGGCCGTCATCAGCTCTGCCTCCAGGCCTCCACAGATGGCCTCCTGAGTACCCAGAGAGGATGGTGAACTGAGAAGGTGGGTCCTGACGTAGGACTTGTCCTGATCCGAGATGAGGAATCCGTCACTTCCCTCTTCCCATCTCTCCACGCCCCCAGCAAGCCACTGTTGCTTAGGAAAGGACAGGGTTAATCTAATTTGAACCTCCAGGACATGCATAGGGTGATTCATTTTATTTTTTAAAAAGAGGAAGGAGGAGGAGGAGGAGGAGAAGGGGGAGGAGGAGGAGGAGAACCTCGCCTGTCAGGTCTCATTTAGAAACCTGAACATTCTGAAAATATTGATGAAGAAAGGGGCTGCATCATGGGAATGATGCTATCCAATGTGACAAGGGGATTTTTTTCTTAGGCCAGAAAGGCAGAGACTGAGAATTGCTCTTCTGGGGGTCAACCAGCTGGGGTGTAAGCTCAGGAGGCCATCTGTGGGGGAGCAGTGGGGTGAGGGATGCGCTCCCATCCCCCACTTGCTCCATTTCCTGTGATTGTTTATCAGAAGATAAGGCCTTGCTTACTCCACTCTCACAGTCACAGCAAGTCGAAATCACAGACCCTAGCGCATCAGAAATTCACTTCTTGGTTTAACCTTCTCATTTCTCAAATGGGCAAACTGAGGCCCAGGGAAAGGGAGAGAAGCACTCATTCGATCAACTGTCAATCAATAAACATTGATTAGAACCCATGATGCAGCTGGTCGCCTCCTGCCAAGGTGACCAGGGATATTGAAAGGCAGCAGGCAACCTTCATGACTTCAGCTTGGCTTTAGGTTCCCGCTGTGTGGTCTAGGGGAGGTTATTTAGGTTCCCTGAGCCTCGGTTTCCTCTGTAAAATGAGGAGAATAACCTTAAACCCCATAGTTGTTGGAAAAGTCAAATCAGGGAACTGCAAGGGTCTCTATTCAGCTCTTTGTTTGCATGAACAGGCACAGATTCAAGGCAGCTTAACAACATCCAAAAAATCAATTTTGTTTTCGGATAAACACGTGTGAGTCATGGGGATGACTCACACGTGTTTATCCAAAAACAAAAACATACTACACACAGAGCTGTGCCTGTACGTTTACAGCAGCTCTATTCAGAACTGCCCCAAACAACCCAAATGTCCTTCAGCGGGTTAATGCATAAATGAACGGTGGTACATCCATTCAATGGAATGCTGCTCAGCCATAAAAAGGAGCAAATTGTGGACCTACAACAACATGAATGAATATCAACTGCATTGTGCTAAGTAAAGGAAGCCACACTCAAGGGCTATGTACTGTAGGATATCATTTTTATGACATTCTGGAAAAGACAAAACAATAAGAACAGTAACCAGATCAATGGTTGCCAGAGACAGAGGGAGGGAGGGAGAGAATCACCTGCAAAAGAGCAGGAGGAAATGGGGGATAAAGGGTGGTGATGAAAATGTTCTATATCACCATTTTGATGGAGCAACACGACTGGACATGTTTGTCAACTCACTGAGCTACACACATGAAAAGGGTGAATTGTATGTAAATTGTAACTCAGTAAATCCAACATGAAAAAAATAAAACAACAAGCTAACAAACCTAGCTTCAGAAGAGACAAGAAATGAAATGGGCCCTAACCGGTGTGGCTCAGTGGCTAGAGCGTCAGCCTGCGGACTGAAAGGTCCCAGGTTCGATTCTGGTCAAGGGCATGTACCTGGGTTGCGGGCACATCCCCAGTGGGAGGTGTGCAGGAGACAGATGATTGATGTTTCTCTCTCATCGATGTTTCTAACTCTCTATCTCTCTCCCTTCCTCTCTGTAAAAAATCAATAAAATATTGTTTTTAAAAAAAAAAAAAAGAAATGAAATGGTCCTAGGAATGAAGCCGTGAACTTGAACCATTACGGGCAGACGTCGGAGACACTGCAGGTTTGGTCCCAGACCACTGCAATAGAGTGAACCTCACAATACAGTGAGCCACCCAATTTTTGGGTTTCCTGGAGCCCATAATAGTTCTGTTTACACTATACTGTAGTCAATTAAGTGTGCAATAGGATTGTGTCTAAAAAAATGCATGTATCTTAATTAAAAATACTTTATTGCTAGGAAATGCCAACCATCATCTGAGCCTGTTTGAAAAATAGCACTGATAGACTTGCCAGATGCAAGTCTACAAACCTATTTGTAAAAAATGCAGTATCTGCCAAGCATAAGCGAAGCACAGTAAGATGAAGTATGCCTCTCTTTAGAACTTGTGTCAGAGCTGTAAGATATAAAGTCCCAGGAGAGAATCGGATTGGCTGAGTTCGGGTCCCAGGCTCGCCTCTAACTAGAGTTGTGCAGGGCCGCTTGATGGACAACCCCACCAAGCCTGTAGAAAAGGGTCCTTACTCAGAAGCAAAAACGTAAATTGTACAGAGGACCCCATCAATTGCAGAGGCCTGTAGGTCTTGGGGTTTATTGCCCTGGACACTGATGTCTGCCCTTCCAAGAATAAGACCAAACTCCCCATCTCTGAGGCGTTGGGACATGGGGGACTGCAGGTCCCCCTTGGATGTGAAAGTTGGGTTTCAGATGAACTGGGTCAAGCTGAGTGTGGCTTCAGTCCTACCAGCATTCAGTTCAGGCAGGTAGTCACTCCAGTGGCTCATCAAACAGGCAGGAGACACAAGTGGTCGGTCATCTAAACAAGTGTTCAGCCTAGGGCGTCATTTATTTCCATGAAAGAAAGTGTGTTCGACTCTTATTGACTGAAATGGGTGTGTCAGGCAGACACAACCGGTGACTCAGCCTAAGGTGGGGAGAGGCTGCACAATCGGTGGTTCATTCCCTGTCTCCCTCTGGCCGCCCCAAATGGCCATGGGAGCTTGGCCAGAAACTAGCCCCAAGGCGTAGCTACCCTTCATGACATCCTAGCAGAATCGGTTACAAGCATGGACTTCGGAGCACTCACTCGGCCCCTTCCAAACTGGGTGACCTTGGGCACGTCATTTCACCTCTCTGGCTCCCCTTTCAACAAAGTAAACGATTTTCCAAGCAGTTTCTTTGATTTTAAGTGTGTGTGTGTGTGTGTGTGTGTGTGTGTGTGTGTGTGCGCGCGCTCCAAAAGCATAGTTAGACATAAATAGGGTTGCTACGTAAACCAAAACTCGGTGTACTGTCTTCGAAATTCCGAACTTCAGATGTGGGAACTCTCACCGGCATAGGGGGATGATGAATTTCCTCTTTATTCCTCTTTATGTGCTGTGCTTGTGGGTTTGGTTTCGTAAGACTGTGCCAATATTGACAAAGTTTTTTAAATGGGCTGGTGGTGGAATTTTTTTTTTGGGGGGGACATATTAATTTTCTTTTTTATCTCTGTCTATATTTTTTCTACCTACTAGTACTTTGCCAGAATTTCTTTATTTTGGAGTCTTTCCATTTTTATGAAAGCTCGATTCTAAATGTAAAACAGGTTATTCTTTTCTTTTGAAAGCTAACCTTTAACTACCAAAGTGGTACATACAAATAGTCCTCCACTTACTAGTACAACGTTTCTCACCTCCCAGGGGACCTGAAACCAGCTTTAATCACCACCACTTGCTCCCAGGCAGGGCGCCCATACCCCTCCCACCCCTGTCAGCAATTTGGAGTGTGTTTCCAAACTTCCTTCTATATATTTACATTCACACATCTAATGTGGACTTGTGCTTTTGTTCTCATAGAAAATAGACAGTCTTGTGGAATCATCCCCCGCATAACGTCCCCCCCCCATTGGCTTTTCCCCCTCCTAAGAATTATGACTTGCAATTGTCTCCCTGTCCATACACAGAGGACTACCTCTTCTGCTCTTTAACTGCTGTGTAATATTCCAAGGCTTAACTTATTTATCCTTCCCCCTTTGCTGGGCACTTAGGTTGCAGCCAATGTTTGCCATAACATATAAAGCGGTAGAGACTCCCCCCGGTACACATCCCTGGGGCACACGCGCAAGTGTTTCCGTTGGGTTTTTAATTGGAGAATGGGACAATATTTGCAAAGGCTTCTAGAGTTTTATTATTGGCTTTTTTTTTCCCAACCACCATAAAAAACACACCCATGTTATTAAGATGTAAGTCATATCTCATAAAATGCATGTGTTTACATTGTGCAATTCAATGGTTTTTAGTATATTCACAGATTTGTGCAACCATTCCCACAATCTAATTTTAGAACATTTTCTTCACTCCCCCCCTTTCAAAAGAAACCCTGTTCCCATGAGCACTCACTCCTCATGTCCCATCCCTGTAGTTCCTGACATCCATTCATCTGCTTGCTGTCTCTGTGGATTTGCCTATTCTGGGCATCCTATCTAATAAAGAGAGAATATGCTAATTGACCATCACCCTCTCACAAAGATGGTGGCGCCCACAGCCAATAAGAAGGGAATATGCTAATTGACACCCTCAAAGATGGCGGCGCCCACTGCCACAAGATGGTGGCGTCCAGTCCCCTTAGCCCCGCTGGGGCAGCAGGCACACAGCACAGCTGGGCCCACCCCTAGGCGGGTCTGGCCGCTCCACCCCCACCCCCAGGTGGGTCTAGCCGCTCCACGCGCCTGCCTCCAGAGTCCCCCAGACCCCTCAGCCCCCCAGCCACCCAGGGCTGGCCCGAGGCACAGGCAAGACTCGGATGGTGGCTGCCCAGCTGCCCAGGGCCGCCCAAGGCTCAGGTAACCAGGGCCGGCTGAGGCTTGTGCTGCTGGCAGTGGCAGCAGCAGAGGTGTGATGGGGGCATCACCTCCCACCCCTGAGGGCTCCCAGACTGTGAGAGGGGGCAGGCCAGGCTAAATTTTCATGCACCGGGCCTCTAGTTTTATATAAATGTAATCACATAATATGTGGTCTTCTGTGACTGGCTGCTTTCACTGAGCATAATAGTTTTGAAGTTTCCACATGTTGTAGCATGGATCAGTACTTTTATTATTATTGTTGTTGTTGTTAAATAATCAACCATTCTTTTTGAGTGCCAACTCTCTACCAGGCATGGTGTTAATCCTCACAGAAAACCTATGAAGTAGGCACTACTTTGTCCCCATCATACAGATGAGGAAACTGGGATTAGAGAGTGCTGTGACTTATCCATGGTCGCACAGCAAAGGGAATGGCAGAGCTGAACTTGCACTGTGTCCTTGTAGCTGAGCCATGCTGCTGCTAGAAGCAGGGAGGAAGTGAAAAGTGTCTCATAGGCCCGATGTGCTCATCACAAAATCTCTATATTCATAGGATGCCTCTAGGTCACTGTCATGACTGCTGCTGATGGCCCTGTGAGGCTGGGCAGCGTGAGCAGGATGGTTTGCCCAGCTCCCAATGGCCCCAGACGTTACCAGCGTCAGAGGCCCTGGTTCCTCTTGTGCGTCTTTTCCGACGGCTCCCTCCCTGGGTACCTCCCACGCCCGGTATTTCTTCTCCCCAATCCTAATGTCTTAACGTCTCATCTTTGGGGACTGCTAGATCAGGTTAGGATGTTACATTTTGATTAAAATTGTATGCCAAGTAAGTGATAATTGGTTGTGAGTAAGGGTCTGAAGCGGGTTTTCCTATGAGTAAAGCACATTTTACTGCCTGTAATGGGCAGGACTCCACTCTCCAAAAATCCTAACACTCCCCATCCCCTGGGGTGTCTGGACAGTTAAGAAATGGAAGCACTTAATGGTGACAATACTAGAGTCAACTTCCTCTCCTTGGATCTTACTCTCTTTCACTTCTCAGGATCTCCTTCTCTGAGCCCGGTGGGCTAAGCGTTTTGAGTTCTTTTCTTTGGAGACTGGTATTTCAGGTCACACAGCCTATGAGAAGGGGCCCTGGGGTGGAGTCTGGAGCTTTCGAACTCCATGTCAGTCCTTGTCACGCCAATTCAGCATGGATGACACCAGGCGAGCCTCATGTTCCATCCCACTCCCATTACAATGCAATTCCCAACGGCAGATGGAGTAAAAGCAGCTTTCTAAACGTTCAAAATCGAGGGGCGCGGTGCAGGGCCAGTTGTGGCTTCTCTGCAGCGTCGGGAGCACCTGCCCCTGCCCTAACTTGCTGTGGGACCAGGGGAGATTGTTTGCCCGAGGCCTCTGAGGCTCAGCAGAGGGCCTTCTACCCCTAACAGATGTGACTGGAGAGTACGTTGGGCTCAGACCGCTCATCTCTGATGGAGGCACCAAGGCTTCTTAGAGGCCCCAGCACCACACCCTGGCTCCTGGTGCTGCCATGGACAGCTGGCACCACAGATTTCACCAACCAAGGCTCTGAGCTGGGCTAACCTCCAGAGCTTGTCCCAGGGCTGGACAAGTCGCTCTCTCTCTCTCTCTCTCTCTCTCTCTCTCTCTCTCTCTCTCTCTCTCTTTCTGCCACAGGTCACTTATTTATTCAACAAACATTTGTTGAGCAGCCACTAAAGCCAGGGGGGTGGAGGGAGACAGAGGAGCACACACACTGGGCCTTAGACAAGGCAGACTGTGACTGTCCTGTGGAGCTGGGGGCTGGGATGGGGTTCTGCTTTTATTTATCTATTTATTTTTTTAAATATGTTTTTGTTGATTTTCGGAGAGAGGAAGGGAGAGGGAGAGATAGAAACATCAATGATGAGAGAGAATCATCTATGGCTGCCTCCTATACGCCCCCTACTGGGCATCGAGCCTGAAACCTGGGCATGTGCTCTGACTGGGAATCGAATCGTGACTTCCTGGTCCATGCATGGGTTGATGCTCAACCACTGAGCCACACTGGCTGGGTTGATTCTGCTTTTACAGAAGTGGAAACTGAAGCCTCAGTGGGCTCATGGCCCACAGAGCTTGAGTGGCATAGTTGGGCCTGAGACCCTACCCAGGGGACAGGGCAGCGGGAGAAGGATGTAGTGTGACAGTGGAGCCGAGGACACCATGAGCAAGTCAGTGTTTCCATTTTAAAAATGGACACATTGGGAGGGCCACCCGGATCAAGGGCACTGTTCTCCGCTCCCCACAACCGAGGGCACATAGGTCCTGCCTCCACAGGCCACCAGCCATGCTCCCTTTCAAAGGGCATGAAAGGTCACACCTACCTCTTGACCTTTTCTCCAAGTCTCCTGTTCTCACCCCTACCTCAGCCCATCCCACCTCAGGGAGTCTGGCCCTTCCCTCCCTGGACTGGATCACGCCAGACGCTGCTCATCTGCCATTAGTCACCAGTTGGTAGAAAAGCGGAGGCTTCCAATGCCTATCACAGTCCCACCTACACTGTCCCGTCTCCCTCTCCCCTCAGCCCATCCATCCAGGGCCATCTCTTGCCTAGGGACCCCTCGTCCTTGGGGAATGGCTCAGCTGAGCCAGGGCCTGGGAGCCCAGCTGTGCTGTGTGACCTCAGGCAGTTTCCTCAACCTATCTGAATCTGAATCTTTTTCTTTTTCTTCCTTTCCTTCCTTCTAGTTAGTTCCCCTTCAGTTCTCTCTGACTCATCTCTCTCTCTCATGCCAAAAACATGCATTGAATGTCCGCTGCCCACCAGACACCATCAGAAGCAGGGCGGGCGTGGCAGGATATAGGGCTGATCCCTGAACCATGGAAGAGTCAGTGCAGGCGTTTAAACCAAGGCCAGATTCGATGCCCCACTTCCTGACTATGTGACCTTGGGCAAGTCACTTCACCTCTCTGAGCCCGTTTCCTCATTTAACAAATGACAACAATCATATTGTGAGATTTAAGTGGGGCATCTGGCTGGTAATGGGTTACTCAAAAGTTCTAAAATGTCACCTTTATCTCTACCTCAAGGCCTGGAAATCCTTAAGAAAGTGAAGGGGTGACCTCTCTAATGGTGGGGTCCTTGCATCAGCGACCCTGGGTCTAAGACTTATTTGGGAGGCAGGGCGTCCTTCTGAGCACCCCACAAATAGTCTACATTGTTTGCCACCTGCTTCACCTACACATAAGAACCTCACTTTTGTGGAGGAAGGGGACTCCTGATCTTAAATATGCACATAAAATGTTCTATGTACAATTTATTGAACATCTACCATATGCTCAGCACTGAACAGACATTGACTCTAACCCCTAGAAGCGGGAACTCTTATTACACCCATTTTATAGAAAAGGAAACTGAGGCTCAGACACATCTAGTAATTTGCCCAGGGTCACACAGCCCGCTCTAACCATTGTACAGCACTTCCCTTGCACAAAACGATGAAGGCCCCTGTCTGTTCTGAAGGGGAACCTTGAGCCCATGACCACCCTCCCTGGGCCTCAGTTTCCCCTCAGTAAGCTGGAGTTTTTAATCATTACTTGTGCAATTATGTAAGACAAGGCAGGGTTTCCCAGTAACCCCTGAACAGATAGACAAACTGAGGCCTGAGCAGGGCGAGGGCCCCCTGGCCGCCGGAGCCTTCATTGTCCCTCAGGACCACTTGTCATTTTTTGCTCCAAAAAGCAGGGACCCGGTTATCCAGTGCGCACTGTTGACTAGGTCCCGGCCTCAGTCATTTTGATTGAGCCTTACTCCAGGCCCGTGAGGGACGAATTCTTGCCCCCGTTTTGCGGAGCGGGAAACTGAGGTCTGGAGAGCTGAAATACCTGCCCAGGGCCACACAGCTGGTCAGGGCAGAGTGGGTACTGGCTTCTTGACTGATGTTCACTCATCCTGCTCCTTCCTCTGAGCTCTCGCCAGCTGCAGGGGACAGATTCTGTAACAGTATCTGTAAAACCGGGCAGTTACGAGCGAGGTTCACTCATTTCACAGGTCAGCAGGACTCAACGCTGTGTCCTGAGTCTGTTCACTAAGACCCAGGCAGGGCCCATTTGACCCAGGGACAAACACCCACTAAACAACACAGGCTTGTTCCCTGCACTTTGTCCCACGGGAATGGGAACTGGGACCAGTTCTGTAGCCGAAATCCCTCAAGAGGTATGGAAGTTATTGTAGAAAAAGGGCTTGAATCTCTTGCCCCTGCATCTCTTGCTCAGACCTCACGGTAGGTAAGAAGCATAGAAGTCTGGGGGAGTAGAGGGCCCAGGAGGAGCGATGCCGCACCCCCCTGCCCTGGATGCTAGTGGGAAGGGTCAGAGGTTGAGTTCCTGGAAAGTTTTCTTTGTTTCCTTCTGGCACACGGCGGGCCTGCAGGGATGAGAGTAAATGGGAATGGAGGGAGGATGGGGAACAGGTAGTGATGAGTGGCGGCTGGGTGAGTGGATGGCTAGATAGATGAATGGGTGGGCAATGGATGGGTGGATAGATTAGATCTATCATCTGAGGGACGGATGAGATGGGAAGATTACCTGGGTTTTGCTCCAGGAAGAGGTGAGCCTGTCTCTGTGGGTATGTCTGCATCTGTACACGAGGCTGTGTCTGCATGTGTGTCCATCATATGCATCTTTGCATATCTGTGGATGCCCCCATCGGCTTCTGTGTCCTTATCTGATGTCATGTTGGTGTTTCTGTGTGTGTCTGTGAGCTGGGTGCATCTGGACACCTGTGTATTGGTATGTGGCTCCTGGTGGGTACCTGTGTGTCTGCCCGTGTCTATGTCCTGGCGTGTCTCCATGCTTTTAACTTGATTTTGTGTCCATGTCACTGTACGACCAGGTTTGTCTGTTGTATGTATAGGAGTGTGTCTGTGACTGTGTGGGCTCCACATGTGTCTGTATCTGTATGTGTGTATTTTTCTGTCCAGGTGTCTGTTACCCAGGGTCTGACACTGTGGGTCCAGGTGTGCCTGTGCCCTGATTTAACTGTGTGTCCTTGCTGTCCCAGCCCTGCACTCTGTCTGCTCCCCCAGGGGGAGCCCTTGCCTGGCCACCATTCCCTCCTCCCTCTAGGGCTCCTGCTCTGGCTGGCCAGCCCAGAGCGTGGGCCCAGACTGGGCAGTAGCAGCCTCAGCAGGTCCCCGCCTTCCCTCTCGGCCCCGCCTCCGGCCCGCCCCCGAGCGGGCTATAAGTTCCCTGCGCTCAGCCTCCTCCACAGCGGCTGCCAGTGGTCCACCCCGGAGGGTCCTGCCACCAGTCCCAGGAGACACTGCCACCCCTGACCATGGCCGAGGGTGAGTATTAGGGTCAGGGCTGCTGCTCCTCAGGAGCCCTGTGCCTGGCTGTCCCTCCCTGGTCTCGGTGCTAAGCCAGTGCAGCCGGGGTCAGGACAGGCTGCGGCTCAAATCTTGGAGAGCAACATGCGGTCTGGGCTGGGTGAGGGCTGCCTGGCTCCCAGTCCTGGCTGGGCTTGGGGCCTCAGTTTCCCCATCCCCAGGGCATAATCATTGACCCCTGGCTACCTGGGTCAGATGAGGCAACGGAACACGAAGGCGTGTTGTGAACTGTGAAGTACTATGTAGTGGACATTGTTCCTGTCCTCAGTCAGTTAGTTGGGCTGGTTGCTGTGTGTCAGGTGGCATAAAGCTGTGCAGGGGGCTGTTGGCCTGGCCTCAGAACACCTAGCTTTGGATAGTCCCTGCCAGCTGTGAGGAGGCGTGCCTGCTGAGCCAGGCCGTGTGCAAGCCGACCCTGGCCGGCTCCTTGGCACCCAGGGGCCAGAGAGGAGGTTCCAGCATCCTGTGGGCGAGTGGGCTGACAGCAGGATGTCCTCTTAGGTCCCTCTGGCTCACAAGTTCTGCACCCCTAGTCCTCGGCCAATTGTTGAGTTTCAGTTTCCCCTTCTGTAAAATCTTCTTTTTTCAAAAAAAAAAATTTAATTTGAGAGAGAGAGAGAGAGAGAGAGAGAGAGAGATCTGGATTTGTTGCTTCACTTATTGATACATTCATTGGTTGATTCTTATGTGTGCCCTGACCAGTAATTGAACCCGCAACCTTGGCATATTGGCATATTGGGACAATGCTCTAACCAACTGAGCTACCCAGGTGATAATGCCAGCCCTTGGTACATCTGTGAGGGCTGAGAGGAGTGGAAAAGGGGCTCAATTAATTTCCCACCTGCCCCCCCACACACACACACACACACAGCGCTACCATGCCACCATGCCAGGGGAGGGAAATCTACAATGAAGGATGTCCCTGCAGTAATGCTGCTGGACCCAGCATCCCAGTGGGCTCTTGGGTCAGCTCTCCATTTGAAATGACCACTGCAGTCCGGGAAGGAGCTGTGGGGAGAGGGAATGTGGACGGGGCCATGGGCCACTTGGGGCAGGGATGAGTGGGAGGAACCATGAACCTGCTTGACCTGCTGTGTGGTCTCAGGTCCTTCTCTGGGACCCAGCTCCCCGTGTGTGGGATGGAAAACCAACTCAGGGCTGGCTGTGCCATGTCGCCAAGGTGGCCCCTTGTCCCCAGTGCAGCTTCTTATCCCCATCCCCAAGAGTGGGGCTCAGTGGCCTTGGAGATGACAGTTATGACGAGCCTCCTACCCCAGTGCCCGAGGGGCCACCTCCTACAGGAGTCCCCCGGGCTGGAAGGCCTCGGGTCCTTCTTCCGTGCAGAAATCCTGAGATTTCAGACCCTAGGGTTTCTGCGCCTTTAAGCTGGGCACGACTTTTGGAAATCCTTCCCCAGACAATAGCCTCAGAGCAGGGACTGTCCATCGCTTGGTCTCCCAGCGGGACAGCAGTGCTCTCTCTCCTGCTAAGCAGCCCAGCGGAAGTTCTGCTCCGTGTGCAGGTCTCTCCCGCAGTGATTGCAGGGGCACGGCTTCCCGGCGTCCCCTCCCTGGCTGTAGAATAACACAGGACACAGAGGAAGAGGGGAAGGGAGGAGAGGCGGGAAGACGGAGAACAAGCCCTGAGCTGTGAGTGAGGTGGCTACTAGTGCGGGCTCCACAATCTACTGCCCTGTATTCAAACCCCAACGCTGCCATTTGCCGTGGGACCTGGGGCCACATAATGCCTATCTCTGCCATGGCTGGGCACTTCGCACCTCCCTTTTGGGATATCCCATGGCAGGAGGCAGGAGGCCTGAATTGATGTCCCAGTGGAAGGACTGACTTGTAGGGTGACTTTGGGCAAATCCCCACCCTTGGGCCTCAGTTGGCCACATACTTCCCAAGGGCCCCACAACTCTGAGAGTCTGCCTTGCCCTCTTCCCCCACCCTGTGGGCTTCCCAATCTTGACCTTGAGCTTGCCAAGGTTTATGAAGTTTGTGCTTCCCTCAGACCCCACCCATCCCAGCACCCCTACCCCTGCCCTGGTCGTCAGCTCCCTCTGAAATATAAATAGACTTTTCACATATCAAGCTCCTGCCCTGAGCTAAGCCCGGGGAAAGGGTGTCCCAACATCCCCAACATCCTCTGCTAGAACTCACTGCAGCCCTTTGAGGCTTCAGCGAAGGAGGCACAGAGAGGGAGAGACATCTGTCCAGGGTCACACAGCGGCACAACAGAACTGAAACCTAGATCCAGAAGACTCCAAAATCCCCGTCATTTTAAAAACCTTGTGTTATGGAGAATATTGAACACACATAAAAGTATAGAGCGCCCTGCTGGTATGGCTTAGTGGTTGAACGTCGACCTATGAACCAGAAGATCACAATTCGAGTCCAGGTCAGGGCACATGCCCAGGTTGAGGACTCGATTCCCAGTGGGGGGCATGCAGGAGGCAGCTGATGGACCGATGATTCACTCTCATCATTGCTGTTTCTATGTCTCTCTCCTTCTCCCTTCCTCTTTCTGAAATAAATAAAAAAATTTTTTTAAAGTGGTGAGAATGGGGGGGGGGAGGGCATGTGTGGGTGTGGGGTGGGGGGTAATAGTAAGATATGTACACATATAATACCTCAATAAAAATATTAAAAAAAAAAGTGGTGAGAATGGCATAATAAATGTGCATGTTCTCATCAGTCTCAACCAGCACTAGCCTGTAATTGCTCCTGCCTCCTGCACCCTCAGCTAACCCCCTCCCCGTTATTTGAAAGCATTGTTTCATTTGTAAATATTTCAGTATATGTCTCTAAAGGCTAAAGCCTCTTTTTTAGATATAAACAAATGAACAAAAATCCCTTAACATCACCATTATTCCATTAGTATTCACATTTCCAGTTGTCTCATACATGTAATGTTTTAAGTAGTAGTAGTTGTTGTTTTTTTAATCTGATAGCACAACGGTTAGAATGTCTCTTAAATTCCTCATTATCTATAGGGTCTCCCTTTAACTCACCCCCATTTTTATTTGTTAAAGAAACCAAGTACCTTGCCTTTTGTTTCCCTCAGTGTGAATTTTGTTGTGTCCTCGTTCTTTGTTTAAGATGTTCCTCAGTCCTCTGTATTTCCTAAATTGAAAATTGAAACTAAAAGGCAAGCCTGTGTAATTAACCTATCCCAAATACTGCCCTTGCTTTAACAATAAAACAAAACAAAACAAAACAACACAAAAAAAAACCTGTAATGATAGAATAGCTGGAGTTTACTAATCATTTATTGTGCAACAGGCACTGTTCTAAGCGAAGGAGCATGGTAGGGGGTCGTAGCTGGCTGAGGGATGCCCCCCGGGCTCATGCCCCTCATTGTCTCCGTAGATCTGATTGTGGAGAAATGGGACCTGGAGCTGGAGGCCAATGGCCGCGACCACCACACGGCAGACCTGTGCCGGGAGAGGCTGGTGGTGCGGAGGGGCCAGCCCTTCCGGCTAACGCTGCATTTCCAGGGCAGGAGCTATGAGGCCAGTGTGGACCGCCTCACCTTCAGTGTCTCCACTGGTAAGTACCGTCACACCCTGCAGCCTGCACTGTCCTGCTCTGTGCTTTGATTGTCCCCTGACAGACAGTGGAGCAGGTGACTCCATTGCTCTTTGCCCCCAGAAAATTCCCAGGAGTCACTAGCCCATTTCCCAGATGAGGGAACCGAGGTGCAGAAAGTTGAGAGATGCCAGCCAAGGACACGCAGCTTTGTAAACAGTCTGTGCTTCTGGACAGCTTGGTTCCTAAAAACCTGTTATCATCAGGGTTGGGGTCAAGATCTTTTGTGCTCATCCCCACATCAAAACAACTTTCCAGCTCTTATCAATAGCTGCTTCCCAAATTCCACACAACCAGCCAGGCCTCTGGGATCAGGCCCAAAAGAGGTCTGGGTGCTGGAAAGAACCCAGCTGGCTCCAGCCCTAGGGAGGCTGCCTCAGGCTCAGGGCTGCACGGACAGACCTGGGTTCTAGTGCAGACTGGGCTGCCTACCTGCTGTGTGATCCGGGGTAAGTTGCTTAGCCTCTCTGAGCCTGAGTTATCATGTGAAAAGCAGTCACGGTGAAGCGTTATTAAGTGAGAAGGGCCTTACTTGGGGGAGTGCCCTGTTGACGTCAGTGGCTGTTGCTGATTTTGCTCCAGTGGTGGGTAAAGGGACATCGAGACCCAGCCACCCCATCCCCAGATGCCCAGTGCCCATTCCTGGGAAAGTGGCCTTGAAGGCCGAAGCCATTGCTTTGGTTTCCAGTGGGAACCACTCCTTTGAGGTCATCGAGGGGCCACCTGGCTGGGACTCTGGCCCAAGGGTGGGAAAGGCCAGCTGAGGTCTCCGAGGGCAGGCAGAGCATCGAGCAAGAACTAACTGCACCCATCTGGCTGAGGCCTGTGTTTATTTACCTGGGAGGCCGTTTGATAAGGCTTATCAGAGCGCCTGCAGACTGGCCACGGATATCCCCTTCATCCCTTTCCTCCCTCCCCTTCCGCTTTGGGCAGGGGCACACCCACTACCCAAAGTCACCCCCACACACCCCGCACCTATGGGGCCCTTTCTAACAAAGGGGCCTCCGGCTAGTCTCAGTTCCCCTTCTGTAAAGTGGCAGGTCGGAGTACGTGACAGTGGTGCTCTGGGAAGAGCCAAGCGTAGGATGATGAAAATCACATCTACGGAGCACCTACTGTTTGCATGCCCGTTCTAAATCCCCCATCTCGGAAGCACAAGGAGCCCCCATTTTACAGATGGGAACATTGAGGCTCAGAAAGGTCACGTTACTTGCTCGGGTCACACGGTGTCTAGGAGGAAAGAAAATTCAAACCCGACCCTAGAGTTGAAGTTTTTTGTCACTGTGACCCCACAGCAGGCCCCTTCAGGTGCCTGCCAGGCCTCAGTGTATTCCTCTGTGAAATGGAATGTAGACAACCACCAGCCTGGCAGCCTGTGATTTCCCCCTTTTTTCTTCTTTCTTTTTCAAGGTGTCCCCTTTCTTTCTCCTCGATTATCTAAGTGTTGGATAGTTAGGGTTCCAAGTTCAAGGTTGTGGAGGTAACCAGCCTTCCCACCCCAACAACTAATCTCTGTTCTCCAGTCTTTACCAAATTATCTCAAACCGTAGCCAACCTGCCCCGGCCACTTCCACAGCCCCGGCGGGCAGCCACGGACGGAGGTCACAGTATCTCTGGATGCACACAGCTTCCCCTGTCTGAGCAACTGAGACCCTCCCCGGGGCCGGGGAAGCCTGAGGACAATAGAAGGAAGCCAGGCCTCCCACCTCAAGGCCTGGCTGGTGTCAGCGCCCAGCCCCGGGCCTGGCCTGGGCACCCTAGAAGGTTGGAACATTCTCGCGTGGGATCATCCTGTCCTACCTCTTTAGGGAAACTGAAGCCCAGGGAGGGCAGGTCGCTGGCCAAGTCACCCACAGAATGAAGCGTGTGGCCTGACCCCACACATCCCCGAGGGCTGTGTGTTCCACCCAGACAGTCCGAGACCTGACAGGCTCTGTTATGGGGTACAGACCACAGGAGACAAACACCACCTTTGTCACCGGATTAAAGCTACACTCCCTCCAAGGGAGGGCCAGGGCGTGGGGGTGAGTGGGGTGGGAGTGAGACCAGCCCGAAGGAGTGAAAGGAACTCTTATGAGGCTAATAGAAGGCTTTGCTCTGGGAAGGTTCCCCTCAGCCACCACCCTGGCCTCCTGCCACCCTGGTCTGGGATAGGGCCCCGGACCCTCAGGTCCCCAGAGTCATTTAGGCCCCACAAGAGTGCAGTGTGGAACCGCAGCCCGGGAACTTTCAAAGCCAGCTTACGTGAGCCGCGGTGAGGCCCGGGACAGCCTGTCTTCATGCCCCCTCCAGGCCCCTTGGAAGAAAGGGCCGTGTGTGTGTGTGTGTGTGTGTGTGTGTGTGTGTGTGTGTGCACGCCTAGGTGCTCCGTTGTCCTGGGACAGAGAGAAGGGAAGTATGTTTCCCGACCTTTCCTTGGGGCTGGTATGTCAATAGAGACTGTGGCTATGGGGCCCGGCACAGGTTGTAACCGTGGTGACCAGGTCATTGATCTTCCAAACAGGGACAACTCTGAGAGTGAAAGGGATGCCATTCATAATTATACTAGGACTACAGGCATAGACTGGGACTGTCCCGGCAAACTGGAACATAGGGTCACCCCAACTTGACCCCTCTTGCCTCAGTTTTCATTTTACTCCAGTCTTCAAAGTGTTGTATGACCTGAGAATGCTGATTTTTAATGGTCCCCCTTTTTTAAATATTTTTTTTAATTAATTTCAGGGAGGAAGGGAGAGAGAAATAGAAGCATCAACGATGAGAGAGAATCATTGATGGGCTGCCTCCTGCACACCCCACACTAGGGATCGAGCCCGCCACCTGGGCATGTGCCTTGACCGGGAATCGAACTGCGACCTCCTGTTTCATAGGTCGACGGTCAACCACTGAGCCATGCCAGCCAGGCTTTAATGGTCCCTTTTGATGATACTGAAGATAGCTCACATTTCTGTGTAATTACTACTTCCCAGTCACTGTTTTTTTTTTTTAAATATATATTTTATTGATTTTTTACAGAGAGGAAGGGAGAGGGATAGAGAGCTAGAAACATCGATGAGAGAGAAACATCGACCAGCTGCCTCCTGCACACCCCCTACTGGGGATGCGCCTGCAACCAAGGCACATGCCCTTGACCGGAATCGAACCTGGGACCCTTCAGTCCGCAGGCCGACGCTCTATCCATTGAGCCAAACCGGTTTTGGCCCAGTCACTGTTTTAAATGCCTTCTGTGAACTCTCACTGAATCCTCTAAAGAGTGTTAGGAGGTGATGGCGACAATACACAAGACCTTTTATTTATTGTGCACTTACTATGTGCCAGGCACCTTCTGAGGCATTTCACATGCCTCATCTTCTTTAAGCTTCAGACTGACTTTGTGAAGAGGTAGTGCGATTGGCTCCATTTTACAGGTGAAGAAACCGAGCCACAGAGAAGCTAAATAGCTGTCCAAGGTTACAGAGCCAGTTTCAGACCTGGAACCAGACGCTCCCAGGCATGTGGTCTAAACCTATTTTCTTCTTTGATGAGAAAAGTGCAGATCCGAGAAGCCTGGTGACTTAGCTCAGGTCACACAGCGCTCAGGGCCTGAGTGGGGGAACCAGAACAAGATAGGTTCTCGGGCCCCAGTACTGCTGGCCTCCTCCCTCAAATGCCTACTGTGGGAGACTGTGAGCGTCTAAAGGCTCACAGCTCACTCCTGGCACCCAGGCAGGGTCCCTGGGCCGGTGTCAGGCCTGTTAGTTCATGATTATATTTGGGCCTGGGTGTGGATGGTGGCTGGGCGTTGGGAGGGAGCCCCTCCGTAAGAGCAGGCCCCGTATTGTCAGCAGCAGTGGGCTGGGCTGCAGGGAGGGAGGTGGGAGGTTAAAAATAAACCTTCCTGGGCAGCTGCCCAGTCGAGCAGAGAAGGTTCTGTTTCTCTTTCCCGCCACCCAAGTCCAGAAAGGGAGGCCAGCCGCCCTTGCCCTCCCTGTGACTCAGACCTGCCTGCCTGGGCCGGGCCGTGCCCTCCACCTGAAAAAGCAGCTATTTGAGGCAGGCTCTCTGCCTCCCTGAGCCTCGAGACCCCCTCAAACCTCCCAGGGGGCATCCTCTGGGCATGAGAGGTGCCGAGGGGACAGCCAGAGCCCAGAAACCTGGGCTCAGATGCCAACCTTGCCCAGGGATACTGAAGCAAGCATACAGCGGGCACATGCATGCTTGTTTTGATTTCTGACCCTGGGATAGCCTCCGTTTCCCCCCTCAAGGGGTCCTGGGGGAAGCAGGGAGTGCCCAGGCATTTCATAAAGTGCAAACGGCAATGGGCAGGTGAGAGACGGCTGTGAGCACTCCTAGGAGCTGTCCTGGAGATCCAGAGGCCAAAGGCTGGAGGGGCCACCGGGGATCCCCGTCCCATCCTATACGGAGTCTGGGCTTCTTTTCCTGAAAGGGAAGAAGGACGTTAGCGGGTAAAGGAACTAGGCAGGAAAGGCGGGCTCCCGGGAGCATCTACCCAATTCCTGTCCCTGCTGCAGGCGGGCAAACGGAGAGGGGGATGGGCTTGTCCAAAGTCATGCCAGCCCAGAGCAGCGTGACGGACCCTGCCCCAGGCTGCACTGACCCCTCTCCCAGGAGGAATCTGTCTACAGCTCGTCGTGCATTCCTACAAAACCACCCTCCAAGGTTGGGGTTTGATCCCCCTTTTACAGATGGGAAAACCAAGGTTCGGGGAGATGAAATCTCTTGCCAAAGTTCTCTCAATGGTTAGTGGCAGAACTGGGCCTTGAATCCAGGCCCAAGGACCCCTGGCATGTGCCCGGCCCCTGCCAGTCCTGACTCCCTCCCTCCCTGCCCACCCCTGGCTCATGGCCCCTGCTTTCTCCTTCCACAGGCCCAGCCCCCAGCCAGGAGGCCGGGACCAAGGCCCGCTTCCCGCTGTCCGATGCCGTGGAGGAGGGTGCCTGGACGGCCTCAGTGATAGACCAGCAGGACAGTGAACTCTCGCTGCAGCTCACTGCCCCAGCTCACGCCCCCATCGGCCTATACCGCCTCAGCATGGAGGCCTCCACCGGCTACCAGGGCTCCAGCTTCATGCTGGGCCACTTCACCCTGCTCTTCAACACCTGGTGCCCAGGTGAGGCGCACTCCACCCATGGGCAGGAGGGAGGTGGGCAAGGCCAGACGCACCCATGGGGGCTACTGAGGGTGGGAGGTGGGGCAGAAGAGACATCAAGGTGGACTGAGTGAGGCCCACCCTGTGCAGCTCCGTGCTCAGCTCCCCCAAACCCTGCGATGTGAGGACTCCTCCTATTCCCATGTCCAGAGGAGCAGACAGGCTCACAGAAGCACAATGACTGGCCAAAGCCTCCCAGCCTCCAAGCCATCTTATCCCGTGTCTTGTCCACATGTCCCCATGGCACTGTGAGCTGGGCGTGGAGGTGGCCCGGGGTCGGAAGCTCCACTCAGGAATGGGGTGCCCATGGCTCCCACCTGGTACTGTTTCACGAGGCTCTGTTTTAAACCTCACCAGACCGGCAAGTGAGGGGAAACCAAGGGAGGTGGCGGGGTGGGGTAGCCAGGAGAGGGGGGCAGGAGCAACCAGTGCCGGGGGAGAGGTCAGCAGCCTCGTGTCACAGGCAGGAAACTGAGGCTCAGAGAAGTGAGGTGGCTTCTGGCAGCTCCTTCAGTAAGTGGACGAGGCTGGACGACACTGGGGAGTCAGAGGGGACGCTCAGGAGGACCGAGGCCAACCTGAGCCGATGGGAGGAGGCAGGCGCTGCCACATCACCTCTTGGGCCTCAGCTTTCCCATCCGACTAACGAGGCAGTCAGCTGGGTTTCCTTCCTGCTCCTACACAGCAAGGCGGAGAGGGAGGCCCTGTGGGTGGGCCTCAGCCGAGGAACGGTGTCTCCCCTCAGAGCCTCGGCCCAGGGCAGAAATTCCGGTCTCTCCAGAGTCACATAACCAGCTTCTCACAGGCCATTGCTTTATTTTTTTTTTCTTCTCCACTTGGGGGCATTTGATAACATATTTGAGCAGAAAGATGTTTTATTTTCTCTTGTACATACTTGGGCTTTTATTTGTCATTATAACAGTGAGACAGGAGACCGTCCTCTTTCTAAAACCTCAAGCACTGCAGAGACAGCCACCCCTTGTCACCCCTCCCTGGGGAACACCATCATAGCCACCTTGGGGGGCTCAGCTCCTGAGATTTGGGCTCATGTGCCGGAGATATCACTGCATTGAGCTCCTCTGTCTCCTTAAACGTAAAAGGATCCCACAAATGCATCAACCCACTGGGTTGTTTTTCTTCTACAACATGTCTTGAGGATCTTTCCACATTCATCTGCACACATAGACTCGTTTTTTTTATGTGTTTTTATTGATTTCAGAGAGAGGAAGGGAGAAGGGAAGAGAGATAGAAACATTGATGACAGACAATCATCAATCGTCTGCCTCCTGCACGGCCCTTCCTGGGGATTGAGCCCGCAACCCGGGCATGTGCCCTGACCGGGAATCGAACCGTGACCTTCTTCTGGTTCATGGGTCGATGCTCAACCACGGAGCCACACCAGCTGGGCCATCCGCTCATTCTTTTTGAGCACCTGAGGGACCATATCCTGTCCGTGTGGCTCTTTCATTCATCCGGTCCCCTCCGTCAGGGTCTCACCATGGGGAGGGTGGGGCAACGAGCACCCTTGCTTTCGTGGCCGCATGGGATGCTTTCTCAGGACAGACCCGGCCTTGCTGGAGCCGCTGTGTGCTTGCTTTGGTATAGGTGCTGCCGAAGCGGGCACACGCGTGCTTGTTTTGATGTCTGACAACCTGCAGGGCTTGCAGCCCGTTGGCAGCCCAGCCCGTGGAGCAGGAACATGCAGTGTCCTCCTGCCACCCTGCTCTGTGCGATTTCAGAGTCCAGCGAGCAGGGAGCAAGGTTCCGGGGATGTCTCCTTCCTCTGGAACTGTCCCCTTCCTGCCCGCGGGTTGGCGTGGCGGTCAGCCAAGCAGCACGGTGACTAAAGTGACCCACATCCCAGGGTGGGAGCCTCGAGGAAGCAGTGACTGGAAAGCAGGAAGCTGGGCTCTGTGGGGGGTGGGCTGGACGGGGACACTGTTCTCCTTCTGGGGCAGAGGGCAGGATCCGCCCGTGAAAGGGGACCCCCTGTCCCTGCGCTCCACATGGGCAGGATCAAGTGCCCGTTACAGTGAGGCTTCTGAAGTGCCCACCCTTACCTGAGCTGGGAACCTGACCGGGGGACACCCAGCGTGCCGACACGCTCACGCCGATGGGAAAACACCCGTGGGCATTTCTTTCCCTTTCATTCTCTTTCCCACACTGCCAACTGATTTATCACCACATGGTTCTCTTATCCTAAGGCTAATTTTCATTGCACAATTTCCCGAGCCAGAGAGCAGGGTACATAAGACGCTCAGCCATTGCCACGTCTGCCTTCCTCCAAGCAGTACGAGCGGGGGTGCTGGTCACTGCAGAGGGGCCCCAGGGGCCCTGGCCGCTGAGTTCTAGCCCGGCTTTGCCAGGAGCGCCGGCTGCGCTTTCTCAGGCGGACTTCAGAAGGCACAGGGCCTGGGGCCACCATTCCTTCAGGGGCCCACAAAAACATGTCAATTGTTTTAAAATCAGAAGAAAACAATAAATGTTTAGGCCAGAGACTTTGTCTTACTATATAATATTACTATATCTATCATTAAAGCAATGTAGTCATGAAATATATTTTTAATATATACATTTTTTTTAATGGAAGCAAAAATGCCCAAAGGCATAACGTGGCTCTGGAGTTCCCCTTCCTCCGTTTCTTCACCTGTGACATGGAGATGGTGAAGGCCAGCCTGACATTTAACCTCCTGCCCTCTGGCCCCGGCTACCTCCGCTCCCTTGTCTGTCCTCACTAGTCACAGGGAACTAAGTGCCCTGCGTTTTTCAGCAACTTGGCTGTCTCTGGTTCCCGGCTTAGCATGTCGTCAAGGCAGCAGACGCCACCTGCTCCAGGTGGCTGTGCCTAACCCCCGAGCTGGACAGGACCCCCCTCCCCAGAGCCGCAGACACACTCTTCCTTGGCTTTCTCTCCACCCTGAATAGTGCTCCTTCCTCACGCTGGCTCAGGCTTTAGCTCACGAAGCACCTTTCAGATCTGCCACCCATTGTGCTCACAGGGAACACAGAGAGGTGGGCAGAGAAGGAGACCTGACCCGCTCAGGGCCACACAGCAAGTGAGGACCAGAGCCAGGGGGCTCCCCACTCCTGCCCAGGCTCCTCTGCCTTTTGTTTTAGCATCAGTTTTCCCATTCTTAAATATTCTTGAGGCTCAATTTTTCCACCTGCAAAATGGGGCTTTCATGGATCCCTTCTACATAGGGCTCTTGTGGAGAATAAGCAAGCTATTATATACCACACTAGAAGCCCGGTGCACAAAATTCGTGCACGGCGGGGGGTTGTCCCTCAGCCCAGCCTGTACTCTCTCCAATCTGGGACCCCTGGAGGGATGTCCAACTGCCCGTTTAGGCCCGATCCTGGTGTATATCCAAGCTATTATATACCACATGCTTATCACAAATCCAACCTGGCGAATGTTGGATGAAAGGCAGCCCGCTGTTGCTGTCACTAACTGATAATACAATCTCTACCATTGACATGGGATTATGTGTTAATGATTAGTTTTTCAGATTAAATGATAGAAAGGCTTCTGAGACGCCGACCTGGCCCCGGGGAGTTGGCACCCCGGATGCCAAGTCTGCGGGAACCCTGGGCCTCACCAGACCCAAAGCTGAGGCCCCTTCCTTCCCACCCACAGCGGATGCTGTGTACCTGGACTCAGAGGAACAGCGGCAAGAGTACGTCCTCGAACAGCAGGGCTTCATCTACCAGGGTTCGGCCAAGTACATCCACGGTGTCCCTTGGAACTTTGGGCAGGTACGGTCTCACCCGGCCCCTCCCCACCATCTCAGACCCACTGTGTGCTGGGCCCCGGGTCTGAGGCAGTCAAGCTGCCAAAGTGTGATGGGGCCTCAGAGCCGTCCACCCCATGTTGTCAGCATTCAAGGTCCCTGAAAGGGAGGCTCAGAGACAGTTCAGGCCAGGCCTGAGGTCACACAGCGAAGGGTTTGTGTGCTGCCGTGGGAGCAGCAGCCCCAGATATTCAAGGTGGGAGAGAATGAGGGGAGCCTGTAGGAGTTGTGGGCAGGCAGTCATTCCAGGAGGGAGAAGGGGAACATTCAAGGCCATATACCAAAATAACAGGCAGCACTTGGCGAGTACTTACTGTATGCTCAGCATGTACTGAGAGCGGGCTTTAAACCTTTATCTCCATCGGGGGACCTCAAGCTTAAATATACATCAGAATCACTGGGAAAGTGTGTCAAATAACACATCACTGGGCCCATCCCCAGTTTCTGATTCAGTAGATGTGGGTGTGGGCTGGGATTCTGCATGTTTAACAAGTTCTCAGGGGATGCTGATGCTTCCGATCTAACGTCAATACTTTGGGAACCGCTGGTCTGGATATATCAGCTAGCTACTGCCGAATAACAAACACGCCTAAACCTGAGAAGCTTAACTCTCTGGGTCAGCCAGGGCATGGCTGTCTAGGCTGAACTTGTCTGACCTCAGCTGGATGGTTCATCTCTGCTCCCTGTGGTTTCTCATTCTCCCAGGCCAGCCTGGGCTGGTTCTCCAAACCATTGCTGTTTTCCTCTACCATTCAGCCTCCCATAAAAACTCTTGAGACAGTGCTGAGAAAATTCATGAAGCAAGAACTATCTCACCCCTGACCCCTCAACCTCCTGATGTAAAGGAAGGGAATAACTGCCCTCAGGGGACAGGGCAGTTCCTGAAATAGGCACCATGTGATCTGGGCTTTGAAGGAGGTGGGTGCATGTCTACTAGGCCAAGGGAACTGCATGAGCAAGAGCTTGGAGATGGGAAAATGTATGCCTTAGAAGTATCCTGTGGCCTGGGGAGCACTGTACTTATGAAGGAGGCCCAGGAGGTGAAGTGGGAGAAGTCAGCAGTGTTCAGGTTGGAAACTGGCCTTAATGTCAGGCTGATGGCAATAGGGAGCCACAAAAGGGTTCAAGCCGTGGAGAGAGACCTGTGATGAGGCCTGGTTTGGGACAAGACCATCGAGATGGGGAGCAGGGGGCAGACGGAAGAGCCTTCGAACATGACAGAGCCGTGGTCCAATGGAGTGACAAGGAGGGAGTCCTGCTTCTGATAAAGATAAATTTGAGTTGCAAGGATGAGAAGGTGTGAGCCATACAGAGAGTGGCAGGAAGAGCGTCCCAAGCAAAGGAAATAGCCAGTGCAAAGGCCCCGCGGTAAGAGATGAGATCCAAGAGGGGCACCCCGGCCGCAGATCATGCAGGGCCTTGCAGGCTACAGAGGAAGATCTAGACTTTGATGAGTACGGTAGAAACAGAGGGGTGACGAGATTACCAGTAGATTTATACCTTTCTAATCTACATCCGTTCCAACCAGAGCAGTGTGTGTGGGTGGGGTGGGGGAGGCGGGGGCCCTCATCCGCTCTGCAGGGTGAGTCAGGTTTTGGGGGAAGTAGGAGATGTGGCTGAGCAGAGAGGGCAAAGGGACACTGGCAGGGCCTGAGGTGACTCTGAGGGTAGAGAAGCCCCAGGGACACTGGGCTCCCCACTCAGCGGTCTCTACTCCAAACCCCCTGGACCCCCCAGCCAGACCCTGGATGCAGGCACACCCTTTTCCCGTTCTCATACACTCAGTCTTTGTCCCACCCCAGCCCCTCCTCGGCCAGGAGCAGCTGGCATCACCGTCTGTGTAAGGCAGGCTGACCCCCCCCCCCCTCCTCCTCTTGTTTCCTCTGACACAGTTTGAAGACGAGATCCTGGACACCTGCCTGAAGCTCCTGGACGTCAACCCCAAGTTCCTGAAGAACAGTGGCCGTGACTGCTCCCGCCGCAGCAGCCCCGTCTACGTGGGCCGGGTGGTGAGCGCCATGGTGAGCGAGCAGCAGGGCCCACCCGAGGGGTCCATGACAGAGCACAGTGCGGGTTCCCAGGGGGTGGGTGAGCCTCAGCTAAGAGAGCTCGTATTTAGAAAGACAAAATCTACCCACATGAGGATAGTGTCACGTGATCCCTCCAAGCAGTTCATTCGTTCAGCAAATGTTTATCAAGTGCCGCTATGTCCCCGGCCCTGGAGGAACAGCTGGGTTGAAGACATGTGTGGTCTCTAACTTCAGTGAGTTTATGTTCCAGTGGGAGAGTGAGCGGAGACAGACATAACCAAAACGTCAAGTGAATGAGTTGCATCGTCATAAATAATGATGCAGGCGCTGAAGGAACCCAGATGTGTGAGAGTGTCTGACCGCAGGGCCTAACCTCAGAGAGGGAGGGGGCCTCCGTGAGTGATGATCCCTGAGCTGATATACTAACTGGGAGGAGGCGAGCCTTCCAGACAGAGGGTTCTGCTTGTGCAAAGGCCCTGACTAGGTACCGACTCGGGAGGTTTGAAGAGCAGAAGGGAGGCCAGTGTGTTGGAGCAGAGTGAGCACGGCGGAGCAGGGGGCGGGCGGGGCTGCAGAGGTGGGCAGGGGCCAGACCACGCAGAAGCCTGGATTTTATCCTCGGTGGGGAAGGGAGTTGGGGGAGGGACACAATCTGGGCAGGAGCCAGAACTGGTCTTTGTACTCAGATCACACGGTGCCATTCCCCTGCCACCCCGTGGACACAGTCACATCTCCAGCCTCGCGTTCGTGGCCTCGACCCCTCTCCACCTCCTGCCTTCCCTTTCTCTTTCCCGCACCCTGGCTGCCAGCCCCAACCATCTCTGATGTACCACACAGCCTGTCACACCTTCGCACCTGCTGTTCCCTCACCCTGAGACTCCCTTCCCTGCCTTTTACTATGCGCTGGACTTGTGCTCTACCTGGCACAGCCACCGCCCTCTCCCAGACTTGATCCCCCTGATGCCCTGCTGGTTGCAGGTCAACTGCAATGACGACCAGGGTGTGCTGCTGGGACGCTGGGACAACAACTACGCGGACGGCGTCAGCCCCATGTTCTGGATCGGCAGCGTGGACATCCTGCGGCGCTGGAAGAACTACGGCTTCCAGAAGGTCAAGTACGGCCAGTGCTGGGTCTTCGCTGCTGTGGCCTGCACGGGTGAGCTGCACACTGGGGTGTGGGAGGGCCTGGAACCTTTTCTCGGCTCCATGAGCCCTGGAAGTGGGTGCAGAGAGCCCTGGAGTGGGAATCAAGAGGCCCAAGGTCTCGTCCTATCTCTGCCACCAATGCCATCAATGTACTGTGTGGCCTGGAGCCAGTGGCTGCCCCTCTCTGTTCCTTTTCCCACAATGAGGGATGTTATTGGGGGGGGGGGGGAGGCGCAGCATGGGCTCACGGTTATAGACTTTGGAGCCAGGCACACCTGAGTTAAAAATCCCCACTTTTCCATTCACTTGCTCTGTGACCTCGAGCAAATGACTTCTTTCTGATCCTCAGTTTCCTCATCTGTAAAATGGGGACAACAGGTCTACCTCCCAGGGTGGGTCTGACATAAAACTGATCGGCACGGAACTTGGCCCCGTGTAGGTCTTCTTAGGTCTGACCATGAATAAGTTGATAATATTATCATCAATGTCAAGAAAGAGAGCACTTTCTAAAATGCAGAGGAGGAAAAGAGAAAGCAATTTAAAAAAAAAAAAGGGGGGGGGCGGGGGGGGAATCACTAAAAAAAATTCTTGAAAATTTAAGCCCAGAGAAAGGTTGAAGATTGTTCCAGAGCTGATGATGGTGCTTTGAGAATGGGTTAGCATCAACCAGTTGGGAACATGGAATCAAGGGTGGAATTCAAACCCCAGCTGGGCTTCTTACCATGTGTGTCCTTAAGAGTAAATCACTTAACTTAAATGGGCGTAATAATAGTGCCTTTATTCTGGGGTGATGTAAAGATTGAGTTAGCATATGTGAAATGTTCAAATTATTTCATATGCATAACAGCAAATACATACATAGTGCTGCGGCCATTACTACCACTATTATTATTATTATTATTATTATTATTATCATCATCATCATCAGGCAATCTAAGAGGCTGATCTTGGGTTCCTAGCTTCTCTGACTCTAAGACCAGTACGCAGGCCCAGAAAGGGGTCCCAGCAGCCCCCACACTTTCCTCCACTCCAGCAGGCTGGATGGGGACAGCCTGACCCCATTTCCCAGCAAGCCTGCCTCTGCTTTTCCTTCCCCATCTCCACTCCTCCACGACTGTCTGCCCCCATGACCTCTGAATTCCTCTTTCTCGTGGAACCTCCCTCTCCTGCCCCTTTCCTCCGAGGGGCCTACAGCACACCTGCTCGGAGAACCCCATGGGTTTCCTGGAGAAGCCCCATCTTTGTGGTCTGAGTCCCTGCGCTCCCCTGCGGATGCCTTCTTCCCCCGGGACTGTGACCACCTGCAGGTTTAGCTGCAGATCTTGCCCTTGACTGTCCTCTTCCCCGTGGCCAAGGCTAAGTCAGGGTCCTTGCAGCCTCCTCCCAGGCATGGCGTGTAATGGAACCAGGAAAACTTAGGCAAACCAGGGGCTGTCTGACTTCCTTGGTCCCAGCATTTCTTCCCGAAGCCAAATGGTGGGTTGGTCCGTGGGCGCTGGAGTCTTACTGCCTAGTTTGATCCCAGCTCCACCTCCAGCCCCTGGGTGGACTTGGGCAAGAGAATTGGTGTCTCCAAGCCTCAGTTTCCTCACCTGTAGAATGGAGACAGTGGTGACCAACCCAATTCACAGGAAGCTTGTAGGATCCTTAGCACCGTCTCCGGCTCAGGTTAGGTTTGCGTTGGGGGTTGCCAGGGGAAGCTGTGATTCCTCATCTGGGTCATGGGGCATTTTCTGGACAGACAGACATTTGCAGTGATGGGCACTGTGACACACTCTGCTGGTCCACCCTGGGCACTGGCAGACTGGACTGCCCACACCCAGCACCTCTCTGAGTCATCACAACATCCAGACAAGCAGCTATTATTAGCTCCTCTCAGAGGAGGAAATGAAGGCTCAGAGAGGGGAAGTGTCTTATCCGAGGTCACACAGCTGGTGGGTGAGTGGCACCGCCGGGCTTGGAACCACGTGTGCTTGACTTGGAGGAAGCCTCCCGGCCTTAGACTGTGATGGAGGCTTCCCAGACACCACCCCTGGGGACAGGCATGGTACCTTGCTCCTTGGGCAGTGGGGACAGGATCCTGGTGGCATGGCGGGGCAAGGCCTAGGTTTGGGCCACCAGCCTTCGCTGAGGCAGCGGCCAGTCTGGCCTCTGCCCAGGCCTCAGGGCACAGGAACCAGGCAAGAGGCTCCTTTCCTGCCTCCCAACGCCCACACATCTGGCCTGAACCCTGGGCCTAGTGGATGGCAGGCAAAGTTCACCTCCCTGCCCCCACCCCCCTGATTTAGCAACTCAACCTCCGTCAAAACTAAAAGCGAAACAAAAGTCTTGCAGGTCATGTTGGTAGGGCTTTTTTGCTTCACTTCTTTTTTTAGCTATTTACTTTCTGTTTCCTACCCTGAGAATGTGTTACTTTTACAATATACATTAAAAAGCACCTGAAAGATGGGGAAGTAAAAGCCCCATAATTCCATCTGTCAGGAGCACCCAGTACCGCCATTCGGGCAAGATTCATGCCTGGGGTTCCCTCCTCTCCATGTGCTTTGGAGTAAATGCAGGACCCTCCTCATCCATGACTGTGTCCCAGCACATCTGACGACACTGCACCTGCACCCTGACCTTATTTTATAGAAGAGGAAACAAGGCCGCGAGAGGCGGAGGGACTGGCCCCAGGTCACACAGCAGGAAGCAGCGAGGGCTTGAATGGAAGGTCTCCTGACCTGTGTTTCCTCTTCTGCCTGTTTCACTGCTTGCCCCCCACTCTGAATCTCTATCCTTCCTTCATTCCTCCCTTCCTCCCTCCCTCCCTCCTCCTCTCTCTACCTCACCCACACCTTCATCGCGTTTGGCAAGATAGTCTGTGCCAGGCCTATGCTGGGATACGAAATAAGACAGATCCCTCCCTGCCTCGGAGGACTAACTAAAGACCCCCTCACGTGCCCACCCATGGAGAATGATGATGAATCCCTAGTCTTGGTATGAATGCAAACAATGGGGCAATTTAAACCCAGCCATGTGGCTTTCCTGGAGGACAGAACAGCACATGCCAATGCCCTGTGGCTGGTGGGAGTGTGGATGCTGGAGGAGCAGTGAGGACGCCAATGTGGCTGGAGCAAAATGTGCAGGAGGCAGTCAGGGGCCAGACCCTGCAAGGCCAGGGGGCCACAGCCGGAGGTCTGGCCTTGACCTCAAGGGCCACGGGGAGCCATTGCAGGTTTAGCAGAGGCATGTTGATGTCAGATTTGCATTTTAGACGTTTCTCCTATTCGCTGGGGGTACAGAGTGGACATGGGGCGACTAGCAAGGTGGACGCCATTGTCTGGGTAAGGGGATGACCCACCCTCACCACTTGGACAGTGGGTGCAGTTTTCACTGGGGTACAGATGGGCATGTCTTCAGATCCTCAGCCCGACCCGTAACCCCTCTCTCTGTCGTGTCCCCCCTCCCAGTGCTGCGGTGCCTGGGCATCCCCACCCGAGTCGTGACCAACTACAACTCGGCCCATGACTCGAACAGCAACCTGCTCATCGAGTACTTCCGCAACGAGTTTGGGGAGTACGAGGGTAACAAGAGCGAGATGATCTGGTGAGGTGGGGCCCAGGTTGGGGGTGGGGCCCTGTGGTCTCCAGGAGGGGAAATCTGGGAAGGCTTCTCAGAGGAGGTCACATTTGAATTGGGTTTCAAATCTGAATAGTTTGTACAAGGGGAAACGGGGTGAGGGGAGGGCTGTCCAGGCAGGGGGAACAGCAGGAGCAAAGGCCAAGAAGAGAAAACACAGCGCAATACGTGGGTGGTTTCAGGGAGTAGTTGTCGGGATTCTGGAGGCCAGGATAGGGGCCTGCGCTTCCAAAGGCAGCGGCTGTCACCCCACCCAAGGCTTCCAACTGGGAGCAGGTCTGGAGGGAGAGACTGGAGGTGGGGTGTGGTCCGGGCAGCAGGGGATGAGGCCTGAACCAAGGCACAGCCTGTTTCCAGAGGCTGGAAAAGAAGGGACAGAGCCAAGAAATGAGGAGGAAACCTCAGCTGAACATCAGGAGCCACTGCAAGGGGAGGGCGGTGGGAGAGGCGCTGAGAATGACACTCTGCAGGAGCGAGCACCTGGCCAGGGCCCACAGAGGGAAGAGCAAAGAGGAGTGTCAGGGGGCCATGCTGGGCTCAGCGGAGGACCAGGCGAGTGTGGCCTGTGGGGAGGTGAGGAAAGCCCGAGTGTGAGTCCTGGCCGACATTCCGCTTCGTTTCCCAACAGGAACTTCCACTGCTGGGTGGAGTCATGGATGACCAGGCCGGACCTGCAGCCGGGCTATGAGGGGTGGCAGGCCCTCGACCCCACGCCCCAGGAGAAGAGTGAAGGTGGGTAGGCGTGTCCCCACTGCCTAGATGAGGAAACTGAGGCTCAGAGAGCACTCACCCAGAGTCCCTCCGCTGGAGAGCACAGGGCTGGCATTCTAACCCAGGTCTGGCTGACCCGAAGGTCACCGACTGGCCCATCTGGTGCGGGGACCTCACTGATGTGATATGCTTCTTTGTCCTTTGAAACGTCATTCCTGCCCGCTGTGGGAAACAGAGAGTAAGGAGAAGCATAAAGAAAATATCAGATAGCAACTTGTCCTCTCCCTCCTCACAAAGCATCGTTAACATTCTCACACAGTCACCTCCAATTAGATGCTTGTTTGCATATGTGTGTGCAGGCGAGGAAGAGAGAACCAAGGCGAAATTGGTGAAGCCAACTCAGAACATAATACCTAGGGTTTACAAAGTAAACCAATTACATTGAAATAGAGTTATCAAAAATTTTTAAAAACAAATTTGTAATATAATCACATAGATTTCATATGACAAGATCTAGTGGTAGAATTAATACATTAGGTAACTTGGTAGCAGAGATAAACGTTCTCTCCAAATATCTGTGGCAACCATGAAGTGATATGAAAGTATCTGTGGTTTTCTGGGAGATGAGTCATACGTGCACCTAAGATTATGGTTTGCCTGCTTTCACGGTCGAAGGAAGTGCTGTCCCCGTGCAGTGAGGAGAAGGACCTCACCTTCCCCCATCCAAGTTCACGGACCCCTGAATTCTATTCGTTGCACCTTGGGGGTCCGTGGACTCCAGGTTAAGAGCTCTGGCTGTAGGCGGCCTTTTATGCTAATTTGTCACTTTTCCGAATGCCATTAGCATCTCTCTACCAGGCAGTGTTCTGTGATTTGAATTTGAATTTCAGGTTATCGTGTTCCATCAAATGGACGCACCATTATATAGTTACCCGGCCTCCAGTCCTCAGCTTTCAGATGTGTGGCCAGTTTGAGGCAGCTGTAAACCACACTGAGGTAGACGTTGGCGCGGGTGTTAAACCAGTCAGAGGCCCTGCCTTCTCTAATGCGGCCAGCTGCTTGGCTCCCTCGGCTCCTTGGGTGCTTTGGGATAGTCTTCTATTTTATTTATCACTTACACGGCACCTAGTATATGCCAGTCCTCACTAGGAAGGTATAAATAGCATCCCCAACAGGAAACCGAGGCTCAGAGAAGTTAAGTAACTACTGCAACGTCACCCAGCTGCTAAGAGCTATGATTTGAACCCCAAAAGCTGGGCTCCAGGGTCTCTATCCTTAATTCTTAGCTATGATGCTTTCCTAGCAGTGGAGTCCCTGAGTCCAAGGGCTTTATGGCCTCGAGACTTTTTGCCACGTGTGGTTGACTTGTGGAAGGGTTTGGAGGGTGCCATCCTACCCTCATCCCAGGTGCATCTCTGCCTCCTCTTTCCCCCAACCAGGGACATACTGCTGTGGCCCAGTTCCAGTTCGTGCCATCAAGGAAGGCGACCTGAGCACCAAGTACGACGCCCCTTTTGTCTTTGCCGAGGTCAATGCCGATGTGGTGGAATGGATCCGGCAGGAGGATGGGTCCATGCACAAGTCCATCAACAACTCCATGGTTGTGGGGCTGAAGATCAGCACTAAGAGTGTGGGCCGTGACCAGCGGGAGGACATCACCCACACCTACAAGTACCCAGAGGGTAGGTGCCCAGAGCCTTCAACACTGCCTTGCAGATAAGCTGCCGGTTTTACCAGCCCGGAGTGTGTGTGTGTGTGTGTGTGTGTGTGTGTGTGCGTGCGTGTGTGTGTCTGTGTGTCTGTGTGTGTGTGTGTGTGTGTGTGTGAGATTTGGCAGTCTGCATACAATGGCCTGTAGGTTACTCTCCATTCCAAAAAATTCCTTAGGAACAGGTTATACTTACCAAACACACTGGAAGACGGTGGTAGAGGATAATTTGTTTAGGAAAATGATTCTATATTCCACAGAAGGATTCCATTTGGTCTTTAAGCCTCACTTTTTGGGGGGTTGGCTTGACTCAATAAAACTGAAGGGGATGTCTGTTATATAGGAGAGGCATGCATCGTAACAAAAATGAATGATGTCCGTGTTGTGTGTTAACAGCGCTCACCAGCAGTGGCACCTGCAGGTGTAGATGGGCAATTCCCCACTTTTTCATTGCAATGCACTTGTACTAGAGAGGCTTGGAAATCCAGGGGGCCCTGGAGGAGAGGTTCTGGAACTCGGTCGTGTTTATTTTTGCCGTAGTTCTCAGACAGCCGGGGAAGTGCGCAGGACGGTGGATGGGGAGGGGTTAGATGAAAGAGAAATGGACCAAGAGAGATTTAAAGATAAGATGGGTTCAATCTGGCACAAAAAACGAGACTTCTTTCTGTTGCTAATGTTAAATCAGTAGGAGGTGGAGGGAAGGACGTGGGTTATTTTTAAAATTGGATTCCAGCGCATCTGACAGCCAGTCCAATGCGATTGATGTTTCTAAGCATCTGCCCAGCACAGCGGGGCTCACAGGGATGACGAGGAAACCAGACCCCGGCCCACATCTGGCCCACATCTGGCCCTCACTGACTTCCCAGGGCTGGCTGGGGGGTGGCGGTTCCGAGGCCGTGCTCTGGGTGGAAAGGATAACAGAAGGAAGAGATGTTCCCGGGCCTCTGAAAGGTCCAGAGAGGATGGTTTGACAGGAGGAATAGAGATGTGCCCCCAACAACATGTTGGGGAGAATGAAAGGAGCATAGGAGAGAGGTAACGGGAGGATAAGGAGGGCAGCCTTTCCTGTTGGAGAGCTCCATGGGGGGGAGGGGGCCGGGGGGGGGGAGGCAGGGGATCAATTCTGTGCAAACACTTGCAGGCGAGAAAGTTCAAATTGTATTGATGCTTACTACGCGCCAAGCACTATGTATGTGACATAAAGATAAGTAAATACAATCTTAGTCCTCAAGCAGCTCAAAGGGCAACCACGGAGACAGAAAACAGTTTGGTGAGCTAAAAAACCGTAACTGGCAACAGGCAGCTGTGAAGCTCCAGAAGACACTGTGATTGATTCATCCTGCGGAAAGGGCTCATTTGGGGCAGGGTCTTGAGGGATGCATAGGAGTTCACTTTGGAAAATGAAGAAAATATTCTTTCCTCCTCCTTGGCACAGAAATGTAGAGATGACGCTCTTTCGGGGCTGGCTCTGAGTCACCCGGACTCTGAGAGGCCAGCTTGCTCCGCCCCAGCCTCCTTCTTATTGAATTAGGTTCCAGCCATGGAGATCTCTTGCCTGTCCCCACAGGGTCCGCAGAGGAGAGGGAGGCCTTCAGGAAGGCCAACAACCTGAACAAGCTGGCCGCTAAAGAGGAGACGGGGGTGACCATGCGGATCCGCGTGGCCCGGAGCATGAAGATGGGCAGCGACTTTGAGGTCTTTGCCCACATCACCAACGACACCGCGGAGAGCCACGCCTGCCGCCTCCTGCTCTGTGCTCGCACTGTCAGCTACAACGGGGCGCTGGGGCCGGTGTGTAGCTCCAAGGACCTGCTCGACCTTTCCCTGGAGCCCCATTCTGGTAAGGCCCTTTGTTCCCGGGCCAGTTATGGACCACAGACCGGTGTGCTAGGAAGGGCCCTGAGCCCTGGGCGTGTGCAGTTTACCTCCCCATTTTCCAGGGGAGAAGACTGAGCTCAGAAAGGTTAAGTGGCTTTCTCAGGACCACACAGCTGGGATGTGGCAGGAATGAGACTCGAACCTGTGCTGTCAGCAGCTACACTGCTTTGTTCCGTCTCATGTTCCCAGACTCTCGACTGCTCTCTCCCAGCTAATTCCTTTCCTCTGTCTCCAGCAACTCCCGCAGCCAGGAGCCTCTCTCCCCTGGAGGTGCCCAGCCTCTGAGGGAAGAGGTCCTGAACGCTAGGGCCATGTGGCTGCTGAGCACTTGAAGCGCCGCTGGCACAACTGCAGAACTCAAGTTTCCGTTTCCCTTTGTAAACAGCCGCGTGTGGCCAGAAACTGCCACAGTGAACAGTGTCGCTGTCATGGTGACAGGAGAAACTGTCCAGTCCGCTGCGGAGAGAAGGTTGTCCTCCTAGCCCTGGTTGTCTCCTCATAAATGTTTAGCCCTGGCGCCTGTCCCGTCCGCCCTGTAAGGCAGACCCCCTTCCCCTCCCTCCTTAGTTCCGTGTCTCCCCTGTTTTGGGGTAAAATAATGCCAGTAGATGACCCAGCCCTCAGCCCTGGGCAGAGCCTCTGCCTGCACGGTCGTCTCCTGGGTCCCTTTTGTTGCCCAGCTTTGTCACCATGCCGGGTTGTCTTCCTTAAGACGGGGTCATCTGGGGCTGGGTCTTGAGGGATGCATAGGAGTTCACTTTGGAAAGTGGGCAAATAAGCCTGAGGCCCTGAGAGGGGTTGTGGCCGCTGCTGAGGTCACTTGGGAAGGCGGCCCAGAGCCCTCCTCCCGCCGCCCAGCAGCCCAATCCTGCCATTTGCGTGAGGAGCCAGAGGCATGAGAAGGGCAGAGGGGTCATGGAGCTGGGAGAGGACCTGGGGGCAGTGGAGTGAGACACTGACGGTCCTCTGAGGGCCGTGCTGGCTGCACCTCCGTGTCCCCCTCAGAGACAGGAGAGTCATGAGCTGATAGTGTGGGACTGCCTGGCCAGGAGGGGGCGCCCCGCACACTGTGGGCACTTCGTACCTGGGAACTATGCTAGGTCGCAGAGCTGCGGCGAGGCCCAGGGCCCGCGTGCTCCGTGTTTGTGCAGGTCGGCCCGCCCTCTCCTCTTGCCTGCCGGCCTGCATGTTTCCGCTCCTTCATTACCTCTGCCTCGGCCCTGGGCCCGGGGGCTGGCGTGTGGGGCACAGCCACCCAGGTCCTGAGGAGGCCTGTCTGTGTTTCAGGCCGGGGGGGCCTATGGGACTGACAGTGCCACCTCCTGGTTTTGTCTTGGGAGCCACAGGGGCACTCCTGGAGCCGCGTGTCCAGAGCAGACGCTCGGTCAGGGTCCCTGAGCAGGGCCAAGCCCTCAGGACAGAGTCACTGGCACTAGGGCTGGGGTCCCAGCACGTACACTGGTGAGAGATGCCTTTTGAGGCCAGTCCGACTGGCTTTGAATGTGGCCACTCCCACCTCCTAAATGCATGGCCTTGGGCAGGTGGCCATGCCGCCTGAGCCGCAACCCGTACTCATCCGTTAATTGGGGCAGCAGCGTGCCCACCTACCCGGCCCCTGTGAGGACGCGTGCTCAGGAGCCGGCTGGAAAGTGTAAAGTGGTGCCGGGCGTGGCGGGGCCTTCGCTCCTCCCCGAGCAGAAGTGCAGACGGGCGTGGGAGGCGAGAAGCCCCCCGGGCCTTGCCTGATCGCCTGCTGCGCCAGGTAGTGGTCTCAGTGCTGGGCGCAGTGTTGCCTGAGCCCTGCTGCCCTGGGTGGCATGGCAAGGACCCAGCTTGGCCCTAAGCATCCAGGCCCTACGTGTCAGGTGTGTGGGGTGGTCAGAACTCCCAATTCTGCTGACGGGCTGCGGGTGCCGGGGTGTTTCTCTTCTCCATCCCAGGCCTCGGGTTCCCCGTTTGGACAAAGCCTGATTCATCTTAGTAGAGCCCTTCGGCCCATTTGTTGGGATGCATACATGTCATGCCCTTCTTGGGCTCAGAGCCACTTCAAAGGGAGGAAGTGTCCTTCCTGGAATCTGTGGCAAGACGTGAACTTCAGCCTGGACCAGGGATAATGATTTCCTCCCGGGCCTCTTTGCCGCCCAGATGCCGTCGGTCCCACGGAGCCATGTTCCGCCGAGGCATCCGCCAAGCCTGTCAGTGTTTCTCCTCATCCTGGGGATGCGTTCACACAGGGGGTCCTGGACCCACAAGGGGGCCCAGCCTGCAGGGAGAGGGCAGAGGACGGTACCCTCAGGCTGCAAGGCGGAGCTAGTCCAGGGGCCCTAGGGGGCCTCCAGTGTCAAGCTCAACCTGGGATAGGTTCTGTGACTCTTGAAAAACCCCACGCTTTGGCTGAGTTGCACATTATTCTCGGATGATAAGATCTGGGGGATTTCCATGTGCTAATGGACAGGAAGCTGGGCCCAGGACGGCAGAACAGAATCCAGTCGCCCCCACCCTGCCTCCTTGCCCTGCTGCGTCTCTCCCTCCCCTGGCTGCCCCTCCCTTTCTCTCTCTCTCCTCCCTGCCCCCTCCGGGGGGGTCACTGGGAATGCAGCCCATTGGTGATCACGCCTGCCCGCAGCACCCTCCAGAACAGGCCAATCACCTAAGGAATGACGGAAACCACCGGACAAGTTTCCTTCTCTCGGCCCGGGGCCAAGGCCGTGGTCCCCGCCGGTAGAAGGCAGTTCTCGAAGGGCCAACCCCACCCGGCTCAGCCTCCTGGAAAAGTCAACAGCTGGGCCGTGGCCTCCGGGCTCCTGGACCACAGTGTTTCCTTTCTTCCCTGTGGAGTTGGTCAGACTTTCCACTCTGCCCCACCAGGAATTTTCTCTCCTTTTTGTCCCTTTTGGCGGGAGACTGGGTTTTTCTTCCCCTAATGTCATCTGATCAGAGGTTGCGGCAGATCCACCCTGGGAATGAATGGCTAGAGGGCTGGGCACACGAAGGCAGCGTTTTCCACAGGGTGGGATGTGGATCATCTGTGAGAAAGGGACTCTCTCAGGTCTGCGCACTCCTTCAGATGACCTCACGGGGAGCGTCTCAGCGGGTGCTAACGGGTCTTCGCATCCCAGCCCTTGCTAATCTCCCTTTTGAACAGTTAGCTCAGGTCTCAAACTGAGAGCCCTGAGCAGACAAGACTATCTCCCCGGAATTGAATAAGCATGACTTGGCTTGTGTTTATTTTTTACCAGTTACCTTCTATTTATGGCGAATGAGATTGGTTTGCTGCAAATGATGATGAAACGTTTTCGCTGGTTAGAATAGGCTAGAAAGTATAAATGAGTGGACTGAAAGAAAAATAAGGAGCAACGAATTAGGATACTCTCAGAAGTGTGAAAAATCGTGAATGGCTGGCGTTTGGGACATGCTGGTCTAGTGGTGGGGGAGGAAGGGGGCAGATGGCAGGAAAAGAGGCACCAGCATCTCCTGTCACGGCACTGGGAGGATGGAGAGAGGCACAGGGATGATGACGGAGCCCAGGGACCCTCCCTCCAGCGATCCTGTGTGGCAGGGGAGGCCCAAGAAACAGGGATCTGTCCAAGGCTCTCGGTGACCAATGGGACAAGCAGTGCCTGGCTCAGGCTTGCGTATTCTCAGTGCTGTGTTCTTTTCCCTGCTCTTTCCTGCCTCCTACAGGCCTCGGTGTTCTTGTCAGAGGAATGGGCTGACAGTCACACTTGGTTTCTCTGCAGTGGGAGGGGTTGACCCTGCTTCCTTCTTTCTTACTCCCGCCTTGCTGTGCGGCTCTTGCTCTGAAAGGGAGGAAGTGTCTCAGCGCTGCCGATTGTCTGGGGAAACAAGGGAGAACAGGGAAAACAGAGAGGGAGGTCATCTTCCCAGGCTCACACAGCCGTCATTGGCCAACCAGGGCCCGGCCTCCTGATCTGAGCACCTACCGGCACAAGTGTTTCTTTGTCTGTAAAATGGTACAGTCTTACCGACCTCATGGGGGACGGCGAGGTCCTGACTGGCTGAGTGACTTGCCCAGCATCCCTGTGAGCAAAGCGGGGAAGGCAGGATCAGCACCCAGGCCTGTCAGTCTCCAGGCCTTCCCCGACCAGCTGTTTTACTCCCCCTGCCCACCTCCTCCCTGGGCACCCTGGAGCCAGGGCAGGCAGGGGGAAGGCCTGGGATCTGCCCAGCCATCCTCCAGCTGTGTGAGCTCGAGCACATCCCTTGCCCTCTCTGTGCCGGTGGAAATGCAAGAGGAGAGGTGGGGCTGTGTCCTGGTCATTACATGTGCTCTCCCCTCCCCCCTGCAGAGAACAGCATCTCCCTTCCAATCCTCTATGAGAAGTACTGCGACTACCTGACGGAGTCGAACCTCATCAAGGTGCGGGGCCTCCTCATCGATCCAGCTACCGACATCTACCTGCTGGCCGAGAGGGACGTCTATCTGGAGAATCCAGAAATCAAGATCCGGGTAAGGGGCTGGCTGGGCAGGGGCCCAGGGCAACCCCAGAGCTGGGGGAGGGCAGGCCTAGTGCCCCTGCATCCCTGCTCCCTCAAGCTCGTTGACACCTCAGGGATCCTCATGAAAAGCATCATGAGGCCCAAAGCATCATGGGACTCATATAGCCTCTAGGGATGAATCCTAGAATCTCAGCGTGGTAGAGTCATGGCCTTCACGGATCTCAGAGTCATGGACCCTTAAAGGCTAACCTCCTAAAGCTAGATCCCCAGAGCCTGGGACCCTGGTGGGACAGGGAGGGTGGAGGAGTCAAGGGCATAGACTCTGAAGTCTGACTGCCTGGCTTTATGGCTGGGTGGCCCTGGGCACGCTACTCTGCCCCTCCGTGCCTCAGTTTATTCATCTGTAAGGTGGGCGTTGTAAGGATTAAATCTGCATCCACAAGAAGCCCATAGAACCATATCCAGTGCATTGCAAGGGCTCAATAAAAACTGACTATTGTCACCATCATCATTGTCGTCGTAGTGATTCACTTCAAGGAGCCACTCAGGACCCCAAATGCAGCAGTTACGAGTAAATGGTGAAGAGCAGAGGGTGAGGGAGTGAGCACCGTGTGCCAGATACTCTGCTAGGAGCTTGCACGTTATTCGCTCAGCAGTCCTTATGAGAACCCTGCAGCCAGGCATTTCTCTCCCGCGAAGAAACCAAGGCTCAGAGAGGGTAGTGACTTTCGGGGTCACACAGTGAGGAAGGGGCAGAGATCAGCTGGCTCCAAAGCCTGTGATCTTCCCACTCGAGGCCCTAGAACAAGGGAGGCGGTGAGCCCCTCTGGGTTGTGTGGAGCCTCCCTGCCGCTCCATGAAGGAGGCTGGGCCGGTATCACCACCGTGTTTTCCAGATGAGGAAACTGAGGCACGGAGGTCAGGAGTGAGAGTGGCAGGATGGGCATGGCTATGTTCAGCAAACATTGGGCCAAATTGCGGCAAATGCAGAGATGGCCCAGCCGGGACCCTGCCTGCCCTTGAGGGGTCCTGGGCCCCTCCCTCGATGCCGCCCCTTACCTCTGCCCTGTGCCCTGCCCCAGATCCTGGGGGAGCCCAAGAAGAACCGCAAGCTGGTGGCCGAGGTGTCCCTGCAGAACCCGCTCACCGAGCCCCTGGAGGGCTGCACCGTCACTGTGGAGGGGGCTGGCCTGACCGAGACACAGAAGACCGTGGACATGTGAGTGTCGCTCACTCCAGCCTGGGGACGGGGAGCAGCGGGCAGATGCTGATGGGGGGGCACCACGCTCCGGCCCATAACCCCTCCTCTCATCCACACACCCACCCCACACCTGCCTGAGTACCCTTGGGGCAGAGTTCCCCCCCTCTCATCCTCTCAACACCCACACCCCTGTGTTCCATGCACGTGTCTCACACATCCCGTCACTAACCACCTGTCCCCAACGCACAGGCCCTCACATAAACACAGGCATCTGCACCCTGAATGTCTACACGTGTGTCCTAGATGCACGTCTATGTACAGATGCACACATGAGCATATACACTTATTTTTCACTTTATTATTGGAATGTAACTTACATGCAGTAAAGAACCCAAATCACCCATGTACAGCTCAATGCATTTTCACGCATGTGGTCACCTGAGCACACCCACTCTTACCGCAAGCACACCATCCGCTTCCATGTGTGCATGAGCATACACACACACACACACACACACACACACACACACACACACACACACCGCCCCTCTATACAAAGCAGGCTGCCCAGGCCCCCGGAGAGCAGCGGATCCATTTATTTCAGTCTTTATTGTCAGCATTAAGCTGGACATCGGTGGGTACAGAGGCTCTGTGCTAAGTTCCCTGTATCCACGTGTCATGCTGGCCTGACCCCATCGTGGGCACTGGGCTTGGCATCTCCTCCACCTCCTCCTCTCTCTCCACAGCCCGGACCCCGTGGAGGCGGGGCAGGAAGTCAAGGTCAGAGTGGACCTGCTGCCTGTCCAAGTGGGCCTCCACAAGCTGGTGGTCAACTTCGATAGCAACAAGCTGAAGGCCGTGAAGGGCTACCGGAACGTCATCATTGGCCCCCCCTAAGGGGCTGCCGGGCCAGCCCCACCTCAGCCAGCCCACAGCCCCAACTTGGTCCCCAGTCTTTCTCCCAAGCTAATGAGGAAAATGTGCCCCCCCTTGGGCCCCAGACCCATCTTGTCCCCTGAGCCTGTTCCCACCCCTCACCCATGAGCGATGTTCTGTGCCTCCACAGCGGGGCTGACTGGGCTTGGGATGGAGAAAAAGAGACCCACGCCTCCCCCTCCAGCCCGGATGCCGTTTGGAAAGCAACGATCACCCCCACATTGTCTGCTCTGTACCACAGTCCCTTGGAGCACAAAGGAGACTGTGAGACAGGCTCCCGAGTTGGCTGGATCAAGGAACTCAGCACCCTAGCGTGTCCTGTGCCCCTTCCCCAGACTGTGCCCAGGCCCCAGGGGTCCCTGGGAGAGCCAGCGCAGGTGGGGGTGGGGAGGGTCCCAGGTGAAGGACGGGCTTGAGCTCCTCCCACATCCCAGAAGCTCCGGCCCACAGCTCTCCCCTCCCCTCCTCACGATTGTGAAGCACCTACGTGCAGGTGCCTCCTGTACTTGCTGGTACTCTCCTGGCTGCCAGCCCATTTAGTCACCACGGGAAACGGCAGAGCGGGAGCTGATTTCTCAAGGAGGAGACCGAGTCTCGGAGGAGGGAGGTGGCCCGCGGGCACAGGCGGGCTGGTGGGTATTCCAAAGGCTGGGGAATGTGAAGGCCCGGGAACGGAGCACAGGCCTCTGACTCCGAGTCCAGCGCCCTGTTCATGCCACCAGCCCTGACCTGAGGGTGTCAGGGAGGCCATCTGGGACCTGATCCAAAAGGACGCAGTTGGGGTGAGGAAGTGGGAAAGCATTGGGAGAGGTGGGAGCCCCAGGGGCAGCCAGCCGCTGCCTTCTCCTCTCTGGGCCTCGGTGTCCTCACCTCCGAGGCCCTCTCAGCTCTCCCGACGCCGTGTATGACCCGGCAAGTCCTACTCCCTGGCTCCGCAGAGCTTCGGCCACATGCCCGGGTGTTTCCAAGAGTGAAACCAGGACCAGGACCACGGCTCTGCCCCCAGCCTATCCAGGCCCCACACCTGTGCCCAGGCACCTTCCGTCAGACCCCAGTTCCAAGGGAAAAGAGCCCCAGAGGCCCCTGTCCGACCCAAGAGCCTACCCAGCGCAATGCCTAGACTTCACAAGCGCCTTAGCTGCCCCTGCTGCTCACTAACCAAGTGGGTCCGCAGCTCGGCCGCCCCCTCTTTGCAGGACCGGGGCCCTGGAACACAGCTCAGAGAGCTATGAGCTGTCATCTCTGGCTTAATCCCCCACACTCTCCACGTGACTGGGTCTCCCTAAGGCTGGAGGAGGGGGAAAGGGAGCATTCTCCGTCTGGAGTGGGGTCCCAGCCAAACAGGGTCCCCCAAAGCCCGGGGAGGGCCTGGGGGAGCGTCACGCTGATGCACTTAGAACTTGCTGCTTCGCGCAGGGGACGAGTCACAAAGGGAGCCGACACATCTGTTTTATATATCGCTCTGTCTCTCTAAGGTTTTATAAACGCTTTCGGGTTCCAATAGGCAGTAGATATGCTTTTGAGCCACAGGGAGCGAGCACTGAAATAAAAGAGTTTATTTTGCACATTCAAATAAGGTCTGTCTGGTTCTTTTCATGCTTTTGAGGAGGGTGCGTGGGTGAGCTCATTCACCCTGGGACCAGCCAGGTCCAAACTTGACTGGCATTCAAGGCTCTCCAGCCTCTTTCTCAAACAAAACATGTTTGGGCCACAGTGAACTTCCCGTATCTCCCCAACCCGGTGTACTTGCCAACTCCTTAGCTTCCACCGCACGTCTAGTTGCCTGAACCTCGTGTCCTTCCCCTTCCTTGCCCATCTGGTGAACTCCTACTCATCCTCTAATGCTTAGCAGCAAAGACGCCTCTTCTGTGAAGCCTTCACAGATTTCTCCTCAGGCCCCCAGAGCCCTGCAGCGTGGACCAACTCAAACATTTGCCAGTGAATTTCAGTTCCATGTTGGTATATCTGTCCCCCTTGCCATTCTATCTGACGTTCTCAGGGGCGGAGGCCAAGTATCTCTTAAATACACGTTAATAAATGCTGAATTGGTAAACCAAAGTATTTGAACTCAGCTCTCATAAAACCAGTGCCGTCCAAAAGAAATGTAACATAAGCCACATTAAAAAAGAGTGAAGAGCTGAAACCGGTTTGGCTCAGTGGATAGAGCGTCGGCCTGTGGACTGAAAGGTCTCAGGTTCGATTCCGGTCAAGGGCATGTACATTGGTTGCGGGCACATCCCCGGTGGGGGGTGTGCAGGAGGCAGCTGATCAATGTTTCTCTCTCATCGATGTTTCTAGCTCTCTATCCCTCTCCCTTCCTCTCTGTGGAAAATCAATAAAATATATTTAATAAAAAAAAAAAAAAAGTAAAGAGCCCTGCCGGCGTGGCCCAATGGTTAAGCATCGACCTATGAACCAGGAGGTCATGGTTTCATTCCCGGTCAGGGCACATGGCCGGGTTGTGGGCTCAATCCCCAGGATGGGTCAGGCATCAATGATTCTCTCTCATCATTGATGTTTCTAACTCTCCCTCTCCCTTCCTCTCTGAAATCAATAAAAATATACTTTAAAAAAAAAAAAAGACACAGGTGAAATACACTTTATCTAATATGTCCAAAACATCGTTGCTTCCTCACGTAACCAATATAAAAACTATTAGTGAGACACTTTACAGTCTTATTCTCACACACTGTCTTTGACATGTGGTGTAGAGTTCACACTGACAGCTGCCTCCGTTCAGACTGGCTGCACTTGAGGTCTCCATGGCCTCAGTGGCTACGGGCTACCACAGTGGGCGGGGCCATGTCCAGACGGTGATTCCAGGAGTGTGGGGACTTGGTCATTCACCTCACCCCCTCCCCACTAGTGTTTGTTGATTGGATAGATGATAGAAGACAGTCTCTGGTCCTCAGGGAACCCATGTTGGAAGACATGACCTGCTCCTAACGATAAATCAAAATAAACGGGTCACATTATCTAGGTGCTGGATCCTTCTGTTCCTTGAACCCTGCACCCTGGTTCAGGCCTGCACTGCTGAACATTTTACCAATTACTAACTTCCTGGAGACGGAAACCACTAGCCACTTCAGGCAGAGAGCGAGTTCATTGGGAAACTGGTGGCAGAGGCCTCCGAAAGGTGGGAGAGCAAAGAGAGGAGTGTCACCCAGCAATCGGGAAGGAGCTGCGCCACCGGACGGCCAGCCAGGAGCCCCGGAGCCCGTCAGTCCGCACCACCTCGCTGCCGGAGGGGTTGTCCCTGCAGCCCTGGTACCGACAGAACCGCTGGACCTACAAAGCCTGCCCAGTCCTCCTGCCTTCTCCCCACTGGCAGAACCTCCTCGGAAACTGGTTGGCCAGGGACTCTGGAAAATATTATTTCCAGGCTCCAGCCCCCTGAAAACAGAGATGGCCAGGCAACTGGGGATGGAGGAGGGGATGGAGTTGAGTAGCTGCTTCCTCTGAGAAGTGCACCCTTCCCATGATCTCCACCTTGGAACTCTTACTCAGCCTTCAAAACCCTCCTCTGTGAAGCCTTCCTGGACTGCAGCCAGTGCTTCAACCTCTGGCTCCCCTCAGCACGTTGTAAAAGCCCATTGCGACACTCCGCAGCCTGTTAGGAACAGCTGTGTGTGCGCGCCCTATGTTCTGGAGCACCCTGAGGGCAGGGTGGGCACACACCCCTGAAAGGGGGCCACCAAGTGGACTCTGGACTGCCAACTCTGGCTCCCGGCCCTGACTGCCCACCCCGCACAGGGCAGGTCTGCCAGTGCTGGACAGATGCAGAGGTCTCTCCTGAGCAGCCCCTAAGCCTGCTCCAGCCCGGGGGAGCCCACTAGCCAGGAACCCAGCAAGGAGAAAGGCCTTGCTGGTCACACAGGCCCACTTTACAGACAGAGGAAATGAACCTGAGACCCTGCTCGCCAAGCCGGATGTGAGGGCCGAGTCTGGGCCCTACGGTACAGCCCGTACGTGCGCTGCCACAGGGCAGCTCCGTGCTGCTGGGCCCCCTCCAAGCTCGGCTCACAGCCCTGGCACCAGGGGCCTGGGCTCTGGAGTCAAACAGTCGCAGGATCAAAGCCTGGCTCTGCCACGCTTATGCAATGTGGTGTATAGTTCACACTGGCAGCTGTCTCCATTCTGCCACGGATCCGCAGTGTGGCTTCAGGCAGGTTCTCAACCTCTCTGTGCCTCTTGGGCCTCCTCTGCTGAGTGAGGACGAGATGGTGTCTACTTTCATGGCCAACGTGCAGGTTCAGGAAAGTGGTGCACGGAAAACAGAGCTGCCCCTGGCCCATTGCAACCCTAACACCCACCTTTCCTCCAGGTCAGGAACGTTCATGTGCACTGAGTCGTTTACTCCTCAAACAGCCGAGTCGTGTAGTCTCCTCCGCACCCCCCCTCCCCCGCACTAGTTTATAGCTCTCATTGCAGAGCTGGACTTGAACCCAGGCTGCTTCCCGTCCCCAGGACACAGCCGAGCCCAGAGGAGGCCCGATTTCCACTGAATTCTCCTTCCCAAATTGTTCCAGAACACGTGGGGCAGAGGCCTCCGCACAGCCCTGGCGGCCATCGTGGAGTGTCTGATTGGGGCCATCTTCCCACCCCCAGAGTTCCTCTCCTCTCCAGCTGCTCTTGTTTGCCTAGGATGCCTGCCAGCTCACCCCTTGGCCTCAAGCCACGTCCAGAATAACAGAATGCGGATAGACTCTAAGAAGGAGCAGCTGAGGGTAGAGGGCCAGGCCAGAGCACGTGTGCCGGGAGGCCAGGCCTGGGTCAGCGCGCCCTCCTGGCCTCCCTGCTTCCCTGCCCCACGGGCCCAGGCAGAGACGCAGAGACACACAACTGGGGAACCGGGAAGCCCTGTGTTCTGTTTCAAGAGCCGAAGTCCAAAGGGACCCCTTAAAAGCAGAAGAGTTGGGAAAAAAAAAAGATGATGCATCAGCCCTAGCCTTGGCTCAGTGGATAGAGTGTCCACCCGCAGACCGCAGGGTCCCGGGTTCGATTCCGGTCAAGGGCACGTACCTCAGTTGCAGGCTCGATCCCCAGCCCTGGTCGGGGCGCACGAGCTGTAGGCAACCAATTGATGTGTCTCTCTCGCATCGATGTTTCTCTGTCTCTCCCCCTCCTTCCCACTCTCTCTAAAAGTCAATGGAAAAATATCCTGGGGTGAGGATTAACAACAACAACGCATCAGCCTTGAGAACCCAGGATCTGTAATGACACGCAGCACCGGGCCCCTCACAGACCTCAAGTGAAGCAGAGGCAGCAGACACAAAAGGCCATTATCGACAGAGCTGCGCTCACATGCAGCTCGTGAGCAGGCGGAACTCATCTGTGTGTGAGAAGTCGGGGCTGTGTTTTCCCTGGCGGCGGGGAGGCAGGAATGGAATGGTTTGATTTTCCTCATCTGGGTGCTGGGTAAACAGGCACACTCAGCCTGTGAAAATGTGCCAACTGTACTGTTATATAATGGTCCTCTCTTTGGATGTATGGTCTACGTCCATAAAATTTCAAAACATTTGGTTCTCGAAGGTTCTAAACTTAAGTTCAGAGGGGGGATGGAGGAGAGGGGCTCAGCTCCAGGGTGCTCTCCATTCTTCTTCTGGGAGAGGGATACTAGTAGGTGCACCTCCAGGGATACTGTGAGGCTTAACCAAGATGTCCCACGAGGCTGCAGGGCTAGGGCTTGTGCGTCTCATTTGCTGTGAACAGCGTGAGGCACGTCAGTCAGCAATGAACACGCTGAATGAATGAACATAAAGCTGGGTTTCTGTCATCTCGGCCAATCTTCAGAACAGGCCATAGAGATGGTCATCCCATTTCCCCAGTGGGGAAGCCGAGGTGCAGAGATGTCAGACAGCTCACTCGAGGTCACCCAGCGAGCCGATGGTGGAGCAGGAATTAGAATCTGTTGACCCTCTCGACCACAGCATCTCACAGCAAGGCCTGGAAAGTGGAAGGGAGGACTTGATCCCCAGACCCTGGGCAATGGAAATGGTAAGTCTTTCCCCATCAGCACCCCAGGGTCTGAGAAAGCCAGAGCTAGAGGCTGGGCTCACAAACAGTTACCGCATGACCCAGCAATTCCACTCCAGGTATACACCCAGCAGAAGTGAAACCATGTGACCACACAAAAATTTGTACAGGAATGTTCATAGCAGCATTCTTCATAGTAGCCAAAAAGTGGAAACCACCAGAAAGTCCTCAACTGATGAATGTATAAATAAAATGTAACATATCCCATAAAAGGAAATATTCAGCAACAACAATGAGTGAAGTCCCAGTACACGCTACAACATGGATGAACCTTGAAAACATTATACTCAGTAAAAGAAGCCAATCACAAAAGACTCCATGTTGCATAATTTCATTTATATGAAATGTTCCAAAGAGGCAAATTTATATATATAAAAGGCTAATATGCAAAGTGTCCCCTCGGGAGTTCGACTGGGAGACCTGGAGTTTGCTCACTTGCTATGATGTGCACTGACCACCAGGGGGCGGCGTGGAATGAAGGAAGGTCCCAGCCGGCAGCTGGAAGGCCCCCGATAGGCCCTGATCACCAGCCAGGCCTAGGGACTCTACCGGTGCATGGATTTCGTGCACTGGGCCTCTAGTATATAGAGAAGAAAGTAGATTGGTGATTGCCTGGGGCTGGAGGGATTGAGGGACTGGGAGTGGGTAATGGCTATAGGATATGGGTTGTTGTTTTTTTGTTTTGTTTTGTGTTGTTGTTGTTGTTGTTCTTTTTGGGGGGCGGTAATAGCATTAAAGCAGATCGCCAGTGTGAGGTGAGATGTGCCAGGAGAGACCAGGGCTCAGGATAATGGGACCAGCACAGCAGTCATGAATAGGGTGCCAAGCATCCTCTCAAGGCATCACCTGCACGAACTTGCTGGGCCCTCACAACATACTGTGCGGAGGAGCTGGCATTGCCTCCTCCGCTCCACAGGGAGGAAGCTGAGGCCCAGAGAGGTGACACGACATATCCAAGGTCACACAGCTAGAAAATAGTGGAGCCAGGACACCAACCAGGCAGGCTGGCTCCACGGCATTTGCTCCTAACCTCCTGCTCTGTTGTCCTCTGTCACCTGACGTGGGTTTATGAAATTAGAGGGTCTTTGACAAGGAAGTCAGAGGAGGCCTCTTTGAGAAGCTAATGAGAAAGCTGATCCCTTAAGGAAGACGAGTCAGGCCAGGAAAGTGGGGTGGGCGGGGGGCGGAGGTGCTGAGGGCCAGGCAGAGGCCATTTCCCAGGAAAGTGGGGTGGGCGGGGGGCGGAGGTGCTGAGGGCCAGGCGGAGGCCATTTCCCGGGAAGCCGATGGCGCGGAGCTCCGGGACCCTCACTTGCACGGCCGGCCACACAGGAGGGTCGGAGGCAGCTGCTGCAGCTCCAGGCAGGACCCGAGCCAGGGCACTCTCAGGGAGCATTTCCATGTAAGCACTTCTGGGGGATCTCAGAAGAAAGGAATCTGAAGCCTGAAAATCTCCAGCAATGTGCTGTGATTTCTTTTCACGTTCTTAATAAATATTCCTTTTTTTTTATTTATTGATTTTTCACAGAGAGGAAGGGAGAGGGATAGAGTTAGAAACATCAAAGAGAGAGAGACATCGACCAGCTGCCTCCTGCACACCTACTACTGGGGATGTGCCCGCAACCAAGGTACATGCCCTTGACCGGAATCGAACCTGGGACCCTCCAGTCCGCAGACCGATGCTCTATCCACTGAGCCAAACCGGTTTCGGCAATATTCACTTTTGTACCCAATTATATATTCATCATTTTTATTCTTTTTCTTAAAGATGGTGCCCCCAAATTAAAATGAAAACCACGGTGTTTTAATGGCAATCATGAGCCAGGGTGCCAAGCATCCTCGCACCAGAGGAGATAAAACAAAGAGCCCCCGACACACAGTCTCAGTGAAGGCGTGGAACCAGGAAACGGTCAGGGGCAGTGGGAGAGGAGAGGAGATTGAAGGACCACTTGGGAAGCTATCCACAGTATCTTCCCAAGCAGACGAACGCTCACTCCCTACGAGGCCGCAATTCCTCTCGTGATGTTTACCCAATAGAAATGCCAAGTCTGGCCCTGACCGGTTTGGCTCAGTGGATAGCGTCGGCCTGCGTACTGAAGGGTCCCAGTTGGATTCCGGTCAAGGGCATGTACCTTGGTTGCAGGCACATCCCCAGTAGGGGGTGTGCAGGAGGCAGCTGATCGATGTTTCTAACTCTCTATCCCTCTCCCTTCCTCTTTGTAAAAAAATCAATAAAATATATATTTTTTTTTAAAAAGAAAAGAAAAAAGAAATGCCAAGTCTGGGTGTCCTCCGAAAACATGTGCAAGAATGTTCATAGCAGCTTTTTCTTACACTGTCCCAGGGTTGAAAACAACCTGAACATCCAACGCTGGCAGGGTGGTATATACACTGCGGTCCAGTCATTCAACGTAACAGTCTAAGAAGGAGAAAGGCCAAACTGCAGCTACGTGCACGATTGCTGGAATCCCACAAACACGTTCCACACAAGATGCCACACAGGGGTGCACACGGACTGGCTTTGTTCCTACGAAGTTCAACGCCAGGCAAAACTCCTCTAGGATGGGAGAAGTCAGTCAGTGCTTACCGTACCGTCAGGGGTTGGGCAGCAACTGGAAGGGAAGCATCTGGGGCTGGTAATGGTCTGATCCTTGAGCTGGGGTGCTGGTTCGCACGGGCGTGTTCGGTTTGGGGGAATTCATCGAGGTGTACGCTTACGGTGTGTGCCTTTTCTATATGCATGTTATACCTTAATACGAATTTCCCCGGTGGTATAAGCTTCAAGCCCCTGAAAACCTTGACCTTCCCCGCCCCCACCCTTTCAAGACTTTTATAAGAGCCGAACTGATGACACACGCCGAGGAGCAAGATCTCACATGCTCTCCGACCTGTCCTTGGGATCAGAGCGGGATTTGGGTTTTATTCTTGTGAAGTGGTTTCCGCTGGAGGGAAGTGAGTGAGAGGCGATATGAGGGAGTACTGGGGTTAAAGGGGGGCTTGGGAGTGGCTATGGAGAGCCCCAGTGAACGGAAGGGCAGAGGAGGCTTCCTGGGTGGGATCTCAAAGGCAAGGCAGGCATAGAGGAGGTAGGGGTGGGTGGAGAGGGTTGTTTGGGCAACAGTGGGGAAGTAGAATAAGAGAGGGGCGATTTGTGTGCAGGACGAGAGGGCAGAGGGAGGTGTGGTCTCTGACGATTCCACAACCAGTCGGTCACCCTGGCACCACCAGGCCCGGCTCCACCTGGAAGCCAGCGCTCCCTGGGCCAACTCCCCCTTCATTCCTTCTCGGGGCTGGCCAGCCTGCCCAGGGAAACGCTAAGGGGCTCACAGCCAGAGCCGGCAGCCACCCAGATCTTTACAGCCCTGGCGTTTTGTCTCTCTCGGTCATGAACCTGGTCTTTCTTTGTCTCCTTTCCTGTTTTATTGACACAGGCCTTTGGAGCGGACTTGAAGCTTGACGCTGTTGTATCTTGTGTCACTGAGAGCCCGGTAGCCTTAGTGAAGTGGGTGTACTGGCCCATTGTACAAATGAGGAGAGTGAGACCTGACCCGGTGAAGTGACTCGGGGCCAAGACTACCCACCCAGTGAGAGGCAGAGCTAGAGGTGAACAATAATAACAACAGCAGCAGACATGCTTTAGCTATAAGTGGTGCCGGATGCTGTGCTGAGCACTGTGCATCCATTCTGCCACCCATTCAGTCCTCACAACGACCCAGTGGGAAAAGTTGCAATTCTTATCAGCCCCTTAAAAAAACTTTGAAGGCCCTAACCCGTTTAGCTCAGTGGATAGAGCGTCGGCCTGCGGACTAAAGGGTCCCAGGTTCGATTCCGGTCAAGGGCATGTACCTTGGTTGCGGGCACAGCCCCAGTGGGAGTGTGCAGAAGGCAGCTGATCGATGTTTCTCTCTCATCGATGTTTCTAACTCTCCCTTCCTCTCTGTAAAAAACAAAAATTAAAAATGAATAAAAAAATAAAAAAACTTCAAAGTCTTACATACATATGCATAAAAGTGTACAGATTATAACAACCTGGAGAGTTTCCACAAACTGAACCCACCCAGGTGAAAAAAAAAAAAAATACAGCACTTGATACAACACCCAAAGCACAAATGACAAAAGAGAAGACTGATAAAGTAGACTTCGTAAACATTTAAAACTTTTGTATTTCAAAGAACACCATTAAAAATATTGCTAGAGATAAGAAGAGCACTGTATGGAGTAAATGTTTTAATTTACCAGAACATATAACTGTTTTAATTTTCTGTAACCTGATGACATGGGTTCAAAATGTGAAAAACAAAAAATTGATAGAGCTCTAAGGAGAGATACACAAATCCAAATCATTATGGAAGGTTCAATACGTCTCTCTCAGTATTTGACAGAACATGAAGACAAAAAGTCAGTATGGATATAGAAGGTGTATTTACTGGGTAAGTTATACTGCAGTAACAAAAAGATCCAAAGTCTTGGTGGCTTAATACCGCAGAGGTTCATATTTCACACAGAGTCCAGTGGGATCAGCAATTGCCAGGGCTATTCTCCTCCATGCAGTGACCCAGGGATCCAGGCGTTCCCATCACATGTTTCTGCCAATTTATCCTGTGGTTTCCGCAGATGCTTCTCAAGAAGAGAAAGTGGGAAGGTAGCACGGGCTTTAAATGCCTTGGCCCCGAAGTTACATGTCTCACTTCCATTCACATCTCTTTTTTTATATGTATACTAGAGGCCCAGTGCACAAAATTTGTGCACAGGGTGGGGGGTGTCCCTCAGCCCAGCCTGCACCCTCTCCAATCTGGGACATCCCTCTCACAATCCAGGACTGCTGGCTTCCATCCACTCTCCTGCCTGCCTGCCTGATTGCCCCTAATCACTTCTGCCTGCCAGCCTGATCACCCCCTGACCACTCCCCTGCCAGCTTGATTGATGCCTAACTGCTCCCCTGCCAGCCCGATTGCCCCTAACTGCCCTCCCCTGCCAGCCCGGTCATCCCTAACTTCCCTCCCTTGTAGGCCTGGTCATCCCTAACTGTCCTCCCCTGCTGGCCCACTCACCCCTAACTTCCCTCCCTTGCCTGCCTGGTCACCCCTAACTGCCCTCCCCTGAGGGCCTGGTCCCCCCCAACTGCCCTCCCCTGCAGGCCTTGTCCCCCCAGACTGCCCTCCTTTGCAGGCCTTGTCCCTCCCAACTACCCTCCCCTGCAGACCTTGTCCCCCGAAACTGCCCTCCCCTGCAGGTCTGGTCCCTCCCAACTGGCCTCCTCTGCCGGCCCGGTCACTCCTAACTGCCCTCCCCTGCAGGCATGATTGCCCCCAACTGCCCTCCCTTGCAGGCCTGGTCCCTCCCAACTGCCTTCCCCTGCAAGCCTGGTCCCCCACAACTGCCCTCCCCTGCTAGCCATCTTGTGTCCACATGGGGGCAGCCATCTTGTGTGTTGGAGTGGCGGACACTTTACATATTGGGCTTTTATTATATAGGATATTTTGTTGATTTTAGAGAAAGAGGAAAGGAGAGAGATTGCATACATTGGTTGATTCTTGTATGTGCCCCAACTGGGAAATGAACCCACAACCTTGGCATATCAGGATGATGCTCTAACCAACTAAGCCATTCAGCCAGGGCCCATTTACATCTCTTAAGCTAGAACTGGTCACATGGTCTCTCCTATCTCCAAGGGTACTGAGAAGCGTAGTTTGCCGATGTCTCTAGAAAATAGAGAGAATCAGGTAGGAGTGAGCATTTGCAGTCTCCATTCACTGGATTTCAACAAAACAATGAATAAGCTTGACCTAATGGACATATATAGATAACTCTGCATCCAATATCTTATTTTCAAGCACATATGACAATTTGCAAAATTTGACTATAACCTGGCTGTAAAGCCGGTCTTATGAAATTTTAAAGAATCCAAATCACATGGAGCATGTTATCTAAGCAGCTATTCCTTGTAACTAAAGTATAAGTCAATAATGAGATAATTCAAAATTTTCCATATGCTAAGGAATTTAAAAATACACTTCTAAATAACCCATGGGTTAAAGAAGAACTCATTAAAGGAAGCCAGAAAATATTTGAATCAATTAATAACAAAGAAAATTCGCATCAAAATTTGTAGGTGTAGGTAAATCAGTACATAGAAGGAAATTTTATAGTTATAAATGCATGTATCAGAGAAGAGCTGAAAAATGATAAAATAAACCTTTACCTCAATAAGTTGGAAAAAGAATATCAAAATAAATATAACAAAAGAAAAAGTAAGTAATAAAGGCAAGAACACAAATAAATAAAATAAGAAAGCAAAAATTAAAACAGAGCTAATCCAACAAAGCCAAAGGTTGGATCTTTGAAAAGACAGCAAAATTGACAACCTCCTGAATAAAATTTCCCTAGAGAAAAACAGAAATTTCCCTAGAGAAAAACAGAAATGGCACACACACATACAGAAAAACAGAAATGGCACACACACATACAGAAATGGCACACACACACACACACACACACACAATATTAGGAATAAAAAAGTGGGATGTCACTATAGATGCTACCAACATTACAGAAAAAAGAAGATGTTTTGAACAACTTTGAGTCAATACATTTGAAAATGTAAATGAAATAAACATCCTATAAAGGCATAAAATATTAATTTTGACTCAAGACAAAACAGAAAAACTAATAAATCCTCTATCAGTGAAGGACTCTGAAAAAAGAAAACTTTCCAAAAAGAAAACTTCAACTCTGATCGCTTCACTGGCAAGTTCCAACATCCAAAGATGACACAATTTCAGTCTTCCATGATCTCTTCCGAAGAATAGAGAAAGAGGGAGCAAGCCCCAATTCATTTTATAAGGCTAACATGGCCTGCACACCAACATAGGACAAAGATATGGGGGGGAAAGAAAAGAAAAAAGTTACAGGCCACTTTTGCTCAGAAACTTGAATGAAATATCCTATAATAATAAAAGGGTAATATGCTAATTAGACCAAACGTCCTTCTGGGCATCATTCTGGACATCCTTCCAGAAGAAGCCAGGGCCAGAGCGAAGCAGCCTGGGTCCCTGGCGCTTGCCGGCGGCGGCGGCCAGAGGGAAGCAGCTCGGGTTCTGGGAGCCTGCCAGCGAAGGCCAGAGCAAACCCCAGTCCCGGAGGGAAGCAGGTGCCAGCAGCTGGGGGAAGGAAGGTCTACTCTTGCACGAATTTTCGTGCATCGGGCCTCTAGTCCTTTAATAAAGTGTTAACCACAAAAATCCATCAATCTATAAAAAAGTACCACAACCAAAATGGGCTAATCACAGGAACCCAAGGTTGATTTTTTTAAATTATATTTTATATTTATGGCTGACATTATTACATCCCCCCACCCCTTTTCCCTCCTTTGCCCACCTCCACCCAAACCCCACCCCGGGCCCCCCTCCCTCTGGCCCTCCTCACATTGTTATCTGTGTCCATAGACTATGCATCTATGTTCTTTGGCTGTTCCCTTCATCTTCTTCCATTCCATCCACTCCACCCACCTCCCTTCTGGTATTTGTCAGCCTGTCCCATGTATCCATTCCTCTTCTTGTTTCGTTCATCCATTTATTTTGTTCATTAGATTCCACATATAAGTGAGATCAAATGGTATTTGTCTTTGCCTGACTGGCTTATTTCACTTAGCTTAATAATCTCCAGGTCCATCCATGCTGTCACAAAAGGTAAGATTTCCTTCCTTTGTACAGCTGCATAGTATTCCGTTGTGTAAATGTACCACAGCTTTTTTATCCACTCATCTACTGATGGGCTTTAGGGCTGTTTCCAGATCATGGTTATAAACATAGGGGTGCATATATTCTTTCTGATTGATGTTTTGGGATTCTTAGGATACATTCCCAGAAATGGGATCACTGGGTCAAAAGGCAGTTCTATTTTTAATTTTTTGGGAAAACTCCCTACTGTTTTCCACAGTGGCTGCACCAGTCTGCATTCTCACCAACAGTGCACTGGGGTTCCCTTTTCTCCACATCCTCACCAGCACTTGTTGTTTGTTGATTTATTGATGGTAGTCATTCTGGCAGGTGTGAGGTGATACCTCTTTGTAGTTTTAACTTGCATCTCTCTGATGATTAGTGATGTTGAGCATTTTTTCATATATCTATTGGCCCTATGTATGTCCTCTTTGGAGAAGTGTCTATTCAGGTCCTTTGCTCATTCTTTAGTTGGGTTGTTTGTCTTTTTGGTGTTGAGTTGTATAAGTTCTTTATATACTGTTTTGGAAATTAACCCCTTATCAGAGGTATCATTGGCAAATACGTTCTCTCATGCACTGCGTTCTCTTTTTATTTCGTTAGTGGTTTCTTTTGCAGTGTAGAAGCTTTTAGTTTCATGTAGTCCCGTTTGTTTATTTTTTCCTTTGTTTCCCTTGCCTAGGAGACATATTGGCAAAAATACTGCTATGAGAGATGTCTGAGGTTTTACTACTTGTATATTCTAGGATTTTTATGGTTTCGCGACTTACACTTAAGTCTTTTATCGATTTTGAGTTTATCCTTGTGTATGGTGTAAGTTGGTGGTCTAGTTTCATGTATCTGTCCAATTTCCCCAACACCACTTATTGAAGAGACTGTCTTTACTCCATTGTGTGCTCTTACCTCCTTCATCAAATATTAATTGAGCATAGTGGCTTGGGTCAATTTCTGGGGTCTCTGTTCTGTTCCATTGATCTATATGCCTGTTCTTGTGCCAGTACCCGGCTGCTTTGATTACAATGGCTTTGATATCCAGTATTGTGATCCCTTCAACTTCATTCTTCTTTCTCAAGATTGCTGAGGCTCCATTCATGTAATTCAGCACATAAACTGATTCAAGGGCAAAAAACAACATGCAAAAGACCATTTGATAAAATATTGATACTTATTCATGATTTTAAAATTTAAAAATAATGTGGGAAATTATTAATAGAAGACAATTTCTGTAATCTGATAAAGATTATGTCTGCAGCTAACAGTTAATGGTGAAATATTGCAAGCTTCTCTTTTTGAGACCAGAAATAAGTCAAGGATGTCCACAGCACCCATTTTTTTCAACGTTTTATTGGAGGTCTCACCAGTGCGGTAAGGTGAGAAAAAGAAATAAAAGGGGTAAGATTCGGAGAAGAAATAAAAGTCATCTTTCGAAAGTGTGGACAAAAGGGGGTTCTACAGAAAGTAACCTCACAGGGTGATCTGATCATAAATTCCCAAGCAGGCAGGTCTGGTGAGCAGTCTTGCCCCAGGCCCAAAACGTCTTTAGTAAAAGGTTTATCTTCGCTTTCAGCAAGCCCCGTCCATCGCTCTTGTACATGGAGGTTAACACACCTTTAAAAGGCCAGAGTAATTCTCTTTACAGACCCCTGGCAAGCAGCCACCCTCAAGGAAGCACATAATTTTGCTTACCGTCCCATAATCCAATCCCTGCCTGGTTTTCTCCCACCTTCACGTAATCTTCCTTCCATTCCCTCCTTCACTCCCAAGTGCATAAAAGAAGCTGTGAAGCCCTGGCCGGTGTGGCTCAGTTGGTTGGGCGTCACACCGAAAGGTCTGGGCCCATGACCGGGTTTTAGGCTCGATCCCTGGTGAGGGCTGTGCATGAGGCAGCTGATCAACATTGTGTTCTCACATGATGTTTCTTTCTTCTCCCTTCCTTTCTCTCTAAAATGCAACAAACTTACTGTCCCTCTCCCGAGCATTTGAGATCTGGCTTCCTGGCAATTGTCAGTTTTGGCTCAAATAAACTCATAAAAATTATCTATAAGTTCCTTATGTCAACAAAGTTGATATAATTATGTATAGAGAAACCTCAAAATAGTCGACCACTATGTTATCTAAATTAACAAGAAGATTTAGTGTTTGTATTAGATACAAAATAAATATATTAAAAATATGTTTCCTTACAACAACCTACTGAGTTATTGGATGAAGCCGCGGAGGGCAAGTTTTGCACTTGGGGGCGAGAAGCTGTTCTTAACATTCAGAGGTGACCCTGTGGAAACAGGCTCTTCCTTGTGTGAGCGAGCTCCCCGTTACCGGAAGGGTTCAAGCAGGGGCAGGATGGGAGGCGTCCAGGGGTGCTGGGAAAGAACTTGGGCTCGAGTGAGAGGCCAGGCCCTCCCTAAGCTGGCCCTCAGCTCTTCTTACACTCAGCCCCGGGAGTGGCCTGTCTCCTCTCTTTTGGCTCCTCTCAAAGTCAACTTAATCCCTCCGGTAAACCCGTGAAATGCGCCAGGATTTATAACTCCAGGAAATGTTTGTAACAATTCTTAATCTTATCAGGGTCCACCCCCCTCTCCTAGGCTCTGCTTTCAGAGAAAACCCACAACAGTTATTTCTCTTCCCCTTTCCCCTGCCCCGGCCCCATCAGACTTACTTCCTAGTCCAAGTTCTCTGGCGGGGCGCACAGCTCCCCGAGTGTGGTGGGTGTTGGGCTGGGGGCTTCTCCACAAGCACAAAGGATAAAGGTCACTCTGTTCACAGGCTCCCTACTGCTAAGAATCCTGTCTGTCTTCAACACCACGGACCCCGTTTACAAAGGCAAATCCTTGCAAACAGTGCCACACTGAGCACTTCCTAGGGGCCCGCCCGGCACGGTGCTAAGGGCTGTCTGTGTTTGACTTCTCCAAACCACCCGTCCATCCCCGTGAGGTGGGCCTATTACTAGCTCCCCGCGTCCCACAGTAAGTGGGACTTGGGACTGGAACATTCTCGGTTCAGACCACACATTCTGGAACCCCATGCTACCTGGTTTGAACAACACGCAGCAGTAGAGCTGCTTTCTTTGGAGTCAGGCCGCCTGGCACTTTGCAGCCACATGACCTCGGGCCTCGGTCTTCTCACTTGCAGAATGGGGCTCAGAGGCACTTCCGCTTCTCAGGGTCATTGAGAAGGGTGATCAATGAATGAGCTGGTGAGTGTAAGGGCTCATCACATGGTGCTCCAGACACGTTGGTTGTGGTTATTGGCAGCTTCTGGGGTCTGGACTCTCAACACAGCGGAGCTGGAGCCATGAGCTTGGGAAGATGCTGCAACCCCGGAGCCGAGGCAGCCTGACCCTGCCAGGGAAAGGGCCATGGCCAAACCCGCACTGCTCGCAGCTGGCGCATTGCGGGCAGATGCAGAGAGGCCAGGCTGTTAATAAATCTGTCAGTTCCCAGGATGCCCCGGGCCCCTGCTCTGACAGGCACCACAGGATGGGGGGGAGGGGTAGCTGGCAGCAGACCCAAGTGTTGGCTGAGCCGCTAGATAATCTGGAATGAACTGTCTCTCAAGCTGGAGGCATTTAACCTTGCTCCCCCCAACCCCTGCCCCCCAGGCCTGGGCTCTGGGATGAACCCCTTTCTTCCCAGCCCCAGGGGAGCTGAGAGCACAGCTTGTGTGAAGGAGGGCTGTATTGATTATCTATTGCCACCTAAGAGATTACCCCAAACTTAGCAGCTGGGGGTAACAAATACCAGCTCGCAGCTTCTGTGTGGCGGGAATCTGAAAGTGGCTTCCCTGGGTGGTTCTGACTCAAGGTTTTTTCACGAGGTTGCAATCCAGGTGTTGGCCTTGGTGGCAGTCATCTCTCAAGGCTTGACGGGGGGGAGGGGGGGTTGGCGGGGGGGTCTGATTCCAAACTCACGTAGCTGTTGGCAGGCCTCCCTCCCCAAGAGCCACTCCCAAGAGCGCTCACAGGGGCCTCCCCACAAGGCCACCTCTTCTTGTCAAGAAAGCTGGCCTCCCCCGACGCCAGCAATGAAGAGAGAGCAAGAGGTGCACCCACCCTGGAAGGCACAGCCCCTTTACAGCCCAGCCTCTTCCTCCATCCCTGCTGACATGGCGCGTTTGTCCACTGCAAGTCGCTAAGTCCAATCCACAGGATGTGAAGGACAGGAGTAGGGGACCCCTGGGGCCGTCTCAGAGGCTGCCCGCCTTGGGAGAGGCGGGGGGGGGGGGGGGGGGCGCTGCTCCTGGGACACACAGAGACCCAAGTCCGGCTCACCGACGGGTGCCCCTGCCCAGGGAGCCAGGAATCGGTCTCAGCTCCTCATTCCACCTATTGCCAAGCCCTGTTGGCTCAACAACCTAAATAGCTCTCAGGTCTGACCACTTGCTCTCTCTTGACTGTCCCGGCTCCAGCCAGGCCCCCACTGTATTACACCTGGGTGAGGTCCCCATGTCACCACTGCCGCACTCGTCCCCCGGCGTGTGTTCTGCTCCCTTCAATCACCACCCAGCCCTCCCACCACCGGCTGCGTCTTCCTGATAATAGTCAGAGGGGTCCTTTCCCGATTGCACCATGCCTTTCCTTGCTGAAAACCCTCTGAGGCTTCCCACTCGCAGCACCAAGACCCGAGTTCTCTCCAAGACAACAAGACTCTGCCAGGTCTGGCTCCCCCGAGCCTCGACAGCCTCACCTCGCCACGCTGTCTCCTTTCGGTGCCTGGAACATGCTCTGTGCCCTCCTGGCACAGCCCTTGCGTATGCTGTTCCTCTCCCAGGAAGGCTTTTCTTGTCCCGCTCACTTCGGTGACCCCTCCTCACCCTTTGGATCTTGGGCTCCAGAGCCGCTTCCTGGAACAAGCTGTGCCCATCCAGCCCTGACTTGGTTCAGTCTCCTGTTGGAAACTCGACCTCACGTCCTAGCGCTTTGCTAGGCACACTGTCCTTTACCTGGTTGGCCACTGTGTGTCCCCTCACCAACACTGCAAGTGCCACGAGGGCAGGGACTGCATATGGTTTTGCCAGCTGCCTCCCTAGTGCCAATCACCAGTGGGTGTTTAAGAAACACCCGTTGAACTTAAAAAAAAAAAATCCTCACCCAAGGATGTTTTTTAAAAATTGATTTGAGAGAGAGAGGATGGGAGAGAGAGAAATATCGATGTGAGAGAGTTACATCGATCAGTTGCCTCCCATACGTGCCCCAAGCAGGGATCAAACCCACCACCTAGGTATGTGTCCTGATCGGGAATCGAACCCGCAACCTTTTGGTGTATGGGTCGACACTCCAACCACCTGAGCACCAGGGCACATCTGTTGAATTTTTTAAAAAATTAAAATTCTTGTGCAGATGATAAAACCACAACTTTAGAAACATAAATTCATTAGAACCACAGATCTGCAGGGCTCAAAGGGGGCTCAGCAACCAGCCAACAAACCTCCTTGTTTTTGGAAGAGGAAACTGAGGCCCAGGGACAGGGAAGGACTTCCCAGGCTGCAGGGTGAGTGAGAGCGGAGAGGAGAAGCCAGTCCTCTGATGACCCCTCACCTGCCATCGCCCATCTGCCACCAGCCCCATTTGCCTCCTATCACCACCTGAGCTTCCCGCCGGCACTTGGCAGACGCTAGCGATCACCTCCATTAGCCTTAAGGCCTTGGCACAGAAACCCTGGAAACCTTCGGCAAAACCTCCTGTCTGGTAAATTATTTTCTCAGTTTTGGAACTACTTACAAATGTATGACTGGTCCTGAAAACAGTTCTTTTCACCCCAAATCAAGAACCAGCCCTGCTTTTGAAAAGTCAACATTTTGGGTTCCTCCCACATGGAGCCCTTAACCGTCTGAGCGAGCCAGGACGTGAGGTAATCTGGCCAACTGCGGGAGAAACTGAGGCCGGAGAAGGCCAGAGACTTTCCCAAGGTCACACACAAAATCAGTGGCAGGGCAGGGACTGGAACCCGGGCCTCCCCTTCTCCTGCCAGTGCTCCTGGCTCTACAGCCGGTGGCAAGTAGCAGACCGGATGAACTTGAAGGCACCTGCAAACTCTGATCCTCCTTGGAAACAGGGATCCTTCCTCAGACTATGGTCAGCTTTGCAGAGTCCGGTCTTAGATCCTCTGCAGAGAGTAACTCTCGACTTCCAAAAGCGGCAACCTGGCGATTCAAAGCAAACACACTGATACTGCAAACAAACTGGTATTGCAAAAACAAAGTGGTATTCAAAACATGCCCAACTCGTATTCAAACCGGTGCCAGTATTTTAAAAAATGAGAGATTTTTACATACAAATCCAGGTTTCCACCTCCTCAAAGAAAAATCAGACAATCTGGCAACCTTTGCTCTGCCTCCTGTCACGCGGACACTTGGCTGGCCTGCATAGCGGTGGTCACACACTCACCTGCCCACAGCTGCCCACACTCCCTCCTTTCTGTTGCCTTCCCAGGCCACGAGGCATTTGGGTTTGTGGCATTTATTCTACTGGATTTTAAGACTCCCTGGAGAAGTGGTCCCATAGGTTCTGTTTGATGCCTCCAGGGACAGGGCGCTCAATGCCAGTCTGCTCCAAGGCTGGGGCAAGGAGATGGTGGTGGGGAGGGAGAGCTGGATTTGGATCACGGTGTATCTGAATCCATGTATAACAGGTCATGCGATAATGTAATTCCAGAGCCTAATAAACTTTAATTGCCTCATAACCAGGTCTCTCCATGCTTGTTTTGGCCGAGGCAGGTACTAAAGCCACTCTTGGGAATGACTTCACAGACTTCACGTCCATCGAAATGAAGTCCAGATGCCACTGCATTCCGGGCAAACCAGGGGCTGGGTCTGGACAGCCCTTTGGAAGTGGCAAGGCCAGCTACCGCTGCTATCAAAAACGGGGCTGCAGGTCCACCTTTGGATTCTTGAGCAATGACGGCTCTCAGATTGCCTTTGTGACCTTGCCAGGAGCCGTCACCACCACCCATGTTTCATAATCTATGGTTGGGGGGGGCCTTCTAGCAATGTGAGGCCGCTGAGCACTTCATCAAGAGGCAGAATCAGGGCAGATACTCTTAATAGAGTTCTTGGCAAGCGTCAAACTGGAACTTTAAAATAGCAATGGCTTGGTTCCCACCACACTTATCAGTAACCATATCTCCATGCCAACAGAATGATGAGAGGCCGGGACTATTAGCTCTGGGAGAGGCCTCATGTGTTTTATCTTGTCCAACTCCCTACCTTCATCGAAAACTTCCTACAGCGCCCTAGACAAGAAGGGTGGGCCAGCCCTGCAGGGCAACACATCTTCCTGATAAAGCCCTCCCCACTGACACCTCCATCCCCCGCCCTCAGAGCAAAAGCCATGCTCACCTTCACCTACAGCCCACGAGCAGCACCAGACTTGCCCTCCCCTTGTTTGCAGACAACCCACTCCAGGACATCTATTCCTTCCTGGGGGGGCCTTGAATTTGAAGCCTGGCCACCGTCCTGCAATTAGCCAGCGTCCCTCTTCAGCACCTGCACAACAGTTGTAACTTAAGAGGACAGTTTTTGCTCCCAGGACCTACAGGGAAGTAAGGCTGAGCCCAGCTGTGCCACATCCTAGGCTCACAGATTGTCTCAGATCAGCAAACAGATTTTATTTATTTAACAAATACTTAGTTGGCTTAGCTTACTTTAGCGATATGATTCATTAAATCCCCATGACCTTCTAAGAGAGAGTCCATTATTCTCATCCCCAGTGTGCAGATGCTGAAACCAAGACAAGGGAGGGGAAGCCACTTGGCCAAAGTGCCAGTTAAGTGAGGACATGTGGACTCGGATGCAGGTCATTGGAGTCTGGAGCTGGTGCTCGTTACCCGTCCTTGTCGTTGTCAGTGTTGGACATGGGGGTGAAGGCCTCCAGGGAGACCAGGAAATACCAAGTTTTCCTGATAAGTCAGCCCCACCCTGACTTCTTTGCAGTGATGGGAGTTGGGACTTCACCTCAGTTCCAAATTCAGGGCTCTTTGCTCTGGCCTAGAGCATGCTGAGTGGACTCATCTGATTTAACTAAAGTGGAATTCCTCAGAGTAGCAGTATCACCAGATCCTATTCAGAGGAGTGGCTGGCTTGGATTCCACATGCATATCTGACAGGACACAATTACCCAGCGGGTTCCTGGGCCAGGGAGAGAACCCAACCTAGGCATCTGATATTTTATTTTTTAAAATTTTTTATAAATCTTTACTGTTGAAAGTATTACATGCGTCCCCCTTTTTCCCCCACTGACCCCCTCCAGCCCGCCCCCGCCCGCTCCTCTCCCCGCCCCAGGCCTTCACCACCCTATTGTCTGTGTCCAAGGGTTATGCATGTATGCATACAAGGTCTTGGTTGATTACCTCCCACCCATCCACCCACCATCCCGCCTTCCCTCTGAGATTCTGCATTCTGTTCCATGCTTCCATGTCTCTGGATCCACTCTGTTCATCAGTTTATTAATTAAATTCCACATATGAATGAGATCTTGTGATACTTGTCTTTGTCTGACGTATTTCACTTAGCATAATACTCTCCAGGTCCCTCCATGCTGTCTCAAAGGTTAAGAGATTCTTCTTTTTTTACTGCTGCATAGTATTCCGTGGTATAAATGCACCACAGCTTGTTTATCCACTCATCTCCTGATGGGCACTTGGGCTGTTTCCAGATCCTAGCTACTGTAAATTGTGCTGCTATGAACATAGGGGTGCACACATTCTTTCTGTAGGCATCTGATACTTTGAAAGTGCACATGTCAGAAGACCCATTCCCCAGCACTGCTCATGGGGGACCCAAGTCCTTCTGATTGAGGCCCCAAAAATAAAATAAACAAAAGTTTATTTTAGGAACCTGTTAGGAAATGCATGGAGACCATATTAATTCATAGCCCAGTAATCTAGAAGTCATCATTAATCCAAATGTGGGCAAACCCTTTCTTATAAAGGGCCAGGGAGTAAATATGTTGGGAAAGGCAGCCATACACAGCCCGGTGGCCCTTGAACAACTGCATAAGACTGTACCTGGGACCCGAAACATTTCCTTACAGGTGAGGAGCTCTCACTGCCTGGGCTGGTGTCTCACCTTGTTTGGAAGTATCTTTCCCCCACTAGCAGGATGTGTACTCTGCATAAGCATGTGCATCAGATGGCACCCGGCCAACCCTACTGCTGCATCTGTTCCCAGCAGAGAGAGGGAAAGAGAGAGGAACATCAATCAGTTGCCTCCCACACATGCCCTGACCAAGGATTGAGCCTGTAACCTGAGTATATTTCCTGACTGGGAATTGAACCCACCACTTTTTGGTGTAAGGGACGATGCTCCAACCAACTGAGAGCCACACCAGCCAAGGCCCTTTAACATTTCTTATTGTTCAGGTCTAATGGTGATGAATTCTTTCAGCCTTTGTTGCTTTGAAAACGTTTATTTCACTTTCATTTTTGAAAGACATTTTTTGCTAAATACAAAACCCTAGATTGACAGGGTTTCCTCCCCCCCCCCCCCCCCCCTTAAACACTTTAAAGATATCAAGCCATTCTTTTTTTGGCTTGCATAATTTCTGACAAGAAGTCTGCTGTCATTCTGATCTTTGTTCTTCTGTATATATTTATTTTTATTCTTTATCACTGGTTCAGCAATTTGACTATGTGTCTTAGCATGTGTAGGTTTTTCTCATTTATTCTTCCTGAGGTTTACTGGGTTTCTTGGATTTATGACTTTATCGTTTTCATCATATTTTGGAAATTACCATTATTTCTTCAAATATATATATTTTTAATTACGTTTTTGATTTCAGAGAGAGGGAGAAAGGGAGATAGATGGAAACATCAGTAGAGAGAGAATCATTGCGTGACTGCCTCCAGCACACCCCCTACCGGGGGTCAAGCTTGCAACCCACGTATGTGCCCTGACCAGGAATGGAACCATGATGCTCAACCACTGAGCCAATAAACCGGGCTCTTCAAATATGTTTTCTATCTCTTTTCCTCTTTCCTCTCCTAGCACATATTTTTGACACTTGGTACTATCCCCTCAGGTTGCTGTTTATTCCTTTAATTCCACTGATCTTTTCTTCTGCAGCATCCAATGTGCTGTTAATCCCACTGTTTATTTTAAGTTCAGATATTGTATTTTCATTTCTAAAAACTTGATTTGGATTCTAAAAATATATATCCTATTCTTTCCTTATTATGTTTATGTTTTCCTTTATATCCTTGACTATTTCTTATATAAATAATAAATGTCTTTGTTGGTTAATTTTATAGTTATCATTTAGGACCTATTGATTTATTTTTTCTCCTGGCTCTGGTGATTCTTTTATTTACATGCCTGAGGATTATTTGTTGAATGTCACACATAGTAAATTTTTACATTGTTGAATCCTGGGTTTTGTTGTGCTTCTTCAAACAGTTTTGGACTTTATTCTGCCAAGAAATTATTTGCAGATCAGACTGAGGCTAATTATTTTTTATTGGCAAATTGAGAGCAGCCTTTACTCTAGTGGTAATTTAGCCCCCTACAAAGACATGACCTTTTAGAGGATTCTATGCCGGGGCTGACCAGCAGCCCCTGAACGATGGATGAACAGATTACTCCAACACAGTTTCACTGTGAAAGAGAGGGCTAAGGGGCCGCCTGGCTGATACCAACCAGGCAGCCTTGACTGCCTGTCTCGTTAGGCTTTTATTGGAATTTTTATCTTCAGATACAATCAGTAGGGTGAGTTATCTTGGGAGGACACATGTGTTTACATTGTCCTCTAAGCAAGGGCACCCAGGGATTAAGCATAAGAATTCCAGTAAACACCCAGGGGTTTATACATGCACAGACTTGTGTGGAAAGGTCAAGGAATAATTAGGGGCGCCGCCTTCAACACTCCCCTAAATCTCCACTAAGTCAGAATTCCGGTAAACAGGGCAGGCGGCCTTCCACACACTTCCCTTTCATCAGAATGTCCTCCTTACAACTTTCCAACAAAGTCTCGTGTGCTCCCCAACAATCTATATATATAAAACCTTAATATGCAAATAGACCGAACTGCAGAACAAACGAACAAACGGTCGCTATGACGTGCACTGACCACCAGGGGGCGTGCGTGGACCATGGTGGGTGTCAGCAACAGGTGGCAGAGCATGAAACATGGTGGGCATCAGCCATGGCGGGATGGTGGAGCAGGTGAGCGGGGGCGCCACACCAAGTCGGGGTGCTGGTCACTGTCATCAGGGCAAGCCTCTGATGGTTACTGAAAATTCTTTGCTCCCGCACACTGCTGTCCCGCCTGGCGCTCACACCTGCTGCAGGCGCCAGTCCCACTTGCACCCGCAGCTGGTGCCGGAGCCACCGCTCACACCCATTGCCGGCATCTGGCACCGGTCCCAATCACTCGGCACCGTCAACGGGTCTGAGCAGCGGCTGCTGGCCCCAATCGCCCCTCAGGGCTTCTCCACCTTCCCCTGCTCCTGAGGGGCGATCAGGGCCAGCAGCCGCCTCTCGCACCCACTGTCGGCAATGGCCCCGATCACACCCGCAGCCAGAGCCGCCACTCGCACCCATTGCCAGTGCCCAGCACTGGTCCCGATCGCTTGGTGCCATCAGCGGTGTGAGCATTGGCTGCTGGTCCCACTCGCCCCTAAGGGCTTCTCCACCTCCCCCTGCTCCTGAGGGGCAATTTGGGCACCAGCCCTGCTTGCATCCACTGCTGGTGCTGGCCTCAATCGCTCCGTCCCATCAGCAGATGTGAGCGGGGCCGGCGCCGTCAGTGTGTGGGAGCAGTGGCGGTGGGAGCGGGGCTGCCAGTAGGCAGGGGATCAGGGGCCGCAGTGGGAGGGGCTAGGCAGGGGCATGGAGGATGGGCCGAGACCAACCCCTGTGCCCACCGCAGCCTCGGGGCCCACAGTTCAAGGTGCACAAATTCGTGCACTGGGCCCCTAGTTATACTTAATGCTCTGTGTATTTCAAGGCCTCTCCACTCTAGCTAACAGAAACTATAACTATTCCCAGAGGCACTGAGCTCTGGGAATTATTTGGCCTACTGCTTTTGTTTGTTCTTTCCCTGGTCCGATGGAATTTCATCCCACACGTCCTAATCAGAACTCACTTAAGGATCAAGATTTTCAGAGTTCTGTCTCTGTGCAGCTACCTCTTCAGTTACATCTCCCTGCAAATTCCAGCCACATCAGCCTTCCTGAACTCTGATCTCGGTCTCCCCGATTCAGTGACACAGGGGGCCTCTGGCTCCCGTCTCTGGGCTGCATTGGAGGCACCTTCAATGAGGAAGATGGGGAATCCCCTCTTCCCTGTTTGTTTTCCTTCCATCGGGACTCACAGTTCTGTGTTTCCTGGTGTCGTGTCTGAAAACATTTGTTTTATAGATCTTCTCTGCTGTTCTAGTTGTTTATGGTGGAAGGAAATTCCCATAGCACTCAATCCTTCATGGGTTGAACTTTATACTAATTATTTTCATTATTGGTTTATACTTTAAAATATCATTTAACTAATAGATGGTAATTTATTAAAGATTGTTAGAGACCTTTAAGAAAATTGTGTTTGGAGTTAGTTCATTAATATTTCTGTTTTATAATTCTACCAGAAAGCCAGGCTCTGTCAAGATTGCTATAAAATGTTGAGCTAGGAAATGATCTTCAAGGCTAACCTTATTAATAAAAAATTAATTCATTATAGGCATACCTTGGTTTATTGCATTTTACTTTATTGTACTTCACAGATATTGCAATTTTTAAAAACTGGAGGTATGTGGCAACCCTGGGTTGAGCAAGTCTAATGGCACCCATTTTCCAACAGGCTCAGATGATGCTTAGCATTTTTTAGCAATAGAGTACTCTTTAATCAGGTATATACATTGATTTTCTTAGACATAATGCTGTTGCACACTTTAATAGACTACAGTATAGTGTAAACATAACTTTTATATGTACCAGAAACCAAAAATTTTGTGACTCACTTTATTGCCATATTCATTTTATTGTGGTAGTCTGGAACCAAATCCACAGTATCTCCCAAGCACACCTGTACTTAAGTTAATTTTTTAAATTCACTTTTAAAAGTGTTCAAAATTTTTATAAAGGTAGCAAGACCATTTAAAGGGAAATAACAATCTCTTCAACAAACTGTGCTGAGACAACTAAATATCCACATGCAAGAATAAAGTCGAGCCGAAACCGGTTTGGCTCAGTGGATAGAGCGTCGGACGCCTGCGGACTGAAAGGTCCCAGGTTCGATTCCGGTCAAGGGCATGTACCTTGGTTGCGGGCACATCCCCAGTAGGGGGTGTGCAGGAGGCAGCTGGTCGATGTTTCTCTCTCATCGATGTTTCTAGCTCTCTATCCCTCTCCCTTCCTCTCTGTAAAAAATCAATAAAATATATTTAAAACAAAAAAAAAGAATAATGTCGAACTCTAATCTCCTACCATATACAAAGGTTAATTCAAAATGGATCAAACACCTAAATATAAAACACTAAAAGTACAAAATCCTAAAAGAAAACGCAGGAGTAAATCTTCATGACCTAAATATAAAAGTACAAAACACTAAAATTACAAAATCCTAAAAGAAAATACAGGAGTAAATCTTCATGACCTTGTTTTTGGCAATGTTTACTTAGATTTGAGGCAAAAAGCATAAGCAACAAAAGAAAATTTAATTAATTAAAATTAATTTTGAATTCATCAAAGGATACTATCAAAGAGTTAAATAGACACCCACAGGGTGAGTCAAAATATTTGCGAATCATGTATGTGATAAGGGCCTATTATCCAGGACACATATAGAACCCTTACAACTCAACAACAACCCAACTAAAAAAACAGGAAAAGAGCTTGAATAGATGTCTCTTCAAAGAAGATATACAAACGGTTAACAAGCTCATAAAATGCCCAATGTCCTTAGTTATTAGGAAAATGCAAATCAAAACCACAAGGATGCCAAAACCGGTTTGGCTCAGTGGATAGAGCGTCAGCCTGTGGACAGAAGGGTCCCAGGTTCGATTCCGGTCAAGGGCACGTACCTTGGTTGTGGGCACATCCCCAGTGGGGGGTGTGCAAGAGGCAACTGATCGATGTTTCTCTCTCATCGATGTTTCTAGCTCTCTATCCCTCTCCCTTTCTCTCTATAAAAAATCAATAAAATACATTAAAAAAAAACAACAACACACAAGGAGATATCACATCATCTCCACTAGGATGGTTATTGTTATGGACTCAATTGTGTTCCCTCCCAAGATATGTTGAACCAGTATCTATAACTGTGCCTTATGTGGAAATTAGGCCTTTGCAGATTTAACCAAGTTAAGATGAGGTCATTAAGATGGTTCTTAATCCAGTATGACTGGTGTACTTATAAAAAGGAGGGAAATGTGGATAAAAACACAGAAGGAAGGTGACCATGTGAAGACAGAGGCGGAAGTTAGTTACATTGCCACAAGCCAGGGAATGCCTGGGCTCCAAGAAGCTGGAAGAGGCACGGAAGGATCCTCCCCTAGGCTTTGGAGGGAGCAGGGTTCTGCAAATGCCTTGATTTTGGATTTCTAGCCTCCAGAACCGAGATAAGAAATCTGTTGTTTTAAGCCACCCAGTTTGTGGTACTTTATTACAGAGCCTTAGAGCACTGATACAGGTTTAATTTTTAAAATGGAAATAACAAATGTTGGCAAATGGGATGCTTAACTTTATGTGTCAACTTGGTAGGGCCATGGTGCTCAGATATTTGGTCAAACATTCCGGATGTTTCTGTGAAGATGTTTTTTGGGTGACATTACTGTGGGTGTTTTTCATCTAGTCAGTCAAAAATCTTAACAAAAAGACTGACATTCCCTTGAGCAACAAGAAATTGCTGCCAGACGACTGCCTTTGGACTGGAACTGCAACTCTTTCCTAGGTCTCTAGCTGCTGGCCTTTCCCTGCAGACTTGGGACTTACCAAGCTTCTAGTTGTGTAAGCCAATTCCTTAAAATAAATCTGTCTCTGCATATGCACATCCTATTGGTTCTAATTCTCTGAAGCACTCTAATACAGCAAGGATGTGGAGAAATTGGAACCTTCATACATTGCTGGTGGAAATAAAAATGGTGCAGCCACTGTGGAAAATCATTTGGTGATTCCTTAATGAGTTAAACAGAATTACCATAGGATCCAGCAATTCTACTAGGCATATACCTACAAGAACTGAAAACAGGTGTTCAAACAAAAATGTGTACAAGAATGTTCATAGCAGCACTACTGACAATACCCAAAAGGTAGAAACAATATAAATATCCATCAACTGATGGATAAATGAATGTGGCATATCCATATAATGAAATATTCAACCATAAAAGGAATACAATTCTGACAAATACTACAAAATGAATGAACCTTGAAAACACTATGCTGAGGGAAAGAAGCCAGATTCAAAAGGTCACATATTATAGATTTCATTTATATTAAATATTCAATACAGGCAACTTCATAAAGACAAAAAGCAGATTAGTGGTTGCCTGGGGTGAGGGGAGTAAAGGGGTACAACAAGAGTAAATGCTTAATGGGTTTGGGGTTTCCTTTTGAGAGGATAGAAATGTTCTGGAACTAGATTGTGGAGATGGTCGCATATCACAAATGTACTAAATGCCACTGAATTGCACACTTTTAAAATGGTAAATTTATGTTATGTGTATTTTACCACACACACAATAAAACACGTGTTCCAAGTACACACAAAAGACTAATTCATGAGTTCACTAATTAACAAACAAAAAATGAACTTCTCAAGTTAACAAAAATAGAACAGTGAAGCGAGAATTAAAGGTCCTAAAATGAGTCATGTGTGTAACCATTGCAATAAGTAAGCAGGCCTGTGGAACTCAATTCACAAAGCAATTTTATTTTTGTCCCCAACTGTCCCTTAAAACCCACTTTGTGGGACTAGTGCATTTACTAACTCTAGAAGAAAACTCAGGTCTCCACAACTTCTCCAGTCAATCTTATTTAATAACTAAAGGCCCGGTGCACGACATTCATGCACTCAGGGAGGTCCCTCAGCCCAGCCTGCGCCCTCTCACAGTCCGGAGCCCTCAGTGCATGGGGAGTGGGCCTAAGCCAGCAGTTGGACATCCTTAGAGCTGCCGCGGAGGCGGGAGAGGCTCTCGCCACTGCCACTGTGCTCACCAGCCATGAGCCCAGCTTCTGGCTGAGTGGGGCTCCCCCTGTGGGAGCACAGCAACCACCAGGGGGCAGCTCCTACATTGAGCGTCTGCCCCCTGGTGGTCAGTGTGCATCATAGCAACCGGTCATTCCACTGTTGGGCCAAAACCGGCTCTCCGACATCCCCTGAGGTGTCCCGGATTGCGAGAGGGCACAGGCCAGGCCGAGGGACCCCACCTGTGCACAATCGGGGCTGGGGAGGGACGCGGGAAGTTGGCCAGCAGGGGAGGAACCGTGGGAGGGCTCTAGGGCATGTCCAGCCTGTCTTGCTCAGTCCCGATGGGCCGGATCCCAGCAGCAAGCTAACCTATGGGTTGAAGCATCTGCCCCCTGGTGGTCAGTGCACGTCATAGCAACTGGTCAGTCGACTGATCCCCTTGTGATCAGTGCACATCATAGAGAGCAGTTGAGCGGCCTTAGCATATCATTAGCATATTACACTTTGATTGGTTGAACGGCTGACTGGCCAACCAAACAGCATATTAGGTTTTTATTATCCTATCTAATAAAAGAGTAATATGCAAATTGACCACCACTCCAACACACAAGATGGCTGCCCCCATGTGGACACAAGATGGCCGCGACAAGATGGACAGCAGGGGAGGGCAGTTGGGAGGGACCAGGTCTTCAAGGGAGGGGAGTTGTGGGCGATCAGGCCAGTAGGAGAGCAATTAGGCATCCATCAGGCTGGCAGGGGAGTGGTTAGGGGGGTGATCAGGCTGGCAGGCAGAAGCGGTTAGGGGCAATCAGGAAGGCAAGCAGGCAAGCAGTTGGGAGCCAGCAGTCCAGGATTGTGAGAGGGATGTCCGAATGCCCATGCCTAAACGGGCAGTCAGACATCCTTTGAGGGGTCCCAGATTGGACAGGATGCAGGCTGGGATGAGGGACACACTCCCCCTCTTTGTACACCGGGTCTCTAGTATAGGATAATAGTAATAGTAACACTACTACTTATAAAGTCCCATAGTCACCCTAAAGGTGCAAAACAGTTTCAATTCAGAAATTTAAATGTCCAATCCCATGTTATAATCAAAAGAATTTATCATTTGAACTTAAGGCTATTTTGGAGGCTGCTGCAGGCTGGAAGCCAGCATTGTTTAAGGTTTAGGGCAGTGGGAGTGAGGAAAGGGAGAAGAAGCAAGAGAAAATCCTTACTTGTGGTGACTGGGCACTGGCTGGGCAAGAGTTTCATTACTTTCTCGCATAGGCTTCTCCAGCATCCTGAGTGGCTTGTTCTCTCCCAGGCATCTCTCAGGGGTGGTACCTACCCCCTGGCTCTTTATTTCTTGCTTCTTCCTCCGCACTGCAAGGCAGATTCCACCTCCTTGAGGAGCCAGACCCGTCTCTTGGTCACTCTGAGGTGACCCATGCCGGTTCTCCTGCATGCAGCTCACAACTGGTCCATGGGAGGCAAGCATGCATCCCCTGGCCCAACAAACTCTAGGAATGGAGGCTGCATCCAACTCAGCTGCCTTTCCACGGCTCCATCGTCAAAGCACCTAGCCAGCCACTGGAATCTCACTCTGTGGGTTTTTCCAGGCAGGGGTCTAGTCTACCTGATCACCACCCTACAAGGGACACATAGTAACCTCCATGGAGGCCCCTTCCCTAGCCGTGAGGTAAGAGGCAGAGGCATCCAGTGCTCTCAAAACACACAAATGAATCTCTTCAAAGAAATCCCCACCAAAAACCCTCTTCTTTCAACTCTAACTCCTCTTTTATACCCTTAATGTGGATGACAAGTTTAAGGGGGCTACAGGTTTTTTACCATCTCCATTATAAAAATAGCATATGGTATACATATTGTGGTATCTTCCAAAAAACATCGATTTTAACCTTATTACCAAGCCCGGCCGGCATGGCTCTAAGGTTGAGTGTCGACCTATGAGCCAGGAGGTCGCAGTTCAATTCCTGATTAGGGCACATGACTGGATTGTGGGCTCGATCCCCAGTGGAGAGGGCATACTGGAAGCAGCCGATCAACAATTCTGTCATCATTGATGTTTCTCTCTCTCCCTTCCTCTCTGAAATCAATAAAAATATATATATTTTAAAAATACCTACATTCATTGTTGAATGTATAACAGCTACTATGGAGTCCCTAATTTGTCCCAGGCATGGCACTAGGCCCTTTTTACAAACATCTCATTTAAAGTTTATAGGCATATTGTTTTGTTAACTATTTTATCATTTTCATAACCGAGGATTGATAACTGGCATTAAAACTGTGGAGTGCATGTTAGTAAAATTTTCAGTAGGAAAAATTATTCTGAAAGCCTAGTCATAGAACTTCAGATCTGGAAAGGGCTCCAGAGGTTGTTTTGTCAACCTCATTCATTTCCTTAAGAAGCTGCAGAGGTCCCGAAAGGCTTGAGTTGAGGGACTTGCCCACGGTCATCACAGTGAGATGAGATGTGGGTTATCACTTGCCACAGCTGCCTCTTATTCATAAAAAGAAATATTACATTCTGATTTATACTGCTAATTTTAATATTTTTCAAACCAGTAGTAGAAATGAATTTTTAATGCAAACTATTTCAGAGTCTAAAAAATTGAACAAACTGGGCTTCCAACACCACACAGAGCTGTATGAATCCCAATTTACTATACGGGAGAATGGATTCTTAATTGAATCTGTGCCTTAGAGTGGGAGAGTAATTTTTAAATGGAAAATCCTGTGGAGGTGGTGATGAGAATGAGTTGAGTCCAAGAGAAAGTAAGATAGCAAACTAGGCTGGAAAATAGCTTTTTCTTAAAGATCTGAAGGAAACCAAATGCAGATTGTTTGGGCTCACACTGAACTATCTTTACTCCATCCTCCTAGTCTTGGCAGGCTCTTGGTTTCGGATCCTTTTAGATGACGATCTCTAGGGTTTCATAAACCTCTTTCCATACATTAGCACTATGGTGACAGTATTCGTTTAACAAATATGGGAACCTAGGACATGCCATTCAGCATTGCATTCTTCTCATGCAACCCAACAATCATAAGCTTTTAGGGTTGGCAGGGAGCCTAGAAATAACTGAGTCCAATACCACGTTTCAAAGATAAGAAAACTGAGGCCCAGAGAAAGAAACACCTGTCCCAGGAAGGTCACACAGTTAATGGTTCTAATCACAAAAGTTAAGCATTTTGACAGATACATGAACTCTTGAGTAGTTCCATCTTCAGCTCTGTGGACTTAAGAGTCACATTTTGTAGCATGAAGTGCTAATTAAACCAGAGGAATTACGGACTTACTATTTATAAGTAGGAGTGAAGATATTAACTTGGCCATGAAACCTGGGGCACAGAAGGAGCTCTTGTCTCCTGAGATCCACATATTACATTGAACCTTTGTATTTTAAAACAGAATGTGGGTAATGCAGTCTCAACTCTCCTAACCTGGGACCTGGGCTTGAGTTGCATTTAGTCTAGAAGGACCAGCTATTGTAGTTTTCTGTATCATGAGATAAATGAATAACCCTACTCCTTCAGGCAAATGCTGCCCTCACCCAGTGGAAAGGTTAAAACCATCTTTCCAAACACCAATCACTTCAAAAGGAATGATTTCAAAATATTTTTCTATTAGTTTGAGTTTTAACAATAATACTTAGTTAACATGCTTCATTGAATTTAAATGTGAAAAGGAGAAAGGAAACCCACAAAAATGTTTTTAAAAGCATACCACTCAGGTTTAAATTCTCTCAACTTTTTCCTCTCGCTGTTCAGAATGGCTTTCACTGTACTGCCAAAATCAAATATCTCTCAGGAGGCCTAGTGGTGCAAACAAAAGTGCTGAAATCAAAGAACTTGCAAGTTTAATCTGTCAGAGACTGTGGTACTGGGGAGAAAGTCACTTAACTTCTCTTCATCAGTTCCCACTTCTATGCAATGAGGATAAAACTGTGGAGGTACCTCTCCTGGGTACTGTGTGGTTGGCTAATTAAAGCTAATTAAGCCCCTGGAAAATACTATGTAAGTGCTGGGTATTTATGTGCCACTAAGACCCACAAAAACTCCTCAGGGACAAGACTCTGTGCAGACAGCACAATCTGTATTGGTGATTACTAATTACCCACTGCTTACAAAGAAAGCACTTGTGTTCTGCAAAAGGGTAGGGAAAGGAAACAGCACACAATGTCATTCAACAACACCATCTTTATTCAAAAATATATATCTATGAGACATTTCAGAATATACTGCTGCCAAGAAAGACAGCCTATACTTCTAAATAAAGTCCTAAATTAATATACAAATTTAAGCTTTAAAAATATTCTTTAAGAAAAAAGGGGGGAAGAACGAAGACTTTCTGAGGAATATGACCTAAAGGAAAGGTCCTTTAAGGTCTATGGATGCCCTAAGTAAAGAAGAAAAAACACAAAATAAAAACCACCCACCCCACCCTGCCAGATCCTTAAATTAAACAAATGAAGTAAAGCACACTTGGGGAGGATATGGGAGAATTAGATTTCAAAAAACAAAAGCATTTCATTAAAACAACAAAAAATACCAAAACTAACTTCCTCACAGGAAGTCCACTAGTAGTAACAGGTGTTAAGAGGCCAACATATTCTTTTACATAATTGCTAGTTTCATTTCTTGCTCTTGCTGCAATAATTATGCACCAATGGCTGGTTAGATGCAATCAGATAAAACATCAGAGTAGGCAAGATTCATTCTGTTATTAACATTTCATCTAGCTGATCAGAGCAAATATCTACCATACCCTTTTTTTGGGTTGATTTGTGGCTAGTAAAATTTTGCATCCTTGATGAAAACATACAGAATGTCCAAGGATCTGTTCAGAAACATGCTCTTAGGTAGAACTAAAGCAGCATACCACATGGGGAGAGGCATATGTGCAGAAAGAGCAAAGACTCAAATTCATCTTGCAATTTTAGTGAAGTCACCCACTGCCCTATGGCCTCTGGGAGAAAATTCTTATATATAGACTCATTAATTTAATCATGACAGGACAACAGGCAGTGTCAGAAGAAACAACACAGTCCATATTCAAATCTGAAAAAATAGCTTAAATGCTACTAGGTTCTACACAGAGTTAAATTGAATACCTGCTGTGACTTTTCACTGTTTTCACTTTTGGCAGGCAGGAGGGCTCCTTTAAGGGAAACCTGCTATACTTTTAAAAACATAGGTTATGTTTTAACATGTAAAATTACATGTAATTGGCTTTTTGGTAATCCTCAGAATAATGGAGAATCTGATCCCATTTTATAGCTTTGGGATTTCAACCTCTGGGCTATAATTCCTATTACACTATTGGGGCAAATGGTTTTCTGCCCTTTCCAATGTCTAAAATAAGCCTGCCAAAACAGAATGATTTATAGTTAGCAGGTCTAACCTTTACTAAAAGCAAGTAATGTCAGCTGGCATGATAACAGAATTAAAACCCAAAATTAATATCCCTAACTTTCCCCCTTCCCCTGCCCGAAATAAGCTATTCAGTAACATCTGATACAAAGTATCCTGGGCACAGGGACACGTGCAATGATGTGACTGACGGACAGATGAACATGCACGGTGTCACATTTGCAAGGGAGATAAGCAAGTGCAGTCACCATCCTGAGGACATATGCCCACACAGTGAATTGTTAGTGTGTGCCCTACTCCCCAAAAGAAAGGGTCAAAGCAGCACCCACACAGAACCCAGGCTCTCAGCATGCCTTTAGCTTTCGGCCCACCACTGCCATTGCTAACAAGCACCTTCACAGCTAACTGGGGTCAGAAGGCTGTTTTTAGGAAGGTGTTCTATGACGCTGGGTAGACCCTTGAAAAGGGCAGCCCGTTTGTAGGAACCTGAAGCAAAGTACTTATTTTAAACTCATCCTTGTAATTCCTGTTACTCTGTCTCTGAACTATGATTTTATGTCCCAGATCAGCTCCTAATCTTCTTGCTAGATTCTCTAGTCTGCTTACAAAACAAATGCATCCAACCCTCAACTATACATCACCAGAAGTAATAGTAGGGGAGAATCAGAGATTTAGCAAACTCCTTATGGCAAAGCTGCTTGACAGTTGTGTCTCCCTTCGGGGTTGATGGAGTCAGGAAAGCCAATGACTCCAGGTTGAATCCCTCAGTGGAAGCCTGTACTGAACTTGAACGAGCCCAGCTCAGACGGAAGCTGCTTTCACGACACAATGCTATCATCAAGGACAAGATTCTTCTGAAAGCTTCCAGAAGTACACATGATTTTCATAACTTCTTGAGTATAAAGTGAGAGCTAAGAATGGAAAACAACAGGGGCATAAAAACACAAAGTGGGAGAGTTTGTATTCTTTCCAAATATCAATCTAAACTGGATTCCACTCACCACTGTTCTGAATTGTGCTCAACAGGAGAGGCTGGAGAGGAGAACCAGAGTGTGTGGTTCTTTCTAGATTCTGGGGGTCAGGCAGAAGGAGGGATAGAACCAGGGGCTACAAGGTTATTTCCAACCATGACTTGCCCTCTTCTTTCTGCTGGTAGAGATGGGAATCTGGGGCATGGCACCTGCCCTAGTCAGTAGAAAAGAGGTCACCAGCAGAGGGCAGGGGGGCCAAGCCCCCTGTGACGTTGGGCAGCAATGAGAGGTCTGGCAAGCTCTGAATATGGGACTTCAGTTCCTTGCGGACCTGGGTTACCCGAGCAAGCTTCTGTTTATATTCCTAAGGAAACAAAGAGAAGACAATACAGTAAGTCTTTGCGTGCTGGTGGCCAAGTTTAAGGACCCGATACAGACATTCTCCACCCTCTTTTCCTACATTCTCCCCACCAGATCGCCCCTCCCCTATTCAGCTAAAGGACAATGCTAGGTTTTCAAACTCTGTAAAACTTTATATAAAAAAGGAAAGCAGAATTCAATACTGGCAACAGCATGAAATGGTATTTCACTAAGCACTTGAGATTTGGATGTAAAAAGAAGTGACATTTTGTATTTACAGTGTGTTTTGATTTTTAGCTATCTATTTCAAAATGCCTTATAAAATACAGATGCTTAGGGTTTACAATTATTTTGAAGGCTATACCTAGACATGGCTAGAAAAATCACTATAAAACATACTTTCTGTGTTAAACTTGGGAGATTAAACCAGATCTATCATTTTTGCAGACAATGACTACACGAACTCAAAATACCCAATGCCACTACCTATGCTTATTCCATTTCCGAGTAACTGCACAAGTCCCTGATGAGGTTTCTAGTCTACCCTAAACAGGCCAGACTTATCCTCCAAAAGCCTAGCTTTCATCAAGTCACCCCTCTGAGAAAGTGAAGCACAGCACCACACTGTTTCCACCACTGCTCAGAGTTCAAGGTCTTCTAAAATGAGCTCCTGCCAGCTGTATTTCTTACAACTTCCCCACCCCTAGGCACACGCTACTGCATCTAGGGCCATTTCTTCAGGATTCTCCTCAAGCCCAGAGGGGAACACAATCTAGCCACGGATCTTTGTTCTCCTGGTCCCAGCAAAGCCCTGCCTCCACTCCTCTGCCTACCCGCTTCAGTTCCACCTCTCTAGGGAAACCTTTCCTCCTCGTCCAGGAGACTGGTCTGCACCTCCGCCTGCTCTGGAACCCTCCTGTGCACAGAGCATGCATGTGGGCCCCTTACCAGCCTGCTCTTAGGCACTCTCCATTCATGCTAGACTTCCATGTTCCTCTAAACCAGCAGTCGCCAACCGGTGGTCCTCGGACCACTGGTGGTCCATGAGGTCAGAAAGGTTGGCGAGCGCTGGTTTAAGAAAACCTTTGGAGCAGCAGTCACCAACTGGTGTGCTCCGCGGACCACTGGTGGACCGTGAGGTCTGAAAAGTTGGCAACCGCTGCTCTACTAGTAAATGATGACAGGAACTGAGTATACCACTTTCCCTCCTCAGCTCCCAGTTAAAGGTTCTCTTGGTAAATCTATATGGAATAACCCACCAGGTCATGTGAGGTCTGTGGTTTACAGCCCCCTTGGGGCTTGTCTTTTTTCCTCTAGCTGTGCCAGCCTCCTTAGTGTTTCTGCAAGGACAAGGATGTTTCTGAGACTGGGTCCTTGCTGACTAATGCCTCTCCTGCAGGAACATAAGAGAAAGCACTGGGCTAAGACTCAAAGACCTGGGTTTAGTTTTGGCTCTGACTCTAACTTGTTATGTGACTGGGGACAAGTTTCCTCTCTTCCTTCATCCTCACCTTCCTTATCTGAAAATGAAAGAAATGGACTTGATCTTTCTTCAAGTTCTAGATCCCTTCATGGCAACACCTCATGCACATTTGGAGAGGCAGAGGGTTTGAGGGCATAAGCACGCTTGGGAAGAGTGATAAGACAGGAAATAAGTTAAAAGAAGAACACTCAGTTCAAGTTGTAAAAATGAAGTCCAAGCAAGGAGTGGAAGAGGGGAATCAGGGATGCAGGCAGGCAGGGTCTGCCCCCACATTCCCACAGGCAGTCAGCCTTCCCCTGAAGTAACGGTCGCTCACACAGGTCATCAAATGGAGAGACTGGGAAAGAAAGTAAGCGCTCTCGGCACCACATTTATTTTTTTTGTGTGGAATTGATATAACTATAACCACAACACGTAAGTACTTAATAATGAGCCCCTCATCAAACTTGTAAGCTTCAGAGGGCTAGAACCAGATCCGTCTGCTTTCTCCCAGCATCCACCATGCCCAGCAGGACTCTGAACAGTAGGTGTCCAACAAAATTGCCCAAAGAAATAATAGTATATAAAACATAATATTATGAGCAAGTATACAGTATTAATCAGCTTTAATTCCTGAAACTAAAGACTAATTTCAAATGTGAGGATCTAAAATGTCAAGTTCCCTCCCTGTCCTTCCCTCTACAAACATTTTTCTTCATTGGTTTTACATACTTCAAGGAAATCAATAGAAGATCCACTCTATTACTGGGCCTGGATTCATTTAATTAATTTCTCCTGAATTCTAGGTAGAAAAAGGATAAAATACTTACTCCCTGCTCAAATCCTCTGACCAAAGCTGACAAATAAAAGCCGCTTCGATTTGAAGCCATGCACTCCTGGCAGCTATAGGGCACTTCATTTGAAGGAATTCCTCAAGAACAGTTGAATGTCACTGAGTCTCTAATGAGCTAAGCTGGGACTAGAATCCAAGACTCCTCACTCTTGGGTGATCCTCAGACTGACTTAGCAAATCCATCTGAGGCTAAAAGGAAAGACAGTTGATCTGATCAGATACCACCTTAGGTTCAAATATCTCTCTCCCAGGCAATCTTTAAAACAAACAAAAATACCATTTGCTTCTATTTGTGGTGGGGTGTTATCATAATTAGGTGTTATTATATCCTAGATATCATAAAAAAAAAACCTTCATTTTAATAAAAAGAAACATGTTCCACATTAAAGTCCTCTTGTTAGGCCACTCTGAAAGCTGATGGATCCTGCCCATACCTCCTCATGCTACCAGTTATTCTTTCCCTAGGGATTTCTATTTTAAAGCAGATGCATGAGCCTAGGAATAGGGCATTACTAGAAAAGAATGGGATTGAAAAATACAGAGCTGCAAGAAACAAGGTTGATATACAAAAGTCAATCACTTTAATACATACCAGCAATAAACAAGTGAAATTTGAAATTAAAACACAGTATTTATTAGCACCCAAAACAATTAAAAACTTAGATATAAATCTAATAAATATGCACAAGATTGTCTGAGAAAACTACAAAACTCTGATGAACAAAGAACTAAATAACTGAAGAGAAATTCCATGTTCATAGCTAGAAATGTGGTAGGCAGACAGACATGGGCAGAGCAACGATGAAGGGCCAGGTACAGAAGGTCATTTAGGTGGAAAGCCCCAGGTGCCCAGGTAGGGACAACTGTATGGTGGAACCTTGCTCCCCAGGGTGACCTTTCCTCCTCTAGCATATCGCTGGTCATGTGGTTTGAGACCCCTGACCTTTTCTCCCTAGAGATACATCTAAGCCTCAGTTGTAGTTCGGCTCCAGGCCCAGAAAAGCAGTAAAAACAAACAAGCGACACCATGGCTGACCTCAAGACCAGCTGCATTGACTAATGACCTTCTGCCCTGGCACTGACCAAGCAATCAGTGGAGACCTAGCCCCTGAAAGAACACACCTGGAAAGCTGCTGAATATTATAATGAGATATTCCCCTGGGACCTCCCCTAAAATCTTCACCCTTAAAACCATTAGGACGAGGACCCAGTGGCTCTCCCTTCGGGAGCACGCCCACCCCTTTCCCTTTCCCTTACCCACCCCAGGCACATTAGCATTACTTCCCTCACTCCAAGCTCCAAGGGCCCTTCCTTTATCTGTGTAACTTGTTTCCTAAGCCCATTTCTTCTAGGAATTACTTTTTCTACCTCTGTGATTTTATAAATAAACTAGTGGCCCAGTGCACAAAATTCATGCACATTAGAAGGGAATTAATTAGAGGAAATATTTTAATATTACTCTTTGCCCTTTCTCTATAACAGAAGTGGCAGAGATGAAATAAAATTAGTAAAATGTATATGAAAATCTCCCTCCTGTCATAGAGTCTGGGGCACACTGCGGGACCTAGAGTCAAGTCCCTGCCCACCACCTGCACACACTTCGAAAATGCAGGAGACCAAGACCTGGCTGGCCCCACCCCCATTGGGTGAGACCCAGACATGGCCGGCCCCACCCCCATCAAGCCTCTCCTGGTGGTGCAGGGGGGGGAGGGGGGGTATGCAGCCTCAGGTCCCCAAGCCAGGTGCCGGGTGGGAGGAGGGGGTGCACAGCCTGAGGTCTCCCGTCAAGCCCTGCCGGGGCTTGGGGTCCCTTGCCCCGGCCAGGCGCCGTGCAGCCTCAGGTCCCTGCTGTTTGGTCGTGTCATTATGGCATCCCGGCTAATTTGCATATTCCTCTATTACAGTGGTTGGCAAACTGCGGCTCGCAAGCCACATGTGGCTCTTTGGCCCCTTGATGTGGCTCTTCCACAAAATACCATGTGCGGGTGCGCATGTACAGTGCGACTGAAACTTCGTGGCCCATGCGCAGAAGTCGGTTTTCAGCCTGGGCGAGTCTATTTTGAAGAAGTGGCATTAGACGAAGTTTAAGTTTAAAAAATTTGGCTTTCAAAAGAAATTTCAATCGTTGTACTGTTGATATTTGGCTCTGTCGACTAATGAGTTTGCCGACTACTGCTCTATTATATAGATGGTCTCTTATATTTTGGGTCTTGACTCTGAATTCTCTCCTAGCCAGACCCAACTACCAAGGTTGTTGAACCCAGGTCCAGTCTAACACCTGGTGCCATTCCTGCTGCCTACAACAGGAAGACTCAATACTGTTATGATGTGAGTTCTTCCCAACTTTATCTATAGATCCAATGCAATCCCAACCAAAATCACAGCAAGTTCTTTTGTGGAGACAGACAAATTGATTCTAAAGTTAATATGGAAGGGGAAAAGATTTAGAATAGCCAAAACAATATTGAAAAAAAAAAAGTCAGAACTACCTGACTCCAAGACTTACTATAAAGCTACAGTAATCAAGACAATGTGGTTCTGGCAAAAGAACAAACAGATCAATGCAACAGAATGCAGAGCCCAGAAACAGGCCCGTATAGTCATCTGATCTTTGACAAAAGAAACAGAAAGGATACAGTGGGGAAAGGCAGTATTTTCAACTAATGGTGCTGGAACAATGCAAAACAAAAACAAACAAACAAACAAACAAAAACACACACACAAAAAAAATCTAGACATGGGTTTTACATCCTTTATAAAAAGTAATTCAAAATGAATCACAGGCCCTAGCTGATTTGGCTCAGTGGATGGTGTCAGCCTGTGGACTGAAGGGTCCCGGGTTCGATTCTGGTCAAGGGCACATGCCCGGGTTGCGGGCTCGATCCCCAGGAAGGGGAGTGCGGGAGGCAACCAATCAATGATTCTCTCTCATTATTGATGTTTCTATCTCTCTCTCTCCCTCTCCCTTCCTCTCTGAAATCAATAAAAATATATTTTAAAAATGAATCACAGATAAAAATGTAAAAGCACAAAACTATAAAATCCCTAGAAGATAACACAGAAGAAAATCTAGACGATCTTTAATTTGGTGATGACTTTTAGATACAACACCTCAGGCAGGACCTATGAAAGAACTAATAAACTGGACTTCATTAAAATGAAAAATTCCTGCTCTGTGAAAGACACTGTCAAGAGAATGAAAATGTTTGCAAAAGACATTAGGAAAATGCAAATTAAAACAATAATGAGATATCACCACATACCTATTAGAATTGCCAAAATCCAGAACACTGATAACAGCAAATGCTGATAAGGACTTGGAGCAATGGGAACTCCAATATGTTGCTGGTTAGAATGCAAAATAGTACAGCTACTTTGGAAGACTAGTCTGGCAGTCTCTTACAAAACTAAACATACGCTTACCATAGGATCCAGCAATTACACTCATTGGTATTTATGCAAAGGAACTGAAAACTTATGTCCACACAAGAAACTGCACATGAGTATTTATAGCAGCATTACTCATAACTGTTAAAAGCAAACAAGATGTCCTCCAGCAGGTGAATGAATAAACAAATTTTGGTATAGCCAAACAACAGAATACTATTCAACACTAAAAAGAAATGAGCTATCAAGCCATGAAAAGACATGGAAGGACCTTAAAAACATAAGACTAAGTGAAAGAAGCAAACGTGAAAAGGCTAAGAGTCCAAGTACATGACATTCTGAAAAAGGCAAAACTATGGCAAGAGGAGCTTAGAGTGGGTAGGGAAGAATAGACAGAGCACAGAGAATTGTTAGGGTAGTGAATACACGGTAATGATGGATATGTCCAAATGAGTAGAATGTACACCAATGTAAACCCTAATGTAAACTATGGACTTTGGGTCATTACAATGTGTCAATATAGATTCATTAAGGGTGACAAATGTGCCACTCTGGTGGGCTATGCTGATAGTGGGGGAGACTATACTAGTATATGTGTGGGGGTAGAGAGTATATGGAAATCTATGTTCCTCTTAATGTTGTTATGAACCTAACACTGCTCTAAAAAAAAAAAAATGGCCTTAAAAAAAAACCACCCTTAGCCCAAAAGATTTAAATACATCAGCAAGGGTGTGTAGGTACATACTTGAATATCCAAATACAGGTAAAGATTGCCTTTAAAACTATTAAAATATGTTACCTGTTTAACTGGGACAGTTGAATGACCCAGTTTAATGCCTTGAGGAGAGATGATCAGGTTAGAATTCACAACCAGCTCTGACTAGGTCAAAAGTGAAGCTTTAGTAAATTTTTAGTCCCTAAATAGATTCAGTAGCAATTGACTGTGATCTCTCCCACCTCTCCCATTTTTTAAAAAAGATTTAGCCTTTTCCCAAATAAAGTCATCTATAAATATTGCCATAGATCAACAAAAAAATTAAGAGTGAATCCAGTCTGGCTGGTGTTGCTCAGTGGTTGAGTGTCAACCCATGAACCAAGAGGTCACGGTTCAATTCCCGGTCAGGTCACATGCCTGGGTTGCAGGCTTTATCCCCAGTAGGGGGTGTGCAGAAGGCAGTCCATCGAGATTCTCTCTCATCAAGGATGTTTTTCTCTCTCTCTTCCTCTCCCTTCTTCTCTCTGAAGTCAATAAAAACATTTAAAAAAAAAAGTGAATTGCCTCCCAATTCTTCCCCTTGGTCAGATCAGGGCACTCTCTCAATAGCTGCCTTTCCAGTTATTCTCTCTGGTTCTGGACAGGTTAAGGAGACAGACCTCAGGAAAATCAGAGCATCTTTTTTCTCAACCTACCAGCCTACCTTCTGGACAAAAGTGTGATCCACAAGCTCTGCTGCTACAAGGTTCCAAACTGTGCCCTCAGCAACTCCTGCTCTCATAAGAAATCCAGGCTTCTTCGCATGACAATAAAACCAACTTCAGTGAAGAGACCCATTCAAGTTTTTCTGACTCCCTTAAGTGTGCTGCATCCCACAATTTCTTTAGCACACAAGCACCACTCAGGTAGAGAAATGATGTAGTAAGGTGGTTACATGCACCTTGTGTAAATTACCATACGTTTGTGTGTGATAGAACACTAAGCCTTTAATCTAACACTCATGCTACCTGTCTGGTACAGGAATTGGAGAAGTCAAGACCTGCACTATTTCTCTCAGCAGGATGATCCACTGCAGCATTCCTGCTCATCACTCTTCTCTCCCCACCCACTGATTCATCTCAACCACAGTTCACATCTCTTTTCTGTATCCTGTCTTCAGACACTTGTCTTTCCTCACTACCAATCTTAAGCAAGAGAAGACAAGGCAAACTCAAGCAGTCCTGTTGCTTTTTCTTTCCTGTTCATGCATAATTTATACTGGGGTGGTGGTAGAGGTGAGGGGTTGAGCTGAATCCTCCATCTGGCTACATGCACCTACGGCAACAAATTCTACCTCACCTCAGAGAGGCGGAGAGGAGCTGTGAAATAGGTAAGAGTTCTATCAGACTTCTGTTGCTACTCTTGTTTCAGGATCCTTGAAGAGGAGTGGAGGGGAAAGTGGGCATCTGTGATAAACTGCCTGGGTTTATCTGACTGCCAAGAAAAGTTTAAAATGAAGAGGATAAAGGCCCAATTGTGTAGTTTGAGATAATGCCTAGGATTTATGCTCTTGGCAAAACTTTGGAATCTCAGTTCACAGACTTTCCAAAGTTGCAGGAAAATGTGTCTCCAACATCCCCCTGTTTCCAGTGGGTCCAGCTGACACTGTGTGAACACAGCCCATTATGGAGCACCAAGACAATTGGCTGAAAGGAGCAAGGCTTACACATTCTTTGCCTTTTTTGGTTAGAGCAGTAAGCCAGACCTGACATGCTGCAGATCAGCTCTGGGATAAGAGGGTTAAAAATGACAAGGGCTGACATTGCAATGACCTTTCTGCAGGAATTTCATTTCCAAAACAAAATTATAAGCATTTCCTCTAGCAACTCATGTAAGAAATCCTGAGCAAAATGTAAACATTGTCAAGCCTATATTTTTCTTGCTAGGAAGTATTTACGTAAGAAAAATTGTATTAGAAACAACACCACAGGCAGGGGCTTGACTTGATGAAACAAAGATTTCCAGTATAAGACTCATGTTTCCCTTTATCTTGCCCTGTTGTGCTATAGGACAAAAGGCACATAAAAATAACCTACTGCTCGGCTACTCCCAATTTAGAGTCATAAAGGGTCATTATGCATGAAGCAGTTTATGAAGGACCTGTTTTAAAGGTGACCTGCCACACTGAGTTTAAGTCAAAGAACTGCTTCATCACATGAAGGTTGGGAGAGCCAAGCAGAAAGGGGAAGCTGGCCTTCACCCTACTATTATTTAAAATGCCCACTCAGCCCCCCTCATCCTGCGGGGGGGTGGGGGTGGGACTGAGGCTCACAAGGACCTACACTTAGAAATCACAGCTTCTACTTAAACCACAACTTAATTTTTTTTCTTTCTTCCTTTCTCTTTCATTTGTTTGTTTGTTTGTTTTAAAGGAAAATACAACATATAAATCTTTGGACTGAAAATAAAAATGCTACTTCTAATTTCTCTTCAAAGATCTATGTGGGAATAAAAAACCATCACTGACCTGCAACTTTCTCCCAGCCAGCTCCATGCTCCCATATGACTTAGTGGCAGCTGGGACATTTCAAAATGATACATTCTGGGTGTCACAGCAAGACTTGAGCTGCTGAGTAAGTTGCTGGGGAAGATACAAGGAAAGAGGAAGTTGTGGCTCCAATTCCAGTGCTTGGGGTCTCTCAGCTCCATTACCAAAACCAGTAATAAAGGTACACATGAAGTTTTCCCAGAAGGAAAAGTGACAAAATGTTTACAATGGGAGAAATGTTCTCACAGCAATCCAGCCACCCACTAGAGGAATCAAATGGAAATGGGCTTCTTAGGCTTGCAATCATACCACAAACCAAGGGTTTTTAGGGCACTTCTTTCTCCCCAGAGGACCCTTTACACAGGGCTTACAGGAAGCTTCTACTGCCACCACAAAACCCCCTCTGACAGGGATTTGCAAACGCAAGAGAAGAATAAAGAGTTAGTATTTATACATAACTAAAATAATAAAAATAAAATCAATTTTAGGATTTGACAAATGTAATTATAAAGATAAACACTTACAAATTATAATGATAAACACAATTTAAACACATGTCCACTATGCTTTAAAAGAGACTTCTTAGAAAAAGTCTCTTGGGAGCCTTCAAAAATGTTTACATTACTTATGTAATGGGTCTCTCATTATGTAAGACCAAATACTAAAAGCATAAGAAAAACTGTTTACTAGTTATAATTAGTTCTCTCTCTCTTTTTTTTAAAAGTTAACTGTCAAAAAATATGTTTTATGCAAGAACAAAGCCCTACAAGCGGATTTCCTTAGGGACCACTTCAATGGAAAATCAGGTTATTGATGCTGTTCTGACAAACATGAAGGGTGCAGATCTTTCAATTGTTTCTCCTTTTGAGCCAAATATTGGTAGTCAAGCATTCCTGGAGGGCAGCTGAGAAGCAAAGGGTAGAAAGGAAAGGGACTCTTTTCACACAAAAGGATTTTGAGCAATATTTACTACAATTTTAGGTACTAGGAGGTCTGCCTGGGGCAAGGCAATCTGTAGGTTACTGCACTGAATTTGAATACAGCTCTCTCTTCAATACTTCAATTCTTTTCCACAAGCAACCAAAAAAGGAGGGAGGTTGCTAGGATAAAACAGAAAAAAGAAGAAAAAAAAAATCCAGTCAGAAAAATCCAAGTTTAAATCCTGTGCTACCACTTGCCTGCAGTGTGACATGACTTCACCAGGCTAGACTTAATGTCCTTATATAAAAGACAGGAATGGAAATAATGTCTACACCATGGGGTGGCTTGAATGAGACCAGGAACTTGCTAAACTGTTCAATTTGAATGAGCAGATCTGAAGGGAGAAAGAGCACCCTCCTATGTTTATTATTTTATGAGCAGTATTTAATTTTTTTGATTTACATGTTAGAATTGAAGAAAAAGAGAATTATTGATGAGATCTAAAATCCTTCCTCTCTCAAACCATTTGAGTATGTCCTGAAACTTTAGCACTTTTCCTAGAAGCTAGCTTGTGAAAATGAAAGGGCTTGATCTCCAAGACGGGGGGAAAGTCAGACAATTTTATAATTAGGTGGCACCATAGTCCAATCCTATCAATCTAAGGCCAAGATAGGGGAAGGAATTTGTCTATGGAGTAACAAGCCTAGATCTCATGGGAACATTCTCAAATTGGAAGAAGTCCCCATCCAAGATATACAGGTGAACTTCCGGTCAAGATGGCAATGTAGGTAAATGCGGCACTCACATCCGCTCACAACCACGTCAAAATTACAACCAAACCACAGAACCATCATACAGAACCACCTGAAACCTGGCTGAATGGAAGTCCTACAACTAGAGAAAGAAGCCACATTGAGACTGGTAGGAGGGGTGGAGGCATGGAACGGGATGGTCTGATACCCATGTGTGCCTTGTTTTTTTTAATCAGGAGGGATATCTTGGCTGCAGAGGCCTTCTGTGAGAAGCAAGGGGTCCCAGTGTGGGAAGAGAAGTCTCTGTAACTTCAGGCTGTAAAAACAGCAGGAATTGTGGCCGAGTGACACATCCCAGGCGTTCCTCTAAAGGGGCTGGCGCATATACTTACTTGGACTCACTCCCTCTGAGATCTAGCACTGGGGCAGCAGCTTGAAAGGATCCAGGGACATACAGGTAGGAACTAAATTGTCTGACATCAGGGTAAGAACTGGGGGGCAGCTTTCTCCCAGACAAAATTGTTGATAGAGGTCATTGTTCCTATGCTGAGACCACCCCCGCCACAATGATGACTGGCAGGTGCCATATCTGAGTTTCTATCAACCTGGATCACACTGTTTACATGACCCTGGGGACTACCTGAAACCCCACCCCACCCCACCCAATTTGCAGCCCCACCCAAACTATTTGCAGTGGCTTTTCCATAAAATAGCCTGTCCTGGCTCAGGCTTCAACTTTCCTAAAATCTCTCAAACAAGCAGCAGCTGGCCTCAGTGTGCCCCATACCTCTCAATAAGAGGCCCCAGGCCCGGCACTAGCAGCAGCCAGCCTTGGTTCACAGCTTGGTCTCTCCTGGGGAGCTCTAACCCCAACACAAGTAGCAGCCACCTACAGATTCCTCTGTAGCTTGTGCCTGGTGGCCCCAGGCGGGTATAGACAGCAGCTGACTTTGCACCTCCTGGGAGGCTCCACACATCCAGTGATCAGCTTCAGACCAGGCCAGATTACAACCCTACCACATCCATGAGTGACACATTCAAGGGGCAGACTAAGAGAGCACCATAGTCCCACTGAAGCAAGTCCTGCAATAGGGGCATCTCCTGCACAGCAGTTTTTATGCTGTAGACACAGCTGGCCTGAACAGCCAACTGGCTGGGGGAGTGGGGGTGGGTGTCAATCTCTCCCAGTGACACCAAAAGCAATCCAGGCTCAACTACAACAAGATAGCGCACACAGCCCACACAGGGGCGCATCTAGAGTGCTCAGTCAGGTAACTAGGAAGGTTGAGCCACTGGGCCCTACAGACACCTAATACACAAGGCCACTCTACTAATTCCAGGAGACATACCAGCTCTACCTAATACATAGAAACAAACACAGGGAAAAAGTCAAAATGTGGAGACAAAGAAACATGTCACAAATGAAAAGAAATCTCCAAAAAAAGAACTAAATGAAATGGAAGCAGGCAAACTAACAGATGCACAGTTCAAAATAATGGTTATAAGGATGCCCAAGGAACTTAATGAGATCTTTAAGAAACTTAGTGATAACTTCAAGGAACTTTGTAACAACTGCAAGGAACTCAGAGAGAACATCAACAACATAAAAAAGGACCAATCAGAAATGACATATACACTAACTGAAATAAAGAATAATTTACAAAGAATCAACAGTAGAGGACACTGAGAATCAAATCAGTGATTTGGAATATGAGGAAGCAAAAAACAACCAATCAGAACAACAAAAAGAAAATGAATCCAAAAATATGAAGACAGTGTAAGGAGCCTCTAGGACAACTTCAAGCATACCACTGTTCGCATCACAGGGGTGCTGGAAGGAGAAGAGAGGAAGCAAGAAATTGAAAACCTATTTGAAAAAATAATGACAGAAAACATCCCCTACCTGGTAAAAGAAATAGACATACAAGTCCAGGAAGTACAGAGAATCCTCAAACAAGAGGAACCCAAAGAGGCCCACACCAAGACACATCATAATTAAAAGGCCAAAGATTAAAGATAAAGAGAAATCTTAAAAGCAGCAAGAGAAAAGCAGTTAGTTACCTAGCACTCATATGACTATCAACTGATTTCTCAATAGAAACTTTACAGGCCAGATGGGAGAAGCAAGAAATATTTAAAGTGATAAAAAGCAAGGACCTACAACCAAGATTACTCTACCCAGCAAATCGATCATTTATAATTGAAGGTCAGATAAAGAGCTTCAAAGACAAGAAAAAGCTAAAGGAGTTCATGATCACCAAACCAGTATTACATGAAATGTTGAAGGGTATTCTTTAAGAAGAAGAGGAAGAGGAGGAGGAGGAGGAGGAAGTGGAGGTGGAAGAAGAAAAAGGAGAAGAAAGAGGAAAAGAAGTAGAGGAGGAGGAAAGATAAAAATGTGAACAATAAAATGACAATAAATACCCAATTGAATCTAAAAATCAAAATAAATAAACAAGGATTCTAATGAACAAAATAAACTGATGAATAAAATAGAACCAGACATGGGAACAAGGAACAGACTGAAGACTCTTAGAAGGAAGGGGGAAGAGGGGAAGGGAAGAGATTAACCAAAGCACTTAATATGCATATATGCATACCCCATGCACACAGAAAAATAAGAGTGGTGAAAGCCTGAGGTGAGGTGGGATCTGGGTGGAGGGGGGCAATGGGGGGAAGAAGGGTGTGACATCTATAATATTCTTAAAAATAAAGATTTTTTTTAAAAAAAGATATACAGGTGACTATTGAACAACATGGGGTTAGAAGTGCCAACTCCCTGAATAGTTGAAACCTGCATATAGCTTTTTTATTCCCCCCAAATTGTTCAAGTCCCTTATATAAAACTACAGGCCCAATGCATGAAATTCGTGCAAGGGGCTTGGCCCCCACTGCAGCGGTGGCTGCCTCTGCCTCCGCTGCTGTAGCTTCATCCGGAAGGTCATCCAGAAGGACGTCCGGTCTATTTAGCACATTACGCTTTTATTATTATAGATGGCATAGAACAATGCATAAAGTGAGTCCCCCACATCCATGGATTCCCGACTATGGATCAACAATATTGTTAGTTGATCCTACAGTTGGCTGAATTTGTGAATGCAAAATCCTAGCATATGAAGAGTCAACTGCATACTTATTGAAATGGACCTGCACAGTCCAAATCTGTGTTGTTCATGGGTCAACTGTACTCTGACCTAGCCTAGAGATGAACTGAGCTGCCACCTCATATCATGATACTGCTACTGGGGTAGGATTGGTGATGCAAGATTGACAATACAGAGAGGATTTTATGATCTGGTCAGAAAATAACCAAATAACCCATAAACAGAATGACAAACTACATTGTGCTCTGAAGGAAAAAGGTAAGAGAGCTATGACAGTATATATGGGAAAGGGGAGGGGGCAGGGAAGACGTGGCTTTATGAGGTAGAGATGGGAGAGGGGTGTCAGGGAAATACTGTTTGACTTGGGATATAAAAGATTAATGGGAATCAACTAGATAAGGGTTAACTGGTAGGAAGTAAAGGGACAGAGTGTTCTAGAAAGAGGGATTAGCACATGTAAAGCCAGAGACAAAAAAGGCCTGCACAGACAAAATGCAATGGAACATGGCAGGAGATATATGGCTGATAGGGTCAGCAGGGGCCAAGTCATGGGATGTATGTGTGTGGGAGGAGGGAGAAATGGAAGCATCAAGGATTTGGGCTCATATTCTAGGAGCAATGAGAACTCATTTAAGTGTTTAAGCAGGGGAATGACATGCTCAGAGCTGCATTTTGGAAACATCAAAGGTTGCCATATGAAGAATAGATTGTAGGACATAAAAACAAATGCAGAAGGAGCAGTAATGAGGCTACTGCAGGGGACCAGATAAGAGACAATGACAGTTTGGACCAAGGTGGTGGAAGTGGAGACAAATGAAGACGAGGGGGACAGATTCAAGAAAAACTGAGGAGATAAAAATCACAATGGCGCCGAAACCGGTTTGGCTCAGTGGATAGAGCGTCAGCCTGCGGACTGAAAGGTCCCGGGTTCGATTCTGGTCAAGGGCATATACCTTGGTTGCGGGCACATCCCCAATGGGGAGTGTGCAGGAGGCAGCTGATCGATGTTTCTAGCTCTCTATCCCTCTCCCTTCCTCTCTGTAAAAAATCAATAAAATATATTTTTAAAAAATCACAATGGTTTGGCAATTACTCCAATGTGGAAAACCCACAATGATAGCTCATTTGGCAGAGGTGCAGCAGAAGAACTGAGAGAGAATCTGGGACAAGAGGAGGCTGAACTGACCAATTTGGGAGGTGAGAAAAATAGAGGGAGAAATACCGGATGAGGCCTAGGGTCTGATTTTGATGAACCACGATACCATTGTCTGAGGTAGGGAAAGAGAAGAAAAAGAAAGTTTACAAGGAAGGAGATGGTCTGTTTTGGCCATATCAAGTTTGAGTTGTCTGTGGAAATAAGATATATTGGTCTAAACTACAAGGAAGCGTCTAGGCTAGAGAACTATATTTAAGCCACCAGCATATTTTAAGCATGCAACTCAAGAAAAAGGTCCAGAATGAGAAAAAGTCTAAAGGAATTTACAGGCAAGGATGAAGAAAAGCTTATTAAAGGAAAAACAAAAATTAGAACTAGCAGAGAATGGGTATAAGAAACTGGAGAAGGAAAAACAATAAATGGTAATAGTATTAAATGCTATAGAATGGGCCAAGAGGAGAAAGCGAGCCGAGACAGACTGAAAAGTATCTTTTGGTTTTTGAGATTACCACAGGTGGGGGGATTCTGAAGACAGCCCCTTCAGAGGAATGTTGATATGCATGTCAAGACTCACTGGGTTCAAAAGTAGAGGTAGCAAGGGAAAACAGGATACTGTCATAATTAAAAAGGGATGTGGTAATCGTGTGGGGTGTGCTTATGTGAATGAGATTTTAAAATATATGTATACATTAGTGAGGCAAAGCATGCTGTCTTCTGAGGACACCCCCTTCAGCCAATCTACTGGAGACTTCTGCAAAAAGGAAAATAAATTGGCCTTAAAGACTCTGCATGGTAAGGAAAAGCGGATACTAACAACTTCAGGTCAAACAAGTGTTGGAACCTGTTTGTCTCAAGTGAGGGTAAAATTGCTACTTTATAAATAAAAAAACCACACCAAAGATAAAGGCTGTGAGGATCACTGGCCTCACAGAGAAAGCAAAAAGAGCCTGGAAAGGGAATTGCAGATCCTTATCTCTGAATCATAACTGGGGTAAGCAGTAGCTTTGTGGAAATAACTCCTAGTAAGTCTATGCCCCAGAATAAAAACACTGTAGACAAAATATACTGGACATCATGAAGAAAAAGTGGGATATGTCCATTCAAAATCACTATCCAAATTCTAAGAATGCTTAGAAAGCCGCTGGTAAATTTTTGTTGAGTTTAAATTTGCAAAGTTATTCTGCTTAAAATTCTCAAAGTATCTAATGGCAAGAGAACTGTCCACACTTTTTCCTAAAGATGCTTACAGGATCTGAATATGGAGGAGAACAAATAAGGAGATCTGTGAAGTCCTAATGACAGCCAGCTGGTACCATTACTTCTTCACAGGAAGCGTGCCACACCTTAGGAGCGCATGGACTTCATTTGCAAAGGTTTGTTTTGACTCCTGGTTATAATAATGAACATTTTTGCCTTTATTTCAAGTCCTACATGTCATAGAAAGAAAAATGAAGTCAGAGATGTAATTTTCAAGTGTGCAAAGTACACTACAATCCAATTTGACTTTCTTCAAAGATCACAACTTGAAGTGGGACTAGAAGGACCACCTTAACAGCACAGGCATACCTTGTAGATATTGAGAGTTCAGTTGCAGATCACAATAAAGTGAGTTGTAATTTTTTTTGCTGGTGGAAGGTCTTGCTTTCAGTTTGTAAAAATCACATCTGTGAAGTGTAATAAAGTGAAGCACAATAAAACAAGGTATGCCTGTAGTAGGGATACTCATAAAGACTAAAATTAGATCTTTGCTCAAAATAACATGTACCCATTAGGTTAAATGGACACTAAGACACAAGCTCAAATTTCTGTAATTTGAACTCTGTTCTCAAAGTTATGCTAACTGAAGTCAATGTTATAATAAGTAGCTGCTATTTCCCCACAGCTGTTTCCAATGTAACCAGATAATTTAAAACTCAGAAGAGAGGCCCGTTTGTCTAATTAAACTATTCAATGTTCTTTCCTTCATAAAACAAAAATTAGTCTTTAACTTGTGGATATATATATATATGTACACACATATGTATGTACACGTACACGTGTACACACACACACACACACACACACACACACACACACATCTTGTCTGTTTATAAAACTCAATGAAATTCTAGAGTGCTTAAGATGCTTTGGAAAAAAAACAACCCCCAAGAAAAACTAAGGCAGAAATGCATACTGGTGGCAAAGACCGTGAAATGTATGTGAATTTCAGCATACTATAAGACAGGCAGATAGTTTCAATACACCTAGAATTCATATTTAGAAATTTACAGGGGGAAAATACAAATAATGAAAGCTAGCCCAAAGTTAATTTAAAAAAGAAACATAAATGCTCAATAAAAATAATTACTGAATACCCAATCACAGGTATTCAAGCAGTCATTTAAAATGCTTTTAAAGTTTTTATTCATAAGGGAAAATAATCAAGTGGGGAAAAGAGGCATGACAGAAAACTGTCCACACATTATGATCATTTAAATTTTAAAATTAAAAAAAAAAAATAAAGGAATAACAACATTAAAAGTAGTTATCTCTGTATAGTGAGGTATGACTTTCACCTCAAGTTTCCTATGATGTGTTTCTTTTAAGATCAGCAGAAAAGAAATAAAGACAGAACTGACAGAATTAGCTGATTAAGGATCACTGTTCTGGCAGATGAGCCCGGTGACAAGGGGCCAAGATGATGCTTTGACTTATCGTGTAAATATGTACTTTATAAATATAAAAAACTAGTACTACATACACCAGTTAAAACTCAGTGGAGCTGTTCCAGAAAGTAGGAGAAATCACCAAAAGTTGGCCTATACATATGAAAACAATGTTACAGCTAAAAGTACGGAATGCTAGGTGAGAGCTTTGAAATCATGTCACTTTTTCGATGTGAAGTCTCATTCCCTTAGGTTGCCCAATATGCAAAGTAGATTCTAATTATTATAATGAGGCTTCCCCCCCCACCCCCCGCCTGAAGTGAAAAGAGATGACTAAACATTGTGATATAGAAAGAATGCACACGTACATGCACCTTGATGTTCTAGCTGCAAGTTTGGCTTGAGCTATAAGGGTCAGTGATGACTGACATAAATGAAAGGAATCCAAGGACCCAACATACTAGTACAGCCTCTAAACTCCATATTACTCACAGAAACACACAATTCAAGAAAAGTCTCCACCTACTGGAGGAAAACCTGGAGGGGCCGGGGGGGGGGGGGGGGGGGGGGGAGGGGAGGCTCCCATATCAAAGCAGGGATGAAAAAGCAGTGAGCAAACCATGGCCTGCTATGTAGGGAAGGATGAATCTAGGACCCCATGACCACTTGACCAGTATAAGCAGACTGACCTTTTCAACAACTGTTCTAACAGCACATGGTGCTGATAGCACTGCTAGTGTTGGGAGGAAAGAATTATATGCGAAGGAGGGCAGTGAGTGCAAAGGACTGGTGGACAGGTGGGGCTAGGCTACACAGCTGTGAGAGGCAGCTGTAAGCAAAGCCTCTCACTTCCTTCCTAGAGTCAGGAGTCAGGAGATCGGGGTTCTGGTCCTTGTGATTTTCTGTGACCTTAGACTGCTCATAGAAGCCCTGAGCTTTGTTTCCTCATCTAAAATGAGGATTAGATCACCAGGTCCCATCTGTTCTTAATGGACAATGAGATAGTGGCTTTGATCATCATGGGAAATGGGGAGAATTTACTCCAAAGTTGACTCTCTGTCTCCACCTATTGCCTAACCCATTATTCCAACGAATGCTTCTAACCATCTGTACCCTGTAGGAAGGTGAAGGATGCTGCCAAAACAACAGATGGCCATCAGTTTGGTTTAGTACCCCCACAGCTATAGCCAAAGAATTTCTCAAGTTGTTATAACCAAATTACAAACAGAAATATGAAGAATCACAAGGCATTTGGGCCATTTCCCCTTTCCCAACTGTGTTGTCTGAAGTAGAAGACTCTACTCCTGAGTATTCATTATAGCCCAGGGGGAGGCACCAAGCTGGGGGAAACAGCAGCGGTTTCAAGTTTAATGAGCCAATCCTTCCCCCCACCTCCCTCAGAGCAAGAACATGCAAAGGCAGGACTGCATATTTAGAACCCTGGTAGCGGAATGCATACTCTCAAGCTTTAGAAAGGTATATATTGGAGGCTACTTTGGAATGCATGATACAACCATTTTAATCCCTCTACATAAGATATTAAGGTTCTTGGGAATTGTTGAAATGATTCAACATTAGCTACTCTTCTGTGTAGGATGTCTTCCGGCTGTTGACCTTATGGAATCAAATTCAGAAGAATGCTCCCAAGATGTTTGCCTTGGATTCTATTCCTGGTCTGTGGCTAATTCCCTTCTCTGGGCCTTCAGTTTCTTCACCAATTCAGAAGTCAGACTATATGATCTCTAGTCCCACTCAGCTCAATAATCCTGTTAAAGACTTCACACAGACATTCAGGCCTCCATGTGCCACTTTATTTTGCAGAGTCAAGTTGGCTGTCATGACTTGCCCTAGTAACTTTGTTGAGCACACATGCATATGTACTCATTACTCTAGAGCAGTGATGGGCAACCTTTTGAGCTTGGTGTGTCAAACTTCGCCAAAAAACTGAGCATAACTCGGGTAGCGTATCACTTTGAGGAAAAAACATTATTTCGCAAATGTTTCATCCTCAGGAGCAGCAAATGTTTCATCCTCGTCATGCGGCCGCCTCAGCGGCTGCGTGTCATCAGAAATGGCTACGCGTGTCAGTGCTGACACGCGTGTCATAGGTTCGCCATCACTGCCCTAGCATGTTTTTAAAAATCCTGCAGCAGAAATCAAAGATGATCTAAAAAATTGGAAAGAAATCTCATGCTCATGGATTGGAAGACTTAAGATTGTAAAGATGGCGAGAGTCCCCCCAAAAGCCATCTACAGATTCAATGCAATCCCTATTACAATACCAATACACTTTGTTGCATAAATGGAAAAGCTCATCCTCAAATTCATATGCCAATTGCAAGAGGCCTCTGATAGCCAAAATAACAGAGAGAAGAACAAAGTTTGAGGATTCACATATTTTGATCCTACTATGAAACTATAGTGATTAAAACAGTGTGACACTAGCATAGAATAGATATATAGATCAGTGGAATAAAACAGTCCGAAATAAACCCATATTATCTCTGGACAATTGAGTTTTGACAAAAGTGCCAAGCATTCATTCACAAAAGGAAAGAAGTGTCTCTTCAACAATTGATGCTGGGACAATTGGATATCTACATGCAAAGAATGAAGTTGGTCCCTACCTCATTCCATATATAAAAAAGTTAACTCAAAATGTACCAGGGACTTAAATGTAAAAGCTAAAACTATAAAACTCCTAGAGGAAAATCTATGAGTAAATTTTCATGTCCTAGAATTTGGTAATGGATTCTTTTTCATTCTCATCTAAGGACTTTTTTCCATTAATTTTAGAGAGAGTGGGAGAGAGGGAAAGACAGAGAGAAACATCAATTGGTTGCCTTCTGCACGCACCCTGATGAGGGCCCGGGCCAGAGAGGAGCCTGCAACCAAGGTACGTGCACTAGACCAGAATTGAACCTGGGACCCTTCGGTCCACAGGCCAGCGCTCTATCCACTGAGCCAAACCAGCTAAGGCAGATTTTTAAACATGATACCAAAACACGAGCAACAACAACAACAGATATTGGAACACATCAAAATTAAAAACTTTTTTGGTTGCGGGCACATCCCCAGTAGGGGGTGTGCAGGAGGCAGCTGGTCAATGTTTCTCTCTCATTGATGTTTCTAGCTCTCTATCCCTCTCCCTTCCTCTTTGTAAAAAATCAATAAAATATATTTTTAAAAAAATTAAAAACTTTTGTGTTTCAAAGGGCATTATCAAGAAAGATTAAGACACAGAATGGGAGAAAGTATTTGCAAATCATATATCTGATAAGTCTATTACCTAAAATGTATAAAGAACTCTTGTAATACATCAACAATAATATTAAAAACCCAATTCAAAAATGGGCAAAGGACTTGAATAGACATTTCAGGGGCTCGGGGGAAGACAATACAAATTGCCAACAAGCATAGGCAAAGATGCTCAATCATTAGTCACTAGGAAAATGCAAATAAAAATCACAATGAGTTACCACTTCATATAGGCTAGGATCAAAAAGGGGGGGGGGGGGAATAGTAACAAGGATATGGAGAAACTGGAACTACCATACATTGCTAGTGGGAATGTAAAACAGTGCTGTGGTCGGCAAACTGCGGCTCTTTGGCCCCTTGAGTGTGGCTCTTCCACAAAATACCACGGCCTGGGCGAGTCTATTTTGAAGAAGTAGCGTTAGAAGAAGTTTAAGTTTAAAAAATTTGGCTCTCAAAAGAAATTTCAATCGTTGTACTGTTGATATTTGGCTCTGTTCACTAATGAGTTTGCCGACCACTGAAATAGTGCACCTGCTGTGGGAAACAGTTTTGTGGTTCCCAAAAAGTTGAAGACGGAATGACTCCAATTCTATTCCTAGGCATACATATACCCAAGAGAAATAAAAACTTGTACACTAGTGTTTATAGCCATAAAGACAGAATTGGCCAAAAGAAACAAACAACCCAAATGTACAACAGATGAATGGACAAATTGTTGCATAGCCACACAATAAACAATTTAGCCATAAAAAAGAATGAAGTATTGATACATGCTAAAATATGAACCTCAAAATCATTATGGTAAGTGAAAAAACCAAACACAATTGTATGAGGTATCCAGCATAGGTGAAAATATACAGACAGAAAGCAGGTTGGTGGTTGCCAGGGGCTTGAAGGAGAGGGTATAGGGCAGGGGTCCTCAAACTTTTTAAACAGGGGGCCAGTTCACTGTCCCTCAGACCATTGGAGGGCCAGACTATAGTTTAAAAAAAACTATGAACAAATTCCTATGCACACGGCACAAATCTTATTTTGAAGTAAAAAAACAAAACGGCAAAAACACCCGCATGTGGCCCGCGGGCCATAGTTTGAGGACACCTGGTATAGAGTGTGACTGGTTAATGGGTATGAGGTTCTCTTTTGATGTAATGAAATGTGAAATGTTGTGGACTATAAAATGGTTCTTTTAATGTTCTGTTAATTTCTCAATGAAAAAATATCTGCAGATAAATCACTTTTCAAGCAACTTAAAAGAAAATCTCTTCTATACAGAAAAATATCAAGTGCTGAATTCCACTCATAGAACAAATATTTATAAACTTAAAAAATATATTAGTTAAGAAATTAGAACTTTGGGGAGAAAACAGACTCTCAAACAAATAATTACATTCTCAAAGTTCTAAGAATTCCATGTACTTATACACTGAAGGCAATTAAAAAATAAAAGCTGATTTCATTAGCATTCTCATGTGGTAGTTTTAAAACAAGGATGGGCAGTGTTAAAAATGAATGTTAGAAAAGATAGATGTACTTGCTTATGTACTGTCCTCATCAATAAGAGACTTCTGGAAGAATGCATAGTAATATTGCATCTTTCAAGTGGCATATATTAGCAAGTTTTACCATGACGATGAGGATAACGAAACAGTCTATTATGGGATATGAGAGAAAAATCTGAGATTCTAGAGAGCAGACTGTTCACATTTTTAGCAAGCATTAAGAAAGAACTAAAACCTCTCTCAACATCTTACGTTGTATCTAGTCATTTGCTTTTTAAATGCAGCAAATGTAGCTCCATTTTTACAAAAAATGATTTTTCTCAAATGGCTGAAAGGCGGTTTGGGATAGTTCAGAATCTGTACTTTCCAGTGGTGAGTCTTCCCTGCTCTGATTCTTAAGAAAGAATTCCAATGCCCAGATAAGTAGAGAAATTTGGGCTGGAAAGCTACAGAACAGATCCAAATCTTTGATCCTCTCTCTGCCCTAATGACCCCTCATGGCATTTAGCAAACCACTGGTTGTAGAGACACTGGAACGACCCCCTTGCCCCCCAATAAATGGAGAAAAATGCAACTGTGAGGAAGGGAAACGAACAGAGTTAATCTACTCTACCAATCCAATCACTTTCTCAGAGACTGTCCTCTATGGTTGCTTGCCACCCAACAACAGCTGCTCATGATAATCAATGTCTGACAGATCAGAGAAAGCCCTTAATGTGTCGCCAAAGGGCAGTTCAACAGATGGCATGGTGACTTACAACCAGAATCATTAATTACACACTCTTATTAGTCCCGGGGGCACAGTGCTGAAAATGCTTTTTCAGTGAAAGACGAGCATTTCAGATAAATGACCGTCTGGTACTGCCTGCGAAGCTCCCTTAAGGACTTCTGGTCAGTGTTGATTTCTAAATCTAAGCCATACTATTTTTACAGCCGTTTCCCATCTTCCACTTTCAGGCTGGCTAGGAATATGCAGTTCCCAGTACCACCTCTCATCATCACTCCCATAATCACTGCAGGTAAGCATATGATTAAAAGTGCCCATCATTCATTTCCCCCCTCAAGTCAGATGACTGTGTTCAAAGGCAAACACAATCTCAGCCACAGGACTAGTTCAATTTTCCCTCCCTTGGTACCAGAGAACAGTGTTTCCTGAGTGCAGGGTGGGGCAGGGGGACTATTCCCTCCCTCCCTTATCTACTCTCGCATTTCTTGTTATATGTGATTGATTCTCCAACTCAAAACTGTCCTCTTGTCCCAAACCACTGGCTGCAATGTCTCCATGTCTCTTCAAAAAAAAAAAAAAGGAGAGGCAGACACTACTGAAAAGGAAGCCTAGTAGCCTGGGGTAAGCAAACATTCCCAAAAGTCCACACTGGTGGCTGTGTTATCCCAAGGGACTAAGCACCACATTTGTAATTAAGAAGCCAAATAAATGCATGGGGAAGAACTAGTTCTTAAGCCCTTCCCCAAAAGCATTCAAACTAATGCCAACTCCAGATAAAAAGTAGTTCCTTCTAACAGTTTGAGAACTGGGCTCCATAAACATGACTGGAACTTCAGACTGACTGCAAACAGGGCTTGGAGGCAGACTACTTATTGGCTTTAGCATGATACAAGTCAGAAATCAATCTTAATATAACCCACAAGAAAGAAAAACTTTAAGCATTTCCAAAATACCACCAAATAAAGTCTTTGATGTAGCTGACTTCTATTCTTTTGTACCTCAATCTACAATTTTTAAAAAATGTGAGTTCAAACTAAAACAACATTAAGATGCTAAATGCTATGATTTAAGAATTCATCGTGTGTTTCCTCCATTCCTATTTGTTCTTTCTTGGATATATAAAAATGTGACTTCAATTTTCAATTAGGTTCAAATAATTGCAATATCTGAAAGATGTTCTCATTTCATGCATTTTTATAAGACAAAATGAAAACAAAAGTGCTAATGAAGGCATCATAAAAACCTCCTAAAGTGGGCTACAGGAAAGGAAACTTGGGGAGTCTAGGTCTGCCTTGCAATGTACTCACTTCTAGTTTTTTCTCCTTTTCTGACAAAACATCTTTCTGGTTCTGGGTGTACTCCACCAACATCCGAGCCAGCTGGCGCCGGTCTTCCAGTTCCGCCGCCAGGCGCCCGTTATATTCTGCTAGTAACAGACATGCTTCATCTACTGTTTTTGAAAGACGTTCAGCTGCCTCTTTGTCTAAGTACAAATAAGACCAAAAAATAGAGACAATATACAAATCACATAGGCACCATTGCAAACATTTCTAGGGGAAGTTAACAGTTTCTCTCCAAAAGTACAGAGTCCAAGCATAAGCCAGAACCTGTGGATAAAAAATGGACTGGCTGATGGAGAAACCCAAAGGCATTCACTCCTGTCAATAAGACAAGACACTTCTGAATTACTTGAAGTGAGGCAATTGTACAAGGAGGGGAATCTGGCAAACAAATATTTCTAAGTGTCTACTCCTGCAAAAGTTCTACAAATAAAACAAACAAAGAAATATTTAATGTCATACATGAAATAATTTTCCATGTCTCTGAGAATTCAAAATGACTTTCATATTATTTTGTTACGTATGCTTTGAACAATCCTCTAAAATACAAAATACAAGCACTATAAGGCACTGTATGGAATACAAAAGCTAGCACTCACTTATTGGGTGTGGAAATTGTAAGAAAAAATAAAACACTACATTACAGGTGTGATATCGAGTCAGCTAAGGAATTGGGACTCAAAACCAGGTCTCTAAAATGGACCTACAGGACTCTACATCTTAAACTATACAAGCCTTGAAACTGGGTCTGAGTTTTCTTCTTCCATTCAGCAAAATATCAGGTCTGATAAAACTGAGGCTTTCAAATGCTTCTGAGCATGACCCACAGTAAGCAATATACTTTATATAAACACATAAAAATAAAAGAAAGAAAAGTTTATCCTTACTATGTGCAAAGTGCTCTATCTTCTATTCTATTAAAAAATAAATGCTAGTCATTACCTACCCAGACTAATTTCATGTCCAATTAATGGGTTGCAACTCATTGTTTGGGAAAAAACTGTGATGAAGTATCAAAGTATAAGAAAGGTTATTCTTAGAAATGATGAAAATGGTTCAATGTTTAGGAAATGAGAGGAAGAGACAAAGGATGATTTATATTTAAAAGAACAAATAAAATTACACATGGGTAGTGGTGAGATTAGACCTTCAAATATGTATACCTCCTTTTTAAAAGGCCTTTGAAGATCAAAAGAGTAGATGGGTATTTTGAAACAAAGAGCACCAAGGACTCTAGTTCTATGAGACTAAAAGTGAGTTGGACAGTGATACCATTGCCATTATTACAAGTTATTAGAGGTGAGAGACCTCAGCATACTCATAGGTAATTGAGAATTAAGAATTCCCAACAGTTTCTCTGGCAAACTGCTCTTTGGCTTTTAGGTGCCTTCCTTTTTTTTTTGTTAATCCTCATCGGAGGATATTTTTTCCATTGATTTTGAGAGAGAGTGGAAGGGAGGGAGGGAGAGTAAGAGAGAGGGGATGGGAGTGTGTGTGGGGGGGAGTGGGGGTGGCAGGGAGGGAGAGGGAGGGGGAGAGAGAGAGAGAGAGAGAGAGAGAGAGAGAGAGAGAGAGAGAGAGATATCAATTGGTTGCCTCCAGCATGCACCCTGACCAGGGCCAGGGATCAAACCTGTAACCCAGGTACATGCCCTTCACCAGGAATCGAACCTTGATCCTTGGGTGTGCAAGCCGACGCACTAACCACTGAACAGCACCAGCCAGGGCACAGGTGCCTTCTTAATATGAATATTGGGAGATGAACAGTTGAGGGATTCCGAATTAAGTCTGATGCCAACGATCAGGCACTTCTACCCCCTTCAGGGGTAGGAAAACAAAAAGATGTTCTTGGTGAAGGAGGAGTGAGCCAGACAGAACACAAAAGAGAGACAATCTCAGTCATAGAGGGTAAAGAGGACAGTGAAACTTATTCTTCTATATTGGTGGTCAAGTCTAAGAATAAGCTACTGGGGTGATTAGGCTGGTTTTACCTTTGTTTAACTATATGATTTTTATAACATGGTCAATTCATTAAGATGTTTAAGCACTCTGTGGCAAAAAAAAAAAAAATGACATGAAAAACACAACTATTTAAGATTTTTAAAATATCAATTCTCACTCTCTAAGAACTTGGTACAAGGGAGATAATTCATTCACACAAATAACTACAACCCAGAAAAATAACTTGTAATAGTTTTATAAGCTATAGAAAAAAATGCAGTGAGATGTTCCCTTCAAAGAACTTACCTGTGGTGGTCCTCAGGTGCTCTGCCCCCCGTTACACAGATGAAAGGCTGTGTGGCTTTCAGCCAGCCTCCACTGTGCACGAGCATCACATTCCCTCTTGCTTCCTCCAAGTCTGTTTCTGCATGGGTCCCATTTCCCCATGTCACACCGATATCGCTCTTCCTCTCCTGAAGCACCACCAGCAGCACACAAACACGCTACTCTCTCTTTGGCCCACATTTCACTCTCCAATTACTGGCCCATTTCCCTGCTCCCTTTACAGCACTCCTCAAGGGAGCTGTCTGTACTCCTGGTACCCAACTTCTCTCCTCCCACAGTCAATAAGCCCACTGCAATTAGACTTTTACACCTGTCAATCCTCTGTTCAAAACCTTCCAATTAGCTTAGCAAATATCTGAGCTCCTACTGTGTGCCCAGCACTGTTCTAGGCTCTGAGACAAACTGAACTTGGGGGCACAAGACAAAACCTCTGTGCCTCCCAAGTTCACATGCTCAGGTAGAAAGAGAAACGACATGCTATATTTTACTTATTTATCAACTGAAGATAAGAACTCTGGAGCAACTACTAGGCAGAAGAGAAAGAACAAGGCATTGGAAGGGAGAATTGTAATTTTAAATAGGTGGTCTGGGTAAACTTCACCGAGGTATGTAAACCAAGGCCTGAAGGAAGTTACAGAACTATCTGGGGAAGACCATTCCAAACAGAAGGAACAGCAAGAACAAAGACCCTAGGAGAGGAGAGTGACTGGCAGGAAGCCCATATGACTGGAGCAGCGAGCAAGGGGAAAGTAGTGAAAGTCTAGGTGGTAATAGGGGCCAAACTGTGGACACCACTGGTTTTTACTCTAGGGGACTGGGGGAACCCAGGGAGACTTGATCTAACTTCCATTTTAACAGATCATTCTGATTACTGTGTTGAGAAAAGAATGATGGTTGCAGGTGGGGAACAAGGAGGAAGCAGAGAGACCAGATAGGAGGAGATTGCTAATCCAAATGAAGATGGTGGTGAGGTGGTGACTCCCACCAGGTATTGGCAGTGGAGGTGTTGACAAGGTGTCAGTTACTGGTTGTGGTCCCAATCAACAGAATAATGAGGGAGCCATTTACTAAGATGGGGAAGACCATGAGAGAAACAAGGTTTGGAGGAAAGATCAGAGGTTTGGTTTGGGGCAGGTTAAGTTTGAAATATCTATCTAGATAGCCAACTAGTAATACTGAATAGGAGGTTGGATGTATGGGTCTCAAGGTCAAGAGAGGTTAACACTAGAGATATAAATTAGGGATCACTAGCAAACAAACAAGAAAACAAACAAACAAAAAATACCCAAAAACCTGTTAAAGTAATCAGACTAGATGAGCTGAATTGTCAGTGAACCCAAGAGAAGAGGACTAAGTACTTAATATTAAGAGGTCAAAGAGAAGTGAAGAAACCACAAAGGAAACGGAAAAGACACAGCCAGAGAGAGAAGAGGAAACCTGGGAAAATACAGGTCCGCGCTTGCTACTGCTGCTGTAACAAATCACCACAAACTTAGTGGCTTAAAACAACACAAACAGATTATCTTAACATTTATTATTGCGGACCCTTCTTCCAAGTGTATCACCCTGACTTCTGCTGTTATAATCATATCTCCTTCTGACTCTTGCCCTCCTACCTCCTTATAAGGACCACGTGATTATATCGGGCCCACCCGAATAGTCCAGGACAATGTTCCCATCTCAAGATCCTTAACTTAATCACACCTGCAAAGTCCCTCCTGCCATGTAAGATAATATGTTCATAGGTTCTAGGATTTAGGACATAGACATTTTAAGGGGATCATTATTCTGTCTACCACACCAAGTGAGAAAGTATTTTCAGGAAAGAGAAACAATCAACTGGGCCAAATGTTACTGAGGTCGAGTTAAGATGACCTCAAGTTAAGATTGGGCAAAATATTCACCACTGAATTTAGCAACAGAGAGGTTATCAGCAAAATTGATGAGAAGTTTCAGTAAAATAGAATCAAAAGAGAATGAGAGAAGGAGATACGGAGCCAGATGAGCATAGGCAATCTAAGATATTTTGCTATAAAGAACAGAGAAATAAGGTGGTAGCTAGGGGAAGATACAGGTCAAGAAAAATTTTCTCACATGGGAAAAAACAACATGTTTTTATGCTGTGAAGAATGATCCAGTAGAGGAAAAAAATTGGAAGATGCAAGAGAAAAGTGGAGTTCTGTTGGAGCAATGTCCTTGAGTAGGTGAGAAGGAACAGTTCTAACAAACAAGTAGAGGGACTGATTTGGAAAACAGCATGTCATCCACAGAAAGAGGAAGAAAAGTCAGCCAATGTGTGTTTTGTTTTCCTCAGACTCATACAGCTGTGCAGATCCAGGATAGAAATAGGTGAAAAGCTGGCTTTAAGAATGGTGACTGCCAGGGGGTGGGGGTGGGGTGGGAGGAGTGAGGAGAGGATGGGATGATAAGCTGTTATTTAATGGGTATAGAGTTTCAGTTTTACAAGATAAAAAGAGTTCTGGTATTTGGTTGCACAACAATGTAAATGTACTTCTGAACTGTACTCTTAAGATTATAAAGATCCTAAGCTAAGTAAAGAAAAAAATGAGGACATAAGGGGAGTGAAGGTTGGGAAAAGATGGAAGGATCAATAAACTGTGAAATCTAGCAGGGTGTGAGCTGAAATAATTTTTGTATGATTTAGAAAGCCTCCTTGTTGTGTTCTCAGCTGAGTACATTGCTGCCTGAAGGTCTTTCCATGTACTGTTCCCTCTGCCTGGCAGCATGTCTTCCTCTCAGATAACTCATGACCTGCTTCCTAACTTGGGGGACCTCTGATCGAAGATCATCTCACCAGAAAGGCCTTCCCTGACCATTTTTAAAATAGTAGTACCTCCTTCAATTATCTCCACCATCACACCCCTGCTTTATTTTTCTTTTTGGCACGTAAGCCATGAGGAGATATGGTAGTACACCACGAGCATCTGCTACACAGTGTGCCTCAAATATTTGTTGAATGAAGGAAAGGCTTCATGAGCCACCTTGATTTCCTTTAAATGGATATGGAGGGAGTTAATGAAGCAGCCAAGTCAAGGAACTGGTAGGGAAAAAACGGTGGACCTCAGAAGAGAGTGGAATGAAAGGTCTGAGCTTTCCTAATGGAAATAAAATAGGCTTTGCAGCCCAGGTTGAAATCCCAAGATCTTGGGCAAGACCCTTAACATCTCAAAGACTCAATTTCCTCCTATGTAATACAGGGATTTATATTCAGTTGTCTCAAAGATTAACACGAAGAGTAGAAGTATATGGCACAGAGCATGTTCTATAAATATTAGTTCATGCTTCATTCCTTCTTTCAATTCCCCATGCATAAAGGGAGATTAATGTCAACTGTCCCTCCCTGTTTAATTGGGGGTGATCATCAATAGGGCAAACTGACACAACTAACAATACACATCTAGAGTTCTTGGCATCGAAGGCACTATCATCTATGGGGAGTGTCAGTGTGCAATGTATACATCACACAGCACTGAAATATATATATATTTTAAATAAGTCATGAATTTAATGTCTTCCCCCTTCAGTCCCCAGCCCACACAATTTGCACTGTGTTTTCAACAGACCTTACTTACAATGCCACAAGATGTGTGGCATGCCAGCATATTTGCAATAATTCCTAGAATCTCTATTCAAGCTTGGACTATTGCAGCAGCTTCATTGTTTGGCATGTGAGTTATGTTTCTACATCCCAGGATGGCAGAGCACCTTATACCAAATGGAGAGTCTACACCTGCAGACATAAGTATGCCATAGAGTTTGATGAATTAGAGATATGTCCTTCTTCCCTCATCTTTCAACCAAATTCTTCCTTCTTACCTGTTATCTTTTCCAACAGAGAAACATCTTGCACTTCCTGGGGCAAAGAAGCAATTTTCTGTCGGACAGTAGCATCCCCTGATGCAGCATTTTCCAGGTCCTGCAAAGCTTTGATTAGTTCCTCAGTCTATACAATAAAACACAAACAACACTATCCGTTAACACATGGGGTATAAAACAAATTAGTTGGAGTTAAATGAGGTGGAGGCAAATTCTAAAAATGATCATGTCTGACATTTACGTGCCCATGGCAGAACATGAGTAAAATTCTAATAATTCTATATCCTTTCACAAAAATCTATTTTTAAAGAATATTCTCAATTTCTAGGAGTAAAAAAAAAAAAAAAATGCCAAATCCAAATACACTATAAAACATAAATCCATGCCAAAGTCCTGCCACGCAAAGACAAAGTCAAGCCTGCTGTCTGGCAAGCTTCACTGGGTGGATTTTGTACCTGATGCCCTGAGAACTACCCTTTGGTGATTCCATAGTATTGGTCACCTGCGCCACCTTGTGGTCAGAATCTCCAACTAGAGGTCACTTCACCAAGTCACTCTGCCCTATCCTCTGGGGATCAAGACATACCAAGAGGGGTCCTGCAGTAGGATCTTGGGGAGAGTAGCTTCCAGGGTAGTCATCATCCTCCTCCTCTTGTATCTGTTGAAAAGTTCGCTTCAGAGATTTCTTCTCCTCTGTTGCTACAGGAAAGAAAGAAGTGATAAATTTGAGAACCCAAAGCCTACAAAAGTAAGCATTAAATGTTATGCATAATGGGTCACATGTAAAAAAGGGCAGGAGGGTTCATTTTCAGAGATAGCTTAACATTAACCTCTTATGAGTTATTTTAAATTGGTGGTAGTTCTACTTTACTGAATAGAGTCAAAATGGCCTTAGTCTATCATCTCAGATTGACTCACTGGAAAAATACTACTCAAAACAAACATCTAAAATCATGTGAAACTTACTAAATTAACACATTTCATTTAAAAACTCATTATCTTAAAAAACAAAGTTAACAGAAGTAAAATGGTAAGAAATCCATCAAACAATATAATGAAGCAAACCGATGTGTGCAAGAGCTTATAGAGAATATGCTGCATATAAAATAAGATTTGTTATGCTTTCTGGGATAAGTTCAGAAAATAAATAGTAGAGAGAAACCCATCAAAATTGTTCAAAACTCTAAACACAAGCATCCTTTATCCTTTTAAAAACAAAACAATCTTATCTTAAAATTAAAAATAACTGAGAAATATGATTGATATCACTGGGAAAAATTACTTAAGTTTCCATTTTAAAATTAACCACTTTTGAAGCTAACAGTTTACATTTTTAATTATCTGTACTGTGTGCTTTTATCTTGTTATGATACATGTATTAATTCCAAGATCATTCATTTTGCACCAAACTGTACAATACAAAATAAGTGCCAAACAATTATGGGACATAAATCTAAATGATAAATTTAGGTTTGAAAAGTAAAGAAACTATTGGATGCCCTGCCAGTGTAGCTCAGTGGTTGAGCGTCAACCTATGAACCTGGAGGTCACAGTTTGATTCCCGGTCAGGGAACATACCCGGGTTGCGGGCTCGATCCCCAGAAAGGGGTGTGCAGGAGGCAACCAATCAATGATTCTCTCTCATCATTGATGTTTCTATCTCGCTCCCTTTCCCTTCCTTTCTGAAATCAATAGAACAAAACAAAAAGAAACTATTGAACTCCTAACATGTGCCAGGCATTGCAATAGTTTCTTTACATTTAATCTTTCCAACAATTCTAAGGTGTAATATTTCCATTTTACAGGTGAGAGAATGAACTCAGAGAGATTAAGTAACACATTTAAAGGTATGAATACAAAATCTGTGCTCTTTTCAAGGCAGTCACATTATCTAGCACCACACAATTATCCTCTCATCCGTTAAATTAGGGGTCACCAGGCACCTACCTCAGAACTCTGTTAAGTTATAAACAGAACATATTCTTCTTGCTTAATTGAACATTTTCTTCCAGAACCAACGATGTAGTTCCTGTTTTCTACCTTACACATTAATTGGCCAAGCTATATTTGATACGAAAGCCAAGTTAATATCATGAACTTTATTTTTTCTTAATGATTTTTGTCTATTCTACTAATAAAAGAAACATCTGCAATACAGGCAGACCTCACTTTGCACAATTCTAGTATGCAGAGATTTGTTACCATGATTTAGTTAAACAACACCAGTTCCTCAACAACATTGTCCAAATTTCATCTACCATGGCATATTAACTACGAGTAATTGCATAAAGAACAAGTATCACTACTAACTGCAGTCCACAAATCACTATATAAGTAATAGAAGTGCATCATGATCAGTAACCATATCACTTCTTCAAGGTCAGTGACTGGTTATTCAGTTCAGACACAGACAGTAGATTGTTATATTATCCCCAATGCTAAAATCCACAAGACATTTTATAAAAATGAATAATCAAAACAAAGAACTGACTGACAAAGATGAAAGAGCAGCAAAGAAATTAAAACTAATACTATCTAAGTGCAATCTGAAGGGGGACCGTCAATGGAGCTATAGCAGAAACAGCTAGCTGTAGGAATGTTGGCACTGCCACAGGCATCTAGAGACTCTGGACTCAAAGCCAGAGGAACTTAGTGAGACCAACTGATCAAATCAATGAAGAAAGTGGTTATGATGAAAATGACAATGTCCCAGGGGAAGTGATGCTGACAAAGAACTTCATATTAAAGGAACTCTGAGAGATATTTTCATGACATTGAAAACAAAGAATAAAATGTTGGAAGCTGAACCAAACTTAGGAGTATGACAATTCATTAAGACAGAAAAGATACTTGTTCTGTATCATAAACTGTACAAGCAAGCAAGCCCCATTTGAATCACTTGTTACAAGTTTGTTACAAAGAAATAAAACACTTTAATTCTCAATGCTTCTAATCTTTTGTTATAGCATGCTAAATATTAATTTTACTATTTTGTTTCCATATACAATTATAATCAACAGTGAGATTTTAATTCTTTAACAAAAAAATCTTAAAAGTTACAGATCATAACTTTATTGATTATTAAAATCACTTTGCATGGTTTCAGCTTACATGGTCACTTTTAAACTGCTGCACTACTATGCAATGCAAGGACTGCTGTATTTTTAAAACAGAAAATCTATTAGGATATACTTTGCATTGAAATATCTAGCAGTGATTTGCATACAGTAGCTATCTAATTAATGGATAGTGTGAAGTATGACCCACATAGAGATTTAACCACTACACTTAGAATTTAAGCATAAGAGCAAAAAAATAGGGAAAATTTGTATTATTTTGTTCACTTCCAAATATCTAGAAGAGTAGTCAATAAACAATTGTTAAATATATTAACTAAAGTAAAAAGAATTATAAAACTTGAATCCTTTAGTTTTCAAACTCTCATACAAAAATGTCTATAATAATAAAAGCGTAATATGCTAATTAGACCGGACGTCCAAAGCCGGATCCCAGGTGCAGCTGGAGGGAAGCCTGGTGCCTGCAGCCAGGGGAAGGAAGGCCTACTCTTGTGTGAATTTCAGTGCATCGGGCCTCTAGTTTATATATAAAAACCACACATCACTAAATACCTCAGGACACTCAGAACCACTGAATTGAGCACTGGCAGGCCCCTTAGATCAGGGGTGGGGAACCTTTTTTATGCCAGGGGCCATATGGATATTTATAACATTACTAGAGGCCTGGTGCACAAATTCATGCACAGGTGGGGTCCCTCGGGGTGGCCTGAGGGGATTGGGCCAAAACCCGCAGTCCAATGCCGCCTGCAACTCCTACCTGCCACTCCCACTCATCCTGGCCCCACTGCACCTGTTGCGGGCTCATGCCCAATCAGTGCCTATAAGGAGAGGTTTGCACTGCTGCAGCAGTGCTCACCAGCCATGAGCCCTGCGTCAGGAGCCTTCCTGAGGGGAATGGCCTGCAGGATTGGGCTGAAACCAGCTCTCCAACATCCCCTGAGGGGTCCCAGATTGCAAGAGGGTGCAGGCCAGGCTGAGGGACCCCACTGGTGCACGATCGGGGCTGGGGAAGGACCGCAGAAGGGCTCCAGGGCATGTCCGGCCCATCTCACTCAGTCCTGATCGGCTGGACTCCAGCAGCAAGCTAACCTACCAGTTGGAGCATCTGCCCCCTGGTGGTCAGTGCACATCATAGCAACTGGTCAACCGGTCAACTGTCTGACCCTGGTGGTCAGTGCACATCATAGTGAGCGGTTGAGTGGCCTTAGCATGTCATTAGCATATTAAGCTTTGATTGGTTGAACAGTCTACCGGTCACCGGACAACCGGACACTTAGCATATTAGGCTTTTATTATATAGGACTCGAGGGCCATACAAAATAATCAACTTAAACCTTAATCAATAAAGAAATTAAAATAGCCAAAACCGGTTTGGCTCAGTGGATAGAGCGTCGGCCCACGGACTGAAGGGTACCAGGTTCGATTCCAGTCAAGGGCATGTACGTTGGTTGCGGGCACATCCCCTGGTAGGGGGTGTGCAGGAGGCAGCTGGTCGATGTTTCTCTCTCATCGATGTTTCTAGCTTTCTATCCCTCTCCCTTCCTCTCTGTAAAAAATCAAAATATATTTTTAAAAAAATTTAAATAAATAAATGTAAATCCTGAATCCTCCCCACCACCCACCCCCCCCCCAAAAAAATTAGCCTGCCTTACCGGCTGGCATGACTCAGTGGTTGAGCATCAACCTATGAACCAGGAGGTCACGGTTCGATTCCTGGTGAGGGTACATGTCTGGGTTGCGAGCTCAATCCCCAGTTTGGGGTGTGCAGGAAGCAGCAGCCGATCAATGATTCTCTCTCCCTTTCCCTTCCTCTCTGAAAGCAATAAAAACATTTAATTAACTCACCCTTACTGCCTTGGCAGGGCCAGACCAAATGATTCTGCAGGCCTTATACAGCCCTAAGGTCAGACATTCCCTACCCCTGCCTTTGATAAACCCATGTCTTTACTTTCCCCATCTGATTTTTCATGAGACTATCAAAAACCACAGGCCGTGGTTTGTTCAAATGTCCAAAGTCAGAGAGCTCATTGGTCTGGGTCCTACAGCCAAGTCATCTGCCCCCTAATTCGGAGCTCCTTTAAAAAAAATAATTAATCTAATTCTCACTTGAGGACATGCTTAGAGGAAGGGAGGGAGAAAGAAACACCAATGTCACAGAGAAACATTGACTGGTTGCCTTCTGCACGTGCCCCAACCTGTTATTGAACCTGCAACCCAAGTAAGTACCCTAATCAGGAATCGAACTGGCAAACTTTCAGTGCACAGGATGATGCTCTACCAACTGAGCCACTCTGGCCAGGCTGGAATTCCTTTTACCACTTTATGCTGCCACTCACTCACAGACTGAAATCAAACTAATGCAAATAATTTTAGGACCATTTCTGTCCTTTGCCATTCTGATGGAAGAGGGTGCAATAATAGGAGGTAACAATTATCATCCTACTTTTCCAGTTCTCACCTATCTCCACTTGGAGGACCTACTAGAAATGAATTATTCATCATTTCCCCCATAGGATTCCTCTTTTCCTGCGCTACTTATTTCTATTATGAACACTTGCACTGGTCTCATCTTCCAAGTACAACCCCTTGGATCCACCAGAATCTCTCCCAAAGTCCCAACTTTTAGCAGATTCCACAGCTCTGAGGGGTATCTTACGTATCTCCTCTGCTCCTTCCCATAGCTTCTTACCAGCAATCTGCCCTATACCAGGTCTTGTCCAGACCACTATCCCAATTGGTCTCCCTGACTCTAGCAGCTCTTTTTCCAACTTATGTTAAACTAGAGGCTCAGTGCATGAAATTCGTGAACTGGAGGGTAAGGGTCCCCTCAGCCCGGCCTGTGCCCCCTCACAGTTCGGGAGCCCTGTGATCAATCGCCCCAAAGAGGTAGGCCTGCCCACCTGGCCAGGGCTCCGCAACGGATCGCCCCCACAGAGGGAGGCCCCACCCACCCAAAGGCCTGGGCCTCCCTCAATGGGGCAATCATGGAGGTCTCCCCCCCCCCCCGATTGATTGCCCCACCAGCTAGTGGCCTGGGAGTCCCTCTGCAAGGCGATCATGGGGCAATGGCCAGGCCCCCAACCAATTGCATGGCACCTACCTGGCCTGGCACCATTGGGTATTATAGCATGGTTGTCCGGATGGTCGTCCCGCTGTTCAGCCGATTTTCATATTGTGCTTTTATTATCATAGATTAACCTTCCTAAAGCTGAGCTCTCACCCCATCGTGCCTCTATTAACCTTTTGCACTCAGATGTCGAGTGTGACTCGACAAGGTTAGCATTAAATCCCGAGTAGAAGAAAAAAGCAAGCGAGTGCAAAGGGTTAAAAAACCTGAAATGGCTGGCTACCCAAGTGCAAAGCTTCCTTACTCATGGTAATGGTAATATCACCTTAAGTACTCCCTCTCTCTCTCAGGCATCATCTCCCTCTAACTCCCACAGCACTTGGCCATTGCTACTTTGCATGGCCACTGGCAGACACTGACCTTACCTCTGATAGAAACATTAAGTGTCTATTATTTTCCATCCCTGTAATACCTAGGCAAGTGTCAACACACTGAGCTTGAAACTCGTTGAAGGCAGAGGACGCACAGAACTCGGAAAACGCTAGTGGACTGCCAGAAGTGACTATCACTGCGTTCCTCTACACAAACAGGACAGCCGGCTTTGGTAACTACCCTGACTCATCTGTACAAAGTTAGCAGTCACAATGCCCAGTATTCTCAATCTAGTCAGACAACCATTAAAAATAACCTAGGAGCCCTAACCAGTTTGGCTCAGTGGATAGAACATCGGCCTGCAGACTGAAGGGTCCCAGGTTCAATTCTGGTCAAGGGCATGTACCTTGGTTGCGGGCACATCCCCAGTAGGGGGCTGTGCAAGAGGCAGCTGATCGATGTTTCTCTCTCACTGATGTTTCTAACTCTCTATCCCTCTCCCTTCCTCTCTGTAAAAATTCAATATATATTTTTTTAAAATAACCTAGGAAATCTGTCAGTCCCCTTCCTACATCTAAATCTAGGATAAGGCACCTTTCCCCTATCAATTTGGCTTCTGATCACAATTTTTATACTCCCTTTTTATTCACTCAAACACTGTTACAGGCAAGGCAAACAGACACCACAAGTGACCCAAATCCTTCTGTCTTCATACTGCACTCCTTCTCTCCTATCCTCCAACCTGTCTCTGTCTCCAGGGGAACTTGTACTCAGCTAACTTTTAAGTAATCCTAGTTACCTAAGAGTTTATGATATACCTCTTGGAGACCTGCATTTTGGTAGATTTTCAGACATTATGGCAGACCATGAAACTAATTTTAAGTCAAAAAGTTAGCATAAAGGTTCTCAAATCACATCACATTATGTAGTCATCTGCCTGTAAACCTGGATCTCCTAAAGAATGCACTTGAAATTTTCTGGGGCAAAGAAAAACCCACAAATTTTATATTTCTTTTATAATGAGAAAAGATCCAGGAAATATTGTTTGCAACAGCTTCCTTATTCTTTGTTCCCTCCTTGCAAAATAAAGAAAAAAATCTGCAACAAACAAAGGGCTGACATTTCAGGCAGTTCTGAAAGCACTTTATCCAGATTATCTCACTGAACTGAGCAGCCAGGTCCAGACTTGAACATGGGAAAGCTGGGCCTAGGACTTGTGCTCTTAACCACTATGCTTTCAGATAGTCTTGCACAAAATCTGAGAAACTAAAAATACTAATTAAGTCTCCTTCTATTTTTGCTACAGTTCATACAGTATTTAAAAACTCGGAATATTAGATTACTAGAGACCCAGTGCACAAAATTCGTGTACTGGTAAGGGTCCCTAGCGGCTGCTGGCTGCTGGCTGCCGGACAGGTACTCCCTCCCTTCCCTGGGCCACCTGCGGCCGCTGGCCAGGGCCTCCCTCCCTTCCCCCAGCCAGCCCCAGCCAGCCCCAGCCCCACCCCCTGGTCGAACTCCCAGACAACTCCCAGTTGAAGGGACAATTTTCATAGGATTAGGATAGGGGGACAAATAAAAGCTATATCATGACTTGATTAATAACATCTTATCTACATTATCTCAAATAATGCTCACAACCCTATAAGGTATTACTATTAACAGCCATTAAAGTACAGTGAAGAACCTGAGGCCCAGACAGGTCAAATGCTGTGCCCAAGGTCACAAAACTTGAAAATGACAAAGTTGGGATTCATACTCTGGAAGTCTGATGTCAAACCCCTGCTCTGAATAGCTAAGCTAACCACCCTAAGACCCAGGAAAGTTAGGTGGCCTGCTCATGAATTCATACCCTAATTCAAGTCTACTGTGCTTTTAGAATGAAGCATGGTATAGAGAACACAGGCTTTGAAGTCACATAGATCTGGATTTGAATTCTCCATTATCAATTATATCTACTTAGACAACATTACTATACCCTTGTGAGCCTTAGTACTCTCATCTGAAATATGAAAATAGCATGAAGGTTCTCAAATCACATTACAAAATGTAGTCATCTGCCTATAAAGTTGTGATTTAATTCCCAAATTAAAAGAGTAGTTGTAAGGAGCTAAAATAAATTACTATGAAAAGCAGTGAGCAGAGGCTGGTACCTAATATATGCTCAATTAAATGCTATTTCCTTTGTATCTGCCTTTCCTTTCTAAATCCTTCTACAACTATACAATAATGTGTGGTTCATGTATGACCCATTCAGTCAAGCAAAAGCATGAGTATTCCCAAAAAGAGAGGCAACCTTAGAACACCTGGTCTTGCACCTGGGGAGACTGGTACATAACTCAAGAAATCTCTAGTTCTAAAACAAAATTCCTAATTTCATGCATTCTCCAATGTTAGAACTGTCAATGTTCCACAGGAAAAATTTTATTTCAAAGATAAATTCTAAAGTTGTCTAAAAATAAAGAATTGCCCATGAATTAAAGGTGAAATATAAAAAGACTATTTAAATTTACAAACAAATTACTGGAGAAAGCATCCATATTTTGAAAGGATTGTGGTAAAATATTCTGATAACTCAGGTCCAAAGAAGACAGTGAAAAGACAGAGTGACTGACTAGGACTAATACACATGTTGGAACCTTCCAAGGTGTTTTCGTCTTTACAGAATACAGGAGAAATTATCTTTAGCATTATCCTCCACCCAGAGGAATACTGCCTCCCTTGTTGTTAATATCTAGATGTTCAAAAAACTGAGAAACCCAGTGAAGCTATTTTCAAACCTACCAGGGCCACAAATTCCCCTATTTGTCTGGCTGCTCTCTGAGTGCAGAACTATTTCTCACTCTTCTCTCCTCCTATAGCATAGCTGTTTAGTCAAAGCACATGTCTGGCAAGTACTTGTTGACCTGAAATTCAACACTTAGCTTCAAACATTGTATTTCAGAGCTCTCCTACTTGCCCACAGGTATTTTAAAAAATTAGCACTGTTTACCAATGAACTCTGAGGCAGAGTAAAGATTGCTAAATAATTCCTCAACACTGTGCAGAATACCACCAAAGGACGCAATACAAACATCACCAGATTCCGAGGTAGGAAACATCTTGCTTTTCAGGACCTACTGTGCAGAGTGACCCCAAAATTGTTGTGTGTGTTGTTTTTTTATCAACTCCAAGTAAAACAACAATGACCTGCAGTCTGAAAACATTTATATCATTCTTAGGGAGCCTGTAACCTCTAGTTTCACAGGAAAGCTATCCTCCCTAAAATACATATAAACTCAGATCTGGAAGAGATCACAGAAGGTACATAATAACGGGTTGCCGAATGAATGCTATTGCCGTGGTTGTATTCTACAGCAGAGACATGTAAGAAGTACTAGAGGAACACAGGGGGAATGGCTCTAAGTGCTAGAAGAGCTAGGGAAGATGTCAGGATGAGTGGCAATTCTTGAAGAATGAGTTCACCACACAGAGAAAGCGGTAGAAGGACATTTCAGGCAGAGGTAACAACAAATGCAATGGAAGAGGCACCAGTAGAGCACCCAGAGGGAAAATGGTTTGGTGTGGCCAAAAGAATATGGTATATATAAGGGAATGACAGAAGAATCTGGAAAAGTAAACTAGCTCAGATTCTAAAGGGTCCTAAATAATTTATTAGTACTTGGACTTGATCCTCCAGGCAATGGGTATGTGTACAGATCAGGTCGTAGCTTAGAAACATGTCATGCCAACTAGAGTTGAACAACTAAATAGAAGTCAAAGAACCAAATAATGTTTGTTCTTATCTTTAAATAACATAAGCTCTTAAGGACTTGGCAAAACTAACTTACAGAGATGTACACACTTCCCAAGGATATCCTGAGTTCAGTAGAGACCAAAATCAATTTTAGACAGAAAGCTGACAATCATCAAAAGTATGATCCAAAACCACATCAATATTTAATTAAACCAATTCTAAAAGGGCTAAGGGACTTATCCACGATCCCAGAGTATTTAGTGCCAGAGCTAGGACGGAATCTTTGTCCAAGGTACTTCCTAATCAACTCTAAAAAACATTGTTGTTCCTTTCCCTGGTGCACAGAAACTGAAAGGCAGGAGAGCCAAGGAGGGCACAGAGCAAAGTTAGGGTGTGAGATGAATAGCATGAATACTAGAACCAGGCTTACACGCTGCGAGCACTACATAAATTCTCACCATCATTTATGATCATCTCTTTGAAGAATCATATAATCGCTGGTGGTTCACAGCAACCCCCACTGCAGCTTTTCATATCTGATTCGAAAGTAGGCAAAGACCAAGAGCTGTAAACATGTGGTGATGTTTCTACCTTTGGGGGGAGGGCTCTTGGAGTCCTCCATAGACAGCTTCAGCTGCTGTATGAACTCGCCGCCATACACACTTCTTTCTTGCCAGATGTTCAGCAATCTTTCTAAAGGTTTTTTACAGCCTTCATCTGCCTCTCTGCCCAGAAAAGATGAAAAGATATATATAAGCTTATGATTTTTTTGTTTTTAATTAAGATAGATGTACTTTTTTAAAAAATCAACAACTGACTAAAATATTTACACATTTAAAAACAGAAGGAAGAGTAAGGTATATTTTGTGATAAGTGGATACCCAACACTTGAACAGAAAACTACATTCTTTCTGTGGCGGAATGAGAGAGATTATATGGTAAAAGTAATCTGTCTTTTATCCCCTTTGAAAGATGGGCAACTAAGACAAAAAGTCAATGGCTGATTTTTACAGACAGAATTATCAAAATTTGATACTATCAATCAAATCTGCCCAACTGCTGCCTAAGTGCCTATAGATAGCCTCATTACTGCTCTCCCTATTAATCATGACAGCTCGCTTTTTAAGAAGACATTAACTGAAATCTAGTGCCAGACATTCTACTGGAAACTAAAGGGGACCAAAACTTTTAAGGATAGGAAAAAAAAAAGATTAAAAAAAAATGTTTAAAATGGGGAATAAATTCAGTACTACTCATCAATGCTAACACACCTCTGCATGTATAAATACAGTCATATACACTGGTCTCAACTTTAAATTAACTGCTTCACAATTATCTTAATTCTGGGCTAGGTCTATATTCCATGTTCACACAAAGATAATCTTAAAACACACTGAGCATAATACAATCCTTAGTAATTTAGTTTTTCCTGACATATTATACTCTTGAAACAGATGGTTTTTCAATGAGGTGACTGTAACTAGCATTCAGTGTGAATCAATAGCTTACCTAAAATGAGACAGCAAGTGGAAGAGTGGGGGAAGACTTTCTGAAAGGAAACAAATTCCCTCATCATCCACCTGTAACTATGAATTTTCCTGGTCTGTAGAGCTGTCTGGATGTCAACGATCTTACACTAAATGACTTCAAACAAGAAGAGATACCCTGACTTCTTCATAAGCCAGTATCTTTAATTTAATAGGAACTTCATCCCAAATCGAGATGAGAATTTCATCCACCCTGAGCCCTGACAGCACTTTTCTCAAACTTATGTTAATACTCATGGTGAGCCCTGGCCGGCTTGGCTCAGTGGATAGAGCGTCGGCCTGCGGACTGAAGGATCCCAGGTTCAATTCCAGCCAAGGGCACATGCCTGGGTTGCAAGTTCGATCCCCAGTGTGGGGGCATGCAGGAGGCAGCCTATCAGTGATTCTCTCTCATCATTGATGTTTCTATCTCTCTCTTCTTCTCCCTTCCTCTCTGAAATCAATAAGGAAATTTTTTTTTTTTAAATACTCTAAGTGAGGTAAGCTTTCAGCCTAATCTGGTCAGACTATGTGAGTTATGAATTATCAGTGTCAAATTTCACTGAATTGGGGTTAAAACACTAAATCAGAGTACACACAAATCAATTTGTTGTTGTTAAACCTTTTTTGTTGTTGTTAATCCTCACCCGATGATATTATCCCATTGATTTAGAGAGAGTGGAAGGGAGGGGGAAAGACAGAGAGAAACATCAATGTGAGAAAGACACATGGATTGGTTGCCTCCCGCACACAACCTCACGGGGCCCAAACCCACAGGGCTGGGGATCGAGCCTGCAACCGAGGTACATGCTCTTCACTGGAATCAAACTTGGAACCCTTCAGTCCGAGGGCCAATGCTCTATCCACTGAACCAAATCGGCTAGGGCAAACCTTTTTCTTTTAGTCAGAGGTGAGGGTAAGAAAAAATTCCACTAATAGTTTATAAAACTTAAAGACATGAACTAATTATTTGATATTGGTATAAAACACTTTTACTCCATCTTCAAAATATATCTAGAAACAAATTACTGCTCACCTCTTCCTCAGCTATCAGCTTGGTCGAAGCCACTATCATCTCTTGCCTGATTACTACAATATAGCTTCATTACTGGTCTCCCAGATTCCATCCTTGTCCTCCTACAATCTATTGTAAAGCTTAAAAAATAGAATTCTAGCTTCTGCGATAATGCGGAGGATGTCACTCTTGCTCAAAACTTCCAGTTTGTTCTCAGAATAGAAGTGAAAGCCCTTATAAAACCTATAAAGCCCATTATTTATCTGGCCTCACCTTTGACCTCCTCCCCTCAACAGCTACCATGGCTCTCCTGCCTCAGGGCCTTTGCACTTAAAGTTCATTTTGCCCGGAACCACATTCCCCCCAGGGTGGCATGGCTCATTTGCTCTCCCCCTCTAGGTGTGGATTTACTCCACAGCAACTTCATAGTGAGTCCTTCCCTAATGCCCCTAATTTAAAATTACACTCCCCACCCCTATTTAATTCTTCTCCGTATTACTTATCTTCTGATATGCTATATAGTTTACTTGTTTTTTGCACTCTTTCCATTTGAATGTAAGAGCAGGGATCTGTCCCACCCCTTTGCTATCTCTACCCTAGAACAAGCTCAACAAATATTTGTCTAACTGTAATCTTTTTTAAAAAATTTAGATAGGTTTCAGTAAGCCATACAATTAGTTAACTTAAAGCAACCATCCTACTACATCAAGGCAATTCATGCCAACATCAGACATCAACTATAGCACTCACCTGTTCATTCATTAAGGTTTATGAAATACTATGCTTGGAATGCAATGAATTAGGCCTAGGTCCTGACCTCTAGGGCTCCATCCAATAGTCTTTCACCTTTCCATACCCTACCTGGGGCTTCACATTCTAGCAACACTGGACCATATATATTTTCTACTCAGAATTTGCTCTCTCTCGTACATGTGCCTTTGTTCATGCTATCTCCTCTCCTTTGAATGGAACCCTCAAAGTATTAAACAAGGTGAAGAGGGAGAAGTTGTGAGTGATTCAGGTGGCTTAAGTAATAGCAGAAGAATCTAGAGGGTTAGAATAGAATTAGATTATAGAAGGTCCTGAATGCCATACTGTGGCCTTTATCCTGAAGACAAAGGGAGTCCCTGATTTGATCAAATGTATGGTTTAGAAAAATAGTCATTACAATTAACCAAATAATAACTAATCAGAACTTGGTACTTTTAACATAAAACGTGTTCTCTGCAAATACTCCTTTCACTTAAAAGAAAGATAAACCTTAATCATGACAACCAATTCTTACCTAGGATTTCGTTAAAAGGGAGGGGAGTGGCACTACACCAACCCACCCACCATCTCCGGAGGTATTTGGGATTCAATTAAGACTTTTAAGACTGATTTAAGCACAGCTTCAGCCACATTATTATACAATGGAAATTGATGCTCAAACCTGTTATAACCTGAAGACATTTTCAATAGGCTTTCACCACTAAAGGCTAAGTCCAAAAGGGGGCTCTAGTTTAATTGGTGAAGGTAATTAACCAGGGCTATATTAAGTCAAGGTTTTGCCCGGTAAGTTTCAAAGTTACAGATAAAATAGTCAAGAAATCTTTTTTACTGATGAGATTTTGCCATAAGTAGCTCTAAAAAAACTGAAGGCACTTTAGTACCTAGAACTGAATACAACTAAAGCAATAAAGTAGTTTTTATAACGAAAGAAGTTATCTTTTCATGGTGCACTAATTCGGTTCTAAATTGAGAAATCTTTAACTAAAGAAACACCAAAAAATAACTGCCACTAATCAATGAATAAACTGGAAAGTGATAATTATATACATAACTTAGTATGTTGAACACAACTTAGTACTATATATTTTAATTCTGATTATAAAATGAATCACTGTAAAATTGATCTAAAAAGTAAAAAGTGTGTATTATACACACACAGAATTGCTGCTTGGAGTGTCACGCCAGCTTGGGGCCTTTTCTTCCTCTGCAGTTTTAATGGCACTTCCTTGGTACAACTACTCTAATTTCTGTATTTCTGTCTTATCCCATGTACAGTAGGCCTATGGTAGCCTACTAAGGGCAAGAACTTTTTCAAAGTATCCCAACACTTCCAATAGCACCTCATGTATAGTTGGAGCAGAAATGTTCCTCTGCAACTGTTAACACAGAAAAGAGTTAACACAGCAAGCCTGAGACTGCTACCCTTAGAAAGGCCTGCTTACAAGGTTGGCCCTTGGCAGGCATCTGGGAACTTGGGTTTCAGAAGTGTTCCTGCCATTTCCTAACTAATAAGGGTGGTTTACTGTTCCTAAATTATTTGTGCAAACAATATGGTTTATGCTGAACACCTGCTTTCTTTCTGAAATATTGGCAGAGGATGCCTGTGGCCAACCACAATAAAAATCCTGGGCACTGAGTCTCTAATGAGCTTCCCAGGTACACATTTCACATATGTTGCCATAATTCAATGCAGGAGGAATTATGTGTCCTGTGACTCCACTGCAGCGATTTTTAACCTTTTTCATCTCATAGCACACATAAACTAATTACTAAACTTGTGTAGCACACCAAAAATTATATTTTTCCCATCTGACAAAAACATAGGCATAGCTCTGGCCAGGTGGCACAGTTGGTTGGAGCACTGTCCCATACACCAAAAGGTTGCGTGTTCGATTCCTGGTCAGGGCACACACCTAGGTTTTGAATTTGATCCCTGGTTGGGGTACCTATGGGAGGCAGCCGATGTGATGTTTCTCTCTCTTCCCCCAAAATCAATAAAAACATATCCTTGGGTGAGGACTTTAAAAAAAAAAAAAAGTGTAATTTTGATTCATTCACAACAGCGCCTATTGTTGTGTTGGCTATTGTCACTTTTACTCTGACAATCTAAAGGAAAAGAGGTCAGTGTCCTTGACTAATCAGGTATTGCATGTTTTAAAATTTTTTGTGGCACATGGGCTAAAAATCACTGCTCTGACGTGAAAGGCCTCTTGGAAGCTTACACTTAGTCTCCTCTGGACTTCAACCCATGCACCTTTTCCCTTTACTGATTTTACCTGAAATCACCAAACCTAGGAGTGGTCTTTGGGACCTGTGACACAATGGTAAATAAATATGTATACAGTGCTAACTCCAAATTTGTCTCCAAAAATTAATTCCCTACTGAGATTCAGATGACAGGCATACCTTTGAAATATTGTGGGTTTGGTTCCAGACCACTACAATAAAGGAACCATCTCAATAAAGCAAGTTGTATTCTTTTTGCTGGTGGAGGGCCTTGCCTTCAATTTGTAAAAAACTCAACATCTGTGAAGCGCAATAACGCAAAGCACAATAAAACCAGGTATGCCTGTATTTTATCCATCTGCCTATCTGGCACTGCCCCTTGGAATGTCTACCATCAAACATAACATGGCCAAAACAAAACTCTGGATTTCCTCTACCATACTGTTTTCCCAAACCTCTTCTCCGTAAGGGTGCCACTGGCCACCCACTACGTCAAAACCCCCAAATAATCTTTGATTTCTGTTCCCTCACTACCAACTCCTACTCCACTCCCACCAGCCCTACCAGTTTACATTGGGGGGGGGGGGGGAAGGGGAGCAAATCCATCCACAAAGTAAACAATCAATAAACAGAAGCTGTTATTAATCTTCTCACTGCTCCAGAGTCCTAGCTGATGTCGCCTCTAGTCTTTACTAGAGCAATACCCTCTCCAAATTAATGTCCCTGCCCCTCACTTGGCCCTTATAACCCATTCTCCAAAGCCAAGCTGAAGGGATCGTTAACAGTGTGAGGGAATATATCCTTCCCCTGTATAAAACCTTTCAGTGATTTTGAAACACTTTCAAGGCACCTGCCTACCTCTCTGATATCATCTGGATGCCACAATTCCCTTTGTTCATTGTGTTCTAACCACACTGACCTTCTTTCTGATCCTCTTACCATGCCAAAATTATTTCTACCTCGAGTTCCTACTTTACATGATTACCTCAAATGTCATTTCCTGAGAGAGACTTTCCTTCACACTAGAAAAGAGCCCTCTCTAGAATGCCATTTATTCTATTAATGTCCACATTATCACTCTCTGAAAGTATCTTGTTCATTTATTTGTCCTTATTTATGGCTGCTCCCCATTGTCTGCATCAGTTCTGGGTGCACAGAAGGCACTCAAATACACGTTGAATGAAAGAAAACTAAGGTGCACAACCATCTCCAAACTGAGAAGGAAACAAGAAGTCATTTGTGTGAGGGAAAAGTTCAAAGTCTGGTTAATTAAACCGCTATCCAAATTAAACCTACCCCTTGAGTTTGGCAGCTTTCTGACTTGAAAGGGTTCATTTAGGAAGTATGGGGGGTGAGGGAAGAGGTAGAAAAGTATCATAGACTAGAGGCCGGGTGCATGAAATTCATGTACTAAGCGGGGAGCGGGGGCGGAGGTCCCTCAGCCCAGCCTGAGCCCTCTCGAAGTCTGGGAACCCTGCTTCTGGCTGAGCGGCGCTCCCACTGTGGGAGCGCACTGACCACCAGGGGGCAGCTCCTGCATCTGCTCCCTGGTGGTCAGTGCGCATCATAGCGACCAGTTGTTCAGCCTTTTGGTCTATTTGCTTATTACCCTTTTATTATATAGGATTCCTAATCGATTCTGGTCAATAGTAATAGGTCAATTACCTTTGTTCATCAATTGGCCAAAGGAGATCCATACAGAGAGCACTTCTAACTACTGATAAGATACATTAGTATTGAAGTGGAATGGCTGGACTTTCTGTCTAACAATGGTAGGGGGAGGGGGCTTGGAAACATGGGGATCCCATATATAATACTCAAATAGGACACTAAAAGAACTAGAAGAATGCAAATAATAATAGTACTAATAATAATGAAATAAATAAATTGGGGATTTTTTTTTTTAATTAAAAAGGACCAGGTTTACTTCCTCACAATGCCACAGTTCCTCCTGGATGGGTCTTAAGATGTTACCAAGTAGAAAAGGGATTTTCTATCCTGGTATTTATTGTTCATTCTCATTCTGCCACCCCCTTCTATTAACCCTTTTCTGGATTTGGGGCAGCTAACGATTACTGTTCAATTTTTAAATAAAAATGTTACATTTAATAATGCTACAGAAAACTATTTTAGTCAATTTCCTATACCCTAAATTAACTAACTAATTCATTAAATATTTACTGAATCCCTCTCTGTGCCAGGGCAGACTAAAATGTTGCCCAGCTCCTGGGACACCAGCATTCACAGCAAGGCTACATAAACGGTATCCCCTTAAAGCTACATAACCCTTGCCGAAACCGGTTTGGCTCAGTGGATAGAGCGTCGGTCTGCGGACTGAAGGGTCCCGGGTTCGATTCCGGTCAAGGGCATGTACCTTGGTTGCGGGCACATACCCTGTGGGGGGTGTGCAGGAGGCAGCTGGTCGATGTTTCTCTCTCATCGATGTTTCTAACTCTCTATCCCTTTCCCTTCCTCTCTGTAAAAAATCAATAAAATATATTAAAAAAAAAAAAAAGCTACATAACCCAGCAGCTCTGTGCCAGACACTTCACTAAGCGCATTCCTATGAAATAGCAAAGACCTTGGACAAGTCATTGTACTATGTACTTTCAAACATACTGTTTTGCCTTTTTTTTCCACCTTGTATGTGCCCTGACTGGGGATTGAGCCTGCAACCTTGGTGTATCAGGACAAGGCTCTAACCAAGTGAGCTATCCTGCCAGAACATTTTTTTTTTCTTCCTATTGATCTGAGAGAGAGGAAGAAAGGTAAAGGGGGGGGGGGGGGGGTTTGAGAGAAAGAAAGGGGGGGGGGGTGGCAGAGAAAGGATGTTTCAAGTGCTAGACTGGATTTGTTGTTTCACTTACTTATGCATTCATCATTTCTTATATGTGCCCTGAACAGGATGGAACCCACAGCCTTGGCATGTTGGGACGAGGTTCTAACCAACTGAACTGCCCAGCCAGGGTGACCAGTTTTACTTTAGCCTCACAACTCTAATTAGGAAACTTGGGCTCAAAAAGCTAAGTATCACATATAAAGTCACTCAGCGTTAGAGGCAGAGCTACAGCCAATGTCTAAGAAACAGAACGAAATCTCCTCAAAACAAGAAAAAAGCCTATCTAACTCTAGTTTCAAACAGCTACTCTAGTAGTTTGTTCTAAGCTTACTCTCTGTTATAAGGAGGTAAGTTCATAATACATTTTCTTTGTTCATCAATTTATTCAAGTTCATAACACATTTTCTTCAGTGCCCATGTTCACCAAAAGAGCGAGCCAGCTATGTAGTGAACAAACAAAAGTCTTTTTTTTCACCTCTAGAAATCTAGATGTAATTTCTTCCTTTTGGATTTCTCATTTTATTCCATCAAATGTTTTAAATCTTTCATGGAATGCAGACTTATTTTCACATTTAAGACCTTTCACGTACACTTTAGACCCAAGAACAATTTTTGTTTAACCCACTAGTCTCCTTTGTGTACGTCCCAATTTCCTTTTGCAAAGACATTTATTTTTTTATGTTTACTGAATAATAAGTCTAGTGAAAAATCATTTTTCTCTGCTCTTCCTAGGCAACTAACTTGTGTGTATAGAAAAACAACTTGTTTTTAAATGAATAAGAAGGATTTATAAAACTCTTAATCAAATGGATGTTTTCTGTGATACTAGGTATATGTGTGCTTTATGCTCCAGTCCTCTCTGTTATAAAAAACACAACAGTGCAAAAACTTCATATGATATAGCCAGAGCAAATATCTACTTTCCACACTAGTAATTATCTTTGCAGTGACAGTAATGGCCACTATTTCCAGTAAACCAGACATCCAGAAGGAAGTAGGTAAAAATAAAGGCATAAGTAACTAATTTCTTGCTAATAAGGTTTTATTACTGGAAGGTTCCCTTGTACTATTTGGCTTTATGTTTTTTGATCATAAGCTAGAGACAATTCAGCGAAAACAAAGAAAAATATACCATACTCAAGAAATGAATTCAATAAATAACTACATCTAGGGAAAATGATGATTCAAGTGCTAGACTGAATTCCTTAATGCATCAAAATGTTTATATGTCTGAGGCAGTGTTTAAGGGCCTAGCAAAACATAAAACCATAACTTAGCCTTTGCATCACTCTGTGAAGCACATCTGTAAAGTACAAGTTATCAATTTACAAAGGTTTATCTTGAAAAAGAAAAGAACAAAAAGGAGGAAAGGTAATGTATTTAAAAATAGAACAAAAAACGGGACAACATACCTGGCAACATGAGAAAAAGCATCCACAAGGACAGATTCAAATTCTCTAGTGAATTCAGGTCCTTTCCTTTTACTGTTTTGGATGACATCATTTGCTAAATATAGAAAAGTAAGCTTTCTATTTGATTTGGCTGGAAAAAAGAAAAGATAATTTAACTTACATTAAGGAAATTCTCAATTCACAATTCTCTGCCCTAAGCTACTCCTAAGTTATATACTATTAAGACAAGCATTATCTATTTGAGGTCAAGTCTGCTATGTGTTTGAAAAACAAACTAAGGAACTCCTTGACATCTCTAACAAAAGAGGTTTGAGAATACAATTTTTGTAAAAACAAAACAAGAATGGACCATCTTCATTTCTGTGTTATTTTAACCAGGGTAATTAATGAGCAGTAAAAATGAAGATAATCTGAAGAAAATTCCTAAAGGATAAGCAGTCAATATTCTCCAGAAGACATGTTAAAGCCAAGGTTTTCATTTATTTTATTGTAAAAATGAACTTTCCTAACTCACTATTAATTGTCAAATACTGCAGAATGAAAAACTGAGGTGGGTTCTTGTAATTTATGCTCCTAGACTGAGAATTTCTCTTTGAACATTCTAATACCCATCATCAATTACATCCACTCTAAAATCCAGAGCAATCTCTAGATGCACCAATGGATATTATACCTCAAATACAAATATACATTAATGCTACATTTTTAATGAAAATTTAAACATGTCTGAAATCTGGATATGCAAAGTTATGGGTCCCACAAAAAACATAATTTTTCTCTTATACATACTCTTTGTAGTATTTGCTATTACTCTATATTAGGTATCATCTATTAAACCATAAAAATTTCAGGCAATATGTCTGAGTTACAGTTGCTTGAGGGAACATTACTGAATTTCCTGGCTATTATGCACATAATTTCTCAACCGTAAGGTTACATAATTACAATTTTTGATACGAGTTTTCTTTTAAAGGAAATAAATAAGAACACAATCAGACAGTTCAAAACATTAAATTTTCTTAAAACACAATGCCAAAGTACCTGAAAAATTCAAGCAAGTCCTATGTTAACCTTTACACACACCTAGTCCTTACTCCACTTCTCTCAGAAACCACTAATTTCCTTTGAAATGCACACAGCATGTATAAATTCTGACACTTTTAGGACATCTGACACTTTTAAGTATAGCCACTGAAGAATAACCCAAGTTAAAAACAAGATTTTTAGAACATGTTATAGTTTAAACTGATGACTTAAAGTGCTCAAAAAATATTAAATATGAATATACCGAATTGTATAAACCTTCTGGTAACAACCTAATTTTGATGACTAACTGGTGAGAAATAATAAAAACCTGGAGCTATGCTGCTACAAAGGTCTGATTATGACAAAATGTTGTTTTGTTTTTGTTTTTAAGGGGTAAAAAGCAAACCTTGTTCTGGGATGTTGCAATAAGTGAAACTACCAAGTCTATAATGCCATGAAAGTTAATAGATTCAAAAGTAAAACAGAACTTCAACAAAGCAAATTTAACTTCACAAAAGTGAAGCTTTACAAATTCCATATGCTTAATGTTAAAAAACCCAGAATTCATATTATAAAATGCTATGGATATTCAAGACTTGATATATTTTTCAGTATTACAAATATGATAGCTAAGAGGCCAGCGAGCCAAGGTTTTCACTATCAACACCACCAATTATTTTTCATCATCCTTAAATTTAGCAATGAGTACTTATTTAGGATAAAACTTTATCCTTCCACATTCAGCATCCTGAACAGTCAAATAAGCACCATGTGTGTAAAGGTGATATGACAAAGCCCTAGAGCACTTAAACACAGTCATAAAGCACACAACACACACACCCTCCACTCCAGCTCCAAGTGACAGCTCACTTGTTCAGATTCTTTCCAATATGACAAAATAGATCTTTTCACACTCTACTGATGCCCATTCCAAACTGGTTGAAATAGTTATTAGGCAAAGTTTAAATAACTAGCTGATCAAAAATTTTCACTGTTTGGCTGGTTTTGACATCTAGAAAATTCTGTAAGTTTGTAAAAAAAAAAAAGGCTTTTTTATTTGCATTCAGGACAAGATAAAAAAAATTAGTAAAAAATATTCATCTAAGAGTATTTTACACCGAACAGTTTCAAAAAGAAAGAGAGACTAGACCTCAAAGAGATAAATTAAGAATCAGTCTTAGAAAATAAAATAATACATCGGCAATAGATGTAGTATTTACATAAGAAAGAGTAATCATTTTAAATCTGGTAAATATTTTTTGAAGGCAACTCAGAGACAGTTTGTGAACATCTTAGGGAAATTGGCTTGACCATAGACAGAACTGTCCACTTATAAAGACTTAGAGTTGGCTAGAACCTAAGGGGGGATCAATTTGAACATTAGGGCACAAAGTATTTTCCACTTTAGTGTCGGGGCATTTTCAATTCATGAAGCCTGGATATTAGGAAGCTGTGTCCTGATACTTGGAAGAGCATCCTCTAGCTTTGCACTGTCCAATATGGCTGCCACTAGCCACATGAATAAACACTTGAATTATGACTAGCAAAACTCAGGAACTAAATTTTTTATTGTATTTATTTAAAATTTTTATTGCTTAGTCACATATTTCAAGTGCTCAATAGCCACCTGTGGCAAGTGGCTACCTTGTTGGACAGCACAGAGATAAAACATTTCTATCATCACAGAAAGTTGTATGTGTTTATTCAAAATGTCAGAGACCACAATTTAACTGCTACTAACCAACTTTTTCACTGTGTAACAGGTACCATGCTAAATACTGTACATGTTACAAAGAAACGAAGAGGTCTAGTTTCTTCCTCAAAACACAACCTAGTGAAAAAGAGGTAACTAGAAAGAATGAAATACAGAAGTCTCTCAGTATTATCTCTGGGGTGGAGAGGAAGGGTATTGGTTCCAAGACCTCCCCATCCTCCTAACCCCTGTGCCAGTACCAGTATCTACAGATGCTCAAGTCCCTTATATAAAACTAGAGGCCCAATGCATGAAATTCGTGTAAGAGTAGGCCTTCCTTCCCCCAGCTGCCAGCTTCACAGCCTCACCCCCGCCCCCTGCCCGTCCCCACCTTGGCCTGGCACTGCCTGTGTCCACCACCACACCCCCCACTGATTCCCCAGTTCCGCAGAGTCTGTCCCTACCCTACACCCTCCCCATTCGATTGCCCAGCAGAGGGTGTCTTGGGCATCCCTCTGCATGGCGATCGTGGGGTGATGGCGGGCCCCCCACACCCGCAGACCAATCGCATCACACCTGCCTTGGCTGGCCTGGCACCAGTGTGTGTCATAGCATGGTCATCGTTCTGTTGTTCGGCTGTTGGGTCGATTTGTATATTATGCTTTTATTATTATAGATTATATACTAGAGGCCCAATGCACAAAGATTCGTGCAAGAATGGGCCTTCTTTCCTCTGGCTGCTGGCACCGCCTTAGCTCTGGCTGGAGCCGCCTTTCTGCCTTCCCACACTGCCCAGAGGCCCAGAGCGGCTGGAGTCGTGCACCATGATGCAAGCACCTCACCCTGCCCCCAGCCACTCGGCACCTGCGTATGCAAATTAACCTGCCATTTTTGTTGATTTAATTTGCATACTTACTCCTGACTGGCTGGTGGGCATCTCAAAGGTATGGTTAATTAGTATGTTACTCTTTTATTAGGTAGATTAAGTATTATAAGTAATCTAGAGATGATTGAAAATACATAGGAGGATTTGCTCAGGATGTGCAAATGCTATATATCATCTACACTAATAAAAGAGTAACATGCTAAGTGACTGTTACCTTTGCAACACCCACCAGCCAATCGGGAGTGAGTATGCAAATTAACCCATCAAAGATGGCAGGTTCGCTCTGGGCCTTTGGGCAGCGTGGGAAGGCAGAAAGGCGACTCTGGGCTGGAGGGGAAAGGCAGCTCCGGGCCGGAGCAGAAAGGCGGCTCTGGCCGGAGCGAAGGTGGTGCTAGCAGCCAGGGGGAGGAAGGCCCATTCTTGCATGAATCTTCATGCATTAAGCCTCTAGGAAAATATAAACACTATGTAAGTAGTTGCTACATTATATTGTTTAGGGAATAATGACAAGAAAAAATAATGACATGTTCAGTACAGATGCCACCATCCTAGACCTAACTACACAGTACACATCAGCAACAACATAACTTTTTCTCTGGAATATTTTCAATCCATGGTTGGATACAGAACCTATAGATACAGAGGGCCAAGTGTAAATGTTAAACTGATGTCGGAAGGGAGGTAGTGATTAATTCTAATAAAAGTGCTACAGGTTTGGTTGGAAGGTTATGATCACATTCACTTACTAAGTGCACTGAGGCCCTGGGTACTTAAAAGCACAAGTTTTAGTGTCAAAGAGCTCTGGGTTCAGGTCCCAGCTGTGTGACCCTGAACAAAGCACTTAATCTTTTCATACCTTTATCTTCTTATCTATAAAATAGGGATAACAATGCTGGCCATAACTTTCCATCACGTGAGATTAGGGTTAAAGGAGCTTAATAAATGAATGCACTTTCTAAATTGTTCCCCCATCACCACCCCAATAACTCAAGTAGGGTGAAGTGGGGAATCAAGGCTTCAGAAAAGATGTGATATTTGAGATGGACTCTCTAACCTGACTCAGAGCCTACCAGATGGGATCCTATAGAAGCCATTCACATTTTTTCACACCTCAGATGTTAGAAATATTTGAATGGCACAGTGAGGTACATGAAGGAGGTTCTGGAACCTCTAGGCTCTATCCCCCAACTTCCCAGAAGGCTGAAGGGACCCCTATCTTAGTCTAGTACATATTTAGAGGTGGGTCTCTGCTAGAGGACTAGAACTGAGTCTCCTGAAAGAATCCTGAATTTTGGTGTCTGCCAGCCTGATGTAGTCTGAGCTTCACCGGTTGCAAGGCCTTACAAACATCACTTAGCCACTTCAGTTTCCTCATCCATAAAACAGGGTAGAATCCCCACCTCACTGATAGTAGAGAGCACAGGTGAAGTTGTTTCTTAAAGGGCCTATCATATATAGGCTGTCCGAAACAGCTCTAAGCTTCGTGTCCTCAGCTTTCTGCTATGGAACTCATCACTGTAAGCAACATGAAGGTGAAGACCCCGCCTCACAGTGAGCAATCACTAACCCCATCTCACTGATATTTATCGAATGCCAACACTGCATCTGACACCATTTATGATAGATTGTTCTCTTTACTATAGCCTCAGAGTTTTCCCATCTGCAAAGTTTCTACTTCACAGGACTCTGAAAATTTAAAAAATGACAATGTATGTAAAGATGTCAGTATTGGGCCTGGCACATGATAAAGGCACAGTAAATATCATCATCTCCATTTTACAGGTAAGGAAACAGAGGACCGAAGAGGTTAAGCTGCTGGGGTCAGTAAATGTCAAAGTCAGGCTTAAATTCCAGAGAGGTGGCCTCTGGAGCCAACATGCTTTCAAGCACCCAACCTAGTGCCTGGCACATAATAGGCTGAGATCCAGGAATGCCTGTTAGATGGTGCGCGGGGTCTAGAATCAATGAAAGTTGCATGAGAAGAGGAGCCTAGGTGGTGTGGCCCTTGAACCTCTCTATACTGGGAGTAACTGAACCCACTGCACTGGACTGTTCTGAAGACTGAGTGCGAGCATATATCTACCAGTCCTGGCATAATGACTGGCACCGAATAAGGGCTCTGTAAGTGGCAGCTATCCTAGTCCTCCTTTTACAGGTGAGAAAACAAGAGGCACGCAGGTGGAGAAACTCGCCCAATAGCGCCCAGATAGTTAAGTGGCTGAGCAAGGACTCATCCAGGCAGTCTTACTCCAGAGTCTGCTGGCTCTCACTCCAAATGCCCAGTGAAGCGCCTGGCACACAACAGGCTAGGCCAGTAACCTCCACAGGGCGCTCAACACTGCCCAGATAATAATAGTTACAAGTGTCAGGAGGAACCCAAAGGGAAAACGGCTGGCTGAACTGGGAGTCTGAGCACTGGAGCCCTGGGTGATGGAACCTCCGACAAGTACCTGAAACCTTCCCGGGCCTCATTTCCCTTTTCCGAGAAATGGGGATAACACTGTCTCCAACCTCAGAAGCCCAAACAGACCCCGGGCCTGGAAAGCAACGCTCATCGAAGAAGCTAGAGGGGCCCCTACAGTGGGTGGAGGAGAGGACAACCCGGGGAGGGCTCCAGAGGGTGGGGGGAGGGTGTTTACCTTTGCGGAGCTCGCGGTGCCACACCGAGACGATGGGTCCCGCGTGCTTGCGGTGGTGGATGAGCCACAGAGACAGGGTCTGCACGCTCTGCTGCGAGTTGCTCAGCTCCGAGAGCTTCTTCTCCAGCGCGGATTCCGAGAAGGAGGACATGGTGGCGGCGGTGAGGCCCGGCAGGGAGCGGCCTGGGCCGCCCAGTGCGGCGGGAAGAGCGACGGCAGGAGGCCGGGGCCCCACCAGACCGCCCGCGAGACTCTTTACTCACTGACAGGCAGCCAGGCAAGCAGGGGGGGGGGGGGGGATGGGTCTCCGCAGTAACAGCCGCCGGAGCCGCCGCCACAAGATGGCCACCGACCTCTCACCCCGCCGTGCAGCAGGGTCAAAGGGCAAGGGCCGGAGTAGCTGGACGCCGGGAGGTCTCAGAGCTGTAGATACACTCCTCCAGTGGCGGCGGCGACCTCTCTGAACCTCGTTCAGGGCACTTCGAAAGCGACAGAAGGGGAAAGGAACGCAGTTCGGCGGCCTCCGGAAGATGCTTTCGCCGCTCGCGCCCGCACGCCGGCGCAGTGTGTCTCACTGGAACCCTTTCTCCGGCTCCCGCAGAACCTTTCTGGCGCGGCGCGGCGCGCTAGTTACGCGTCACTTCCGGCGGGGCGGAGGAGGCGGGACAGTGAGGGAAAGGCTGGAAGACGAGGTAAGGGAAGAGTGGCGGGAGCAGGAGGGAGATCAACAACTGGTGGCCCTTAGAAGGGGATCCCGAGGGGACACTGAGGCCGAGACCATGACCTGGGTATGGAGGGAGGCTTTCTCACCTGACAAAATCTAGGCCGCATTCTTCCTCCATAAACACTGCTCCCTGGCTGCCCACCGCGCAAAGCTTTTTGCTCTGCCAAGCCACCCACGTGCACTTTTCCCGCCTCCATACGGTAGCTCTTACTGTTCTTTCTCCAAAGGTGACGCCCCTCCGTCTCACCTGATGGACTCCCATTCGGCTCCAGGTCCACCCTTTAATGTCCAGTTCTTATGTCATAAAACACACTGTGCTGCTCTTGGCTCTTAATTGGTTGCTTTATTTGGGAAAGTACATGCTGTCTCTGAGGGCCCATTTTACTGTTCCTCAAATTTAAGTAAGGTTAACTTTGGAGGGGAGTTGGAGGCAGAGAAGTGAATGGGTCCATTGACCTTTAAGAAACGCTGTTTCAGACAATAAAACCCTTTACTGTTTTCAAAAAAGTTTTAAATTCCAGTTATCAAATCAGCAGAGAAATTTGTCTTTCTGCTCTGGGAATAGTGGTAGGAAGTTAGTTTCTGTAGACATATGGAATTTTAGAGTTTCCTGATCATCATGGAACTATCAGTTGTGGGTGGACTCCAGCTAGGAGACAGTCTTCTAGTTGATGCCTGTTTTTGCTTTTAACTCACTGTATTGTAGTTATTTGCTTAGGTGCTTCTCCTCCAGACTAGAATCATAATCATGGCCAACATAGTGAGCAGTTGCTATAAGCCAATTACAATATTTTCATTTAGTAACTCATTCAATCCTTAAAGGGTGTTGTGTAATTCCCCTTTGGCAAATGAGGAAACAGGCTGAGAGAGATTAGGTAACTTTACCCAAGACCACATAACTGAATTTGAGGGAAGGAACTGCATCTTATCTATCTTTTTTACCCCAACACCTGATTCATGGCTGATTGAGTGAATTACTATAAAAAAGATGAATAGCCTAAAATCACACAGTCTCTCTCTGTCTCTCTCTCTCTCTCTCTCTCTGTCTCTCTCTCTCTCTCTCTCTCTCTCTCTCTCTCTCTCTCTCTTTATATATATATATATATATATATATATATATATATATATGCCTAATATGCAAGTTGTCCCCTCAGGAGTTCGACCAGGAGTTCGCTCGCTCACTATGACATGCACTAACCACCAGGGGGGCAGCTCGGTACGAAGGAAGGCCCAGGCCAGCAGCTGGGGAAGGGAGGGCCCTGGCTGGCAGCCGGCAGCCCAAAGGAAGGCCCCAGCTGGCCCTGATCACTGGCCAGGCCTAGGGACCCTACCCATGCACAAATTTCATGCACCGGGCCTCTATTCTAATTATAATTATAACGTAGGGTCTCTGAGTCCAAATCTAGTGTATCTATCTTTGTGTATTAAGTAACACTCATACACTGAGTACTTTTATACCAAACAACTTTTTTTTAATATATTTTTATTGATTTTAGAGAGGAAGGGAGGGGAAGAGAGAGATAGAAACATCAATGATGAGAGAGAATCATTGATCAGCTGCCTCCTGCACTCCCCACCCCCCCCACCCCCCCCCCACACCACACACACACACACACACTGGGGATCTAGCCTGAAACCCGGGCATGTGCCCTTGACTGGAATCGAACCTGGTACCTTTTAGTCTGCAGGCCAATGCTCTATCTACTGAGCCAAACCACCTAGGGCCCAAACCACCTTTATTAACATGTTAAGCGCCCAGTCTGTTTTGTCTTCCGGACGGAAAGTATAGTGTCAGTCACTGGTGACTGACTGGGCGCTTAACGTGTTAAGCACATTATATACATTCTTTTATTTAATCATTACAATAGTCCTATGGAGTGGACATTATTACCACTATTGGATAAATGAGAAAACATAAAATATGGGTGAGTAATCTACCCAATGTCACTTGGACGTAGGAAATGACAGAGCCAGGAGTCAAATCATGGTTATCTGGTGTCAGATCCCAAATTCTTCACTCCTGAGCCAGTGGTTCTCATTCATTCAGCGAATAATTTTGGTATCTATGTCTGAAGCACTATTCTAGGGAAACAGTCAGAATCCATTATCTTGGAAGCTTAACTTCTATAGGGGAAGGCAGATAAACATGCAAGTATAAAATGAGTAAGAAAGTGCTGAGTGCTTTAAATAAAATCAAGGAGGGTAAGGGGGATGAGGAATGTATGTGTGGGTGGATAGGAGGCTATTATATATGCTGGTCAGAGAAGGCCTCACTGAGACAGTAACATTTGATCAGAGCCCTGAAAAAAAAAATGGGAGAACAAGCCATATACTATGTGGTGGAATGATGCTCCAGAGAGAAGGCCAAGTACAAAGTCCTGAGGTTACACCACTTCGGGCATTTTTAAGGAACAGCAAGGAGGACAGTAAGGCTGAAGTGATATGAAGCAGAAGGCTGGAACAAGCTCAGAAAAGTAGCCAGGGACCACATTGCATGGGGACTTGAAGCACTGTTAATGACTTTGGATACTACTCTGAGTGAAATGAGAGTCCATTGGATGGTTTCGAGTAAAAAGAGAAGCATTGTGGCTGTTAAATAGAAAACAGTAAGGGTGCAAGGGTAGAAGCAAGAAGACCAGTTTGGCAGCGGTTGTAATAACCCAGGTGAAAGGACTCAGACTAGGGAAAGTAGTAAAAAGGGTCCGATTCTGGGGATATTTTAGGGGAGGTAACAGAATTTGCTGACAGGTTAGATATGAGGTAAGAGAGGCCATTGGTATGGAAAAACCTCTGGAACTGGCTTCAAGTTGGGAGGGGCTGGGTCTCAAGGAATCACTAGGGCAGGGTTAACAGTGTTAGCTAGATTGATTTAGACTCAGATACGGTGGCCCCCACCTCCCCAACCTCCCCGTTGTCTGTGTGGGAGAAGGTGGTCTCAGTAAAGGAACAATGGCTTCTGCCAACACTTATGTCTGGGAGAAAGCTGCCTGCCTCTCCTCCCCCCCACCCTGCCGTCCCCCCCCTCCCCCACCCCCCCACCCTCTCCCACCCTCCCAGTTCTCACGCTAATTCCAGACAATTCTGTTTTTTCCATATGTCCCTGGTTCCTTTTAAGCTGCTGCCCCAGCACTGGAGCTCAAAGGGAGGGAGTCCGAGTAAGTTTTGGAGTAAGTCGATGCTTGGACTCTTTAAGAGGAATTGCCTGGACCCCAGCGGGTTGGTTGTAGGCTCCTCCCCTGTCCGGACCCTGGTCTGGAGTCCTGCAGGGGGCAACCAATCATTGTGTTTCTCTCACTTCAGATGTTTCTGTCTTTCCTCTCTTCCACTCTCCCTAAAAATCAACGGAAAAATAGCCTCGGGTGAGGATTAACAAACAAACAAACAAAGAGAGGAATTGCCTGGGATTGCAGCAGCCTTCGTGTCACTCAGCCACAATCTGGTTTTTACAGCCAGAAGTTAGGGTGACTTCTCTTCCTGACACTGGAACCCTGGCTGGGAGGCCTAGTATGGGGCTGGGACCTCTTGCTCCTCTGGGGTAACCTCTGAGGCAATTCCTCCCGATTTTCATCTGCCACATTGGGTGTGGGACCAGCATGTTTTGCATCTCCGCCCCTCCTACCAATCTCAGTGGGGCTTCTTTAATTCCCTGGTTGTAAGGAATCAGCTAGATTTCAGGCGGTTCTGGGTGGTGGTGGTTCTGTAGTTTAGTTACAATTTTGATGTGGTTGTGGGAGGATTTGAGTACTAAGTTTACCTGCACCTCCATCTTGACTGGATGTTAGTGTGGATGCTGACCTGACAAGCTCAGTGAAGGCCTGCATGGTAGTCTTACAAACTCAAAGACCTAAAGTAACCACAAAGGGTGGTCTGAAATTAAACTTTAACTAAAAACAGTTAAGGTGGGTAGTTACAGCTTAGGCCGGTATCTTCACTGACAAGGTCAACCTTTACCTTAACTGAGCCTACCTGGGTTTTGTTTTGTTTTGTTTTGTTTTGTTTGCATCTATAATAACTTATCTTTGAAATGTCTGGGTAACTTGTAACTTCCCCTTTTCTGGACCCCTTGGGGCACAACCTAATGTGCCTGGGCGCCAGGACAGATACCACAAATTCCTTCATTGTTATTGTTATCATGTTAATTGTTGACTGTTTACTGTCCTGCACCCACCTAATTATGATATGATATGTCTATCATTTTACTTGTTATCCAATCCCAGAGGTTCCTCCCCCCCCTTCCCTGTGCTTTGCTTTCTCCTACTTCTCTAATCAGTCACCAGTGGATTTCCTGTAACCCACCTATGTCCCTCCTTTGATTTCAATGTATGAAAATAGAGGAAAACCTGCCACACTTTAAGATACTGCTTCCGGGCAATTGTTGACAGTTTGGCTCAAACTCACAAAATTCTTTACAGGTTTGAATTTTTTTTTATTTGTTTGCTTAAAGTATTACATATGAATTTTTTTTACGTTAACATTACTGTTAATTCTTTAAATGATTGGTGGAAGTTCCCAGTGAAACCATCTAAATCAGGAGATTTCTTTTTCTGTCTTTTTCTCTCTTCTTCCTTTTTTAGTTTGTAAATTACAAATTCAATTTTCTTAAATAGTATAAGGCTATTCAAAGGTGTATTTAATATTATGTGAGTTATAGCAGTTTGTGTTTTTTAAGAATTCGCCATTTCATCTAAGTTGACAGATTTATGAGTGTAAAGGTATTTGTGGTAGTCTTGTGTTATTCTTTGATGTCTACAAGGTTTGTAGTACTATCTCATTTTATTATTGATACTAGAGGCCCAGTGCACGAAATTCATGCATGGGGGAGTGGGGGGGGGGGCCCTCAGCCCAGCTTGCACCCTCTCCAATCTGGGACCCCTCGAGGGATTGTCCGACTGCCCGTTTAGGCCCGATCCCACCGGACATCCCTCTGACAATCCAGGACTGCTGGCTCCCAACTGCTCGCCTGCCTGCCTTCCTGATTTCCCCTATCCGCTTCTGCCTGCCAGCCTGATCACCCTCTAACCACTCCCGTGCCAGCCTGATTGATGTTTAACTTCTCCCCTGCCAGCCTGTTTGCCCCCAACTTCCCTCCTCTGCCGGCCTGGTCGCCCCTAACTGCCCTCCTCTGCAGGGTTGATCGCCTCCAACTGCCCTCCCTTGCAGGCCTGGTCCCTCTCAACTGCCTTCCCTTGCAGGCTGGGTCCCTCCCAACTGCCCTCCCCTACTGGCCATCTTGTGATGGCCATCTTGTGTCCACATGGGGGCAGGATCTTTGACCACATAGGGGCAGCTATCTTGATCTTGTGTGTTGGAGTGATGGTCAATCTGCATATTACTCTTTTATTAGATAGGATAGAGGCCTGGTGTACGGGTGGGGACCAGCTGGTTTGCCCTGAAGGGTGTCCTGGATCAGGGTGGGGATCCCTTGGGGCGTGGAGAGGCCTGGGCGAGGGGCCTGTGGTGGTTTTCAGGCCAGCCACGCCCCTGGCGACCCAAGCAGAGGCCCTGGTATCTGGAATTTATTTACGTTCTACAATTGAAACTTTGTAGCCTGGAGCGGAGCCAAGCCTCCTGCTCGATCCGTGGCTGCCACCATTGCTGTTTGGATTTGTTTACCTTCTATAATTGAAACTTTGTATCCTTGAGTGGAGGCCTGGGCCTGCCAGAGTGTGTGGAAAGCTTGGCTTCCTCTGTTGCCAGGGAAACCCAAGCCTCCCTTCTGGTAGCCATCTTGGTTGGAATTAATTTGCATACTCACCCTGATTGGCTGGTGGGCGTGGCTTGGCTGGTGGACGTGGCTTATGTAGCAGAGTGATGGTTAATTTGCATATTACTCTTTTATTAGAGAGGATTGCTAAAGTCTCTCTCTCTCTCTCTCTCATACACACACACAGACACATCTTTCCAGAAGTTTGTCAATTTAATTGATCTTTTCAAAGAACCAGTTCTTTGTTTCATTGAGTTTTTACCTATTATTTTCTGTTTTCAATTTCATTGATTTCTGTTTTGATTTTTATTTTGCTTGCTTTGGTTTTATCTTGCTTGTTTTCTTCAAGGTTCTTGAGGTGAGAGTTTAGATTATTGATTTGAGACCTTTCCCCTTTTATAGTATACTAGAGGCCTGGTGCACGAAATTCGTGCGGGGGGGGGGTGGGCCTCAGCCCGGCCTGTGCCCTCTCACAGCCCAGGACCCCTCGCTCCTTGCCACCTGCCTGCCTGCTGCTCCCTACTGCTTGACTCGCTGCTCCTTAGTGCTGCCACAGAGGTTCCCGCCACCTCTCCTGCACTCACCAGCTGTGAGCCTGGCTTCTGACTGAGCGGCACTCCCTGTGGGAGCGCACTGACCACCAGGGAGCAGCTCCTACATTGAGCATCTTCCCCCTGGTGGTCAGTTCATAGCGACCAGTCATTCCACCAGTCGGTCTATTTGCATATTAGGGTTTTATTCTATAGGATAGGACAGTGGTCGGCAAACTCATTAAGTCAACAGAGCGGCAAACCGAAGCTCGCGAGCCGCCGTTTGCTGACCACTGGGTTAGGATATTGAATGAGAACTGTAAATGAAAAATAAAATTTAAAAAAGAACCAGCCCTAACCCGTTTGGCTCAGTGGATAGAGCAGCGGCCTGCGGACTCAGGGTCCCAGGTTCGATTCCGGTCAAGGGCATATACCTTGGTTGTAGGAACATCCCCAGTAGGAGGTGTGCAGGAGGCAGCTGATCGATGTTTCTCTCTTATCGATGTTTCTAACTCCCTATCCCTCTCCCTCCTCTCTGTAAAAAGTCAGTGAGATGTATTTTAAAAAATAATAATAAAATTTTGGATCTGAAAATTTTTTAATATATATATTTTTTTTAATTCTCACCTGCGGATGTTTTTAAAATTGATTTTTAGAGAGCGAAACATCCATGTGACAGAGAAATACCAGTAGGCTGCCTCTGCACCTGCTGACCCAGCAGAATCTAACCTAAACCTAATTATGTGCCCTAACCTAGAATCCAACAGGAAATCCTTTGGTGTACAGGTTGAGGCTCCAACCAATTGAGCCACCTGGCCAGGGCAGATCTGAAAAAAAATTTTTAATGTACCTCCAGGCCCTGGTGGGTGTGGATTAGTAGTTAGAGTGTCCTCCCACGCACCAAAGGGTCATGGGTTCGATTCCATACACAGGTTGTGGGTTCCATCCCTGTCGGATTGCTTGGGCAACTAATCGATGTTTCTCTTTCTCTTTCCCTCTCCCTTCCTCTCTCTCTCTAGAATCAATGAAAAGAACATATCCTTAGGGGAGGACTTAAAAAGAAAAAAAATGCTGGTTTGGTTCAGTGGATAGTGCTTCTGCAGGCGGACGGAAGGGTACCGGGTTGGATTCCAATCAAGGGCACGTATCTGGGTTGCAGGCTTAATCCAGGGCCCTGGTCAGGGATTCAGCAAGAGGCAACCAATTGATGTCTCACATTAGTTTCTGTCTTTCTCCCTCCCTTCCACTCTCTGTAAAAAAAAAAACAATGCAAAAATGTCCTCAGGTGAGGATTAACCAAAACAAACAAACAAACAAACACCCATTTCCCAGTGTGATTATTGAAGGAGCATATGAAGTATTTGTTGAATGAACAGGAAGGGATGGGACTTTGCTTTCTGTTTTAGCAACTCTGCAAGCCAGAGGGTTTATTTTTATTTTTGTTTTAATATATTTTATTGATTTTTTTACAGATAGGAAGGGAGAGGGATAGAGAGTTAGAAACATCGATGAGAGAGAAACATCGATCAGCTGCCTCCTGCACACCCCCCACAGGGGATGTGCCCGAAACCAAGGTACATGCCCTTGATGGGAATCAAACCGGGGACCCCTCAGTCCACAGGCAGATGCTCTATCCACTGAGTCAAACCGGTTAGGGCCAGAGGGTTTTTTGTTTTTTGTTTTTTTTTATTGATTATTTTAGAGAGAGGAAGGGAGTGAGAGAAACACCAGTGTGTTGTTTCATTTAATATGCTCTCTTTGGTTGCTTCTTGTCTGTGCCCTGACCAGGGATCCAACCCGAAACCTTGCTGTATCAGGAGGAGATTCTAACCCACTGCACTGTGGGCTGCCTGTCAGGGCTCCTCAACAAAACCCCTCTGGCGTGCCCTGGCCCCTGCTGTGGGCCGGAGCTCCTCTGCCACAGCAAAGGTTTGGGTTCCATTCTGTCAGGGCACCTACTTAGGTTTCGAGTTTGATCCCCAGTCGTAGCTGACTGCTGCTCATAAGTGACCGAGGACCGTTGAGGTCCATGTGCTCTAGTCATTCGGTGGGCTGCCTGCCTTCCTGATTGCCCCTAACCACTTCTGCCTGCCAGCCTGATCACCCCCTAACCACTCCCCTGCCAGCCTGATTGATGTCTAACTGCTCCCCTGCCAGCCTGTTTGCCCCCAACTTCCCTTCTCTGCTGGCCTGGTCACCCCTAACTGCCCTCCCCTACAGGCTTGATCGCCCCCAACTGCCCTCCCTTGCAGGCCTGGTCCCTCCTAATTGCCCTCCCCTGCTGGCCTGATCGCCCACAACTGCCCTCCCTTGCAGGCCTGGTCCCTCCCAACTGCCCTCCCCTGCTGGCCATCTTGTGGTGGCCCTCTTGTGTCCACATGGGGCAGGATCTTTGACCACATGAGGGCAGCAATCTTGTGTGTTGGAGTGATGGTCAATCTGCATATTACTCTTTTATTAGATAGGATAGAGGCCTGGTGCATGGGTGGGGGGCCAACTGGTTTGCCCTGAAGAGTGTCCCGGATCAGGGTGGGGGTTCCCTTGGGTCGTAGGGCAGCCTGGGCGAGGGGCCTGTGGTGGTTTGCAGGCCGACCATGCCCCCCGGCGACCCAAGTGGAGGCCCTGGTATCTGGGATTTATTTATCTTCTACAATTGAAACTTTGTAGCCTGGAGCAGAGCCAAGCCTTCTGCTTCCTCCGTGGTGGCAGCTATTTCTGTTGGGGTTTATTTATCTTCTATAATTGAAACTTTGTTGCCTTAAGCAGAGGCTTGGGCCGGCCAGGGTGTGTGGAAAGCTTGGCTTCCTCCATTGCCGAGGAAACCCAAGCCTCCCTCCTGCTCTCTCCTTGGCTGCAGCCATCTTGTTTGGGGTTAATTTGCATACTCACTCCTGATTGGCTAGTGGGCGTGGCTTGTAGGTGTAGCAGAGTGGTGGTTAATTTGCATATTGCTCTTTTATTAGATAGGATGTATTGTTTTGCCCTAACCGGTTTGGCTCAGTGGATAGAGTGTCGGCCTGTGGACTGAAGGGTCCCAGGGTCCCAGGTTCGATTCTGGTCAAGGGCCAGAATTTCTCTCACTCCCTTCCTCTCTCATGTACCTTGGTTGTGGGCACATCCCCAGTAGGGGGTGTGCAGGAGGCAGCTGATTGATATTTCTCTCCCATCGATGTTTTTAACTCTCTATCCCTCTCCCTTCCTCTGTCTGTAAGAAAAAAAAATCAATAAAATATATTTTTTTTAAAAAGGAAGGAAGGAAGGAAGGAAGGAAGGAAGGAAGGAAGGAAGGAAGGAAGGAAGGAAGGAAGGAATTGTTTTGTTTCCAAGTGTTTGGACATTTTCCTGTTATCTCCCTGGTAGTGATTCCTCATTTGATTCCTTCATGGTTAGAGAAAATACTTGGTATGATTTTAATTCTTTTAAATTTGTTGAGGTATGTTTTATGGTCCAGAATATGATCTATCTTGATATATGTCTGTGGGCACTTGAAAAGAATATGTATTCTGCTGTTGTGAGTTGAAGTATCCCGTAAATGTTGATAGTATTGTTTAGTTGTTATCCTTGCTGATTTTCTGTCTAGTTGTTATGTCAGTTGTTGAGAGAAGAAAGTTGAAATCATCACCTATACTTGTGATCACCTAAACTTTCAGTCTTATCCGTTTTTGCTTCACACATATTATTAGTCTAACACAGGGTACTGTTTCACAAGTGTTCTGTAGAGAACAGCTATAAACAAAGTACTAAAGTGAGCCTGGAGTAATTTGTGGAAAGATTTATGGGAAGGCTCCTTGATTCCCCTCTTCCACCTTCTGTTTTGTGTACTTAATGGTTGTTGGTTTTTAAATATGTTTTTATTGATTTTTAGAGAGAAAGGAAGGGAGAGAGAGATAGAAACATTGATGAAAGAGAAACATCATCGATCAGTTGCCTCCTGCACACCCCTCACTGGGGGGATCGAGCCCACAACCTGGGCCTGTGCCCTGACTGGGAATCGAACCATGACCTCCTGATTCATAGGTCAATGCTCAACCACTGAGCCACATCAGCCAGGCATGTACTTACTGTTCTGCAGGACATCCCCTCCTGCATTGCAGGGCTAGACCCTCCATTTACCTTTGTGTCTCCGTTCCCTCTTCAAGAGCTTAGCACAGAATGGCGTGTAGCGTATGCTAAGGAAATATTTCTAGTTAGAAGGAAGGATGGGTAGGAAGCTACAAAACTTCAGGGTATGCAGGAGATTTAATGTTTATCTAGCTGTTACTCATTTATTAAACAAACAGTGAGTCGGAACTGCTTGGCAGACATTACACCAGATGCTGGGAAAACCACAGTAACGCTGCAACACTAAAAAAGCACACCGTCCTGTTGGAGAGGCACACAAATAAGCCAATCGTTTTAACCCAAGGCAGTAGTCCTCCAGTGTCCAATGAGCACTACTGCCAGGTGGATTATTAAACAAGTACCTCTTTCATCACCTGACTCCTGTTCTTTGGAAGACACCCAGTATGTGTACAATGTATACAGTGCAGACTTCACACACCTGGTTGATCATCAGATTGACCTGAACTTTTCCCAAACATACGTGCTAGCCACCACCACCCACCCCCCCCCCCACCCCCCAGCCCCAGGGTAGATTCTGATTCAGGAGATCTGGTGTAAGGCCCAGGAATCTGTACATTGTTCCCCCTTGATTCTGATAAGCAGTTGGATTGGGAACTTCTGGTATTGTGGAAGGAGTGCATACAGCCTTTGGAATCACACAGGCTTGAGTTGAATTCCAGGTCTGACACTGCTTGCTGTGTGCTTGTGGGCATCACTTAGCCTCCCTGAGTCTTGTGTTACTCAACTTGTGGATGAGGAATTTACGTACAAAAAAATTACGTATGTAAAAAATACATAAGATTTTATGTACATTGCATGGCATATGGTGGGTGTTTTCAACAAGTATTAATTTTCTTCTACTCAAGAACTTATATTGGAGATTCTCATATCTGAACTCCTGTCTCTGAGATCTAAACCCATCCTTCCTATCCATATGCTAGTTAATCAAAGCTAGAAGTTTTGGAGATCATCTTCTCCACCAAGTTTATTTTAAGATGGAGAAACTGAAATTGATAAAAATCACACAGCCATGCACTAAAAGAGCCAGGACTAGAACCCAGATCGTCAGATTCATTTTCTTATACTCATTCTCTCTCTGTCCTGGAGACAGCCTAAAAGTGGGCTGGGTATAGCCAAAATCTAGAGCTACGATTGCTCCCCTGAGAATACATCTAGTAAGATCTTCCCATAGTGGATCAGATCAACTACCTATGGGAATAACTCAATCCAACAGAAAAAGAGTGCAGAAAAGGAGTCCGGTTCAGACATAGCTGATATTAAAGCTCTACCAATGAGAGAACCAGACCTTAAACTATGGCTATTGGTTCAACAAGCATTTACTGAATACCTGCTATGTGCCAGAAGCAATAAACAGACCTGTCAAATATCACTGCTTTTGTAGAGCCTGTATTCTTAGTGAGGGACGAGAGGCAAATAAATTGGTAGATCATCTGTTTTGACAGATGATATTAAGTGCTATGGAGAAAATTTGAAAGGCAGGGAACGGAGATAGGAAGTGTCAGGGAGTGGAGGAGTGAGGATAGGTTTCAGTTTTAAATAAGGGTAATCAGAGAAGGTTTTACTCAGAATTCACATGTGAGCAAAGCCCTGAGAGAAGTGAGAGTGAGCCATGAGGATGTATGTTGGAACAGCAAGTGCAAAGGCCCAGCGCGAGTGATCAGATGTCACGCCTGGGTGAGCTGTGGCTCACTTGCCATGAGGGCACCTCTGTCTTGTCTCTTTGGCTTATTAGGTGCTAGGACTTTTCTTCCTTCTGGCCTTTGCTTCTGACAGGCATTTTACCTTGAGTAGTCTTCCCAGGCAGCCCTGAGTGTTTAGTCTCCCAACCCCAACACAGATTCTCTTGTCCAAATTCCTTTGCAAGTCTTTTTCCCTCCCTTTTTCACATCTCGATTGTATGATATAATAAGTATCTTGTGATCTACCATCCTATCCTCTAAGTGCCTGTAAAGGTAGCCATCTGTACAGATTGCCCCATTTGGCTTCCCGCACCATGGCTCGGGGATCTTACATAGCCAATCCCTGTGAAGAGGCAGAAAGAGGGGAGGAGGGGATAAGGCCTCCAGGGGGAATGGTTTCACTCATGCTCTATGATTGCAGATCTCTTCCCTCACCTCTCCTGGGACTACTTTCCCCGGCCACAGTAGAACACTAAACTAGGAAAGGTTTCGATGGCCATCAGCAATCAAGAACTGTGTATTTGGGCTTTGTTTATTCTGTCACAGTTGAATTCTGGTTTGTTTTCTCTGCTCTCCTGGAGAATCAGCTTATTCTGAATGCCTCATCTCACGATCACTTTCTGGACCAGAATGCCCCTGCTGCTGTCAGTTATTTCAGCATCAAACTTTGCAGTACCACTTTGAATAATCAGAGTTGTATTTTATAGGAATAGAGTCTAGGACTCCGAAGGCTCTAAATCTCTAAACAATACCTTCTGTAATTGACATATTGTCACACAAGTGTGATTTCATGGCCATCCCATAAAGGTATATGATTGCCTTTTATAGTCATGTCAAAGTAGCAATTTGTTATACTGTCTTCCTCACAGAAATCTCTTTTATATATTTCCGAGCCTGTAATCTGTTCTTTTGAAGATTTTCGGTTGTGGTAAATCTTCATCTGTATAGTATTCCATTGAGAAAATATACCACAATTTACTAGTATCCATTTATCTATCATAATAGTATCCACAATTTATCCATCATAGATTAGCATTTGGGTAGTTGTGGATAGTGTATTCCAGAACATATCTTTTGATACATGTATGCATGCATTTCTGTTGGGTATATATGAACAACTGGAATTACTAGATCATAGAGCATACATATGTTCCTTTAGAATAATAGATACACTCCTACCAGTACTGAATGAGAATTCTGGGTGCTTCATATCCTTGCCAACGCCTTTTTCTTTTTATCCTCGCCCCCCCCCCCTTTTTTTTTCTTTGCTTAGCCCTTCTGGCAGGTATATAATGGTATTTTTTTTTTAATTTAATAAATCTTTATTGTTCAGATTATTACAGTTGTACCTTCCCCCCCCCCCATAGCTTTCCTCCACCTGGTTCCCATCCCACCCTCTTCCCTTACACCCCCCCCACTGTCCTCATCCATAGGTATACGATTTTTGTCCAGTCTCTTCCCGTACCCACCACACCCCTTTCCCCCTGAGAGTTGTCAATCCACTCCCTTTCTATGCCCCTGATTCTATTATATTCACCAGTTTATTCTGTACATCAGATTTTTAATTCGCTTGGTTTTTAGATTCACTTGTTGGTAGATATGTATTTGTTGTTCATAATTTTTATCTTTACCTTTTTCTTCTTCTTCCTCTTCTTTGAGAATAACTTTCAGCATTTCATATAATACTGGTTTGGTGGTGATGAACTCCTTTAGCTTTTTCTTATCTGTGAAGCTCTTTATCTGACCTTCAATTCTGAATGATAGCTTGGCTGGGTAGAGTACTCTTGGTTGTAGGTTCTTGCTATTCATCACTTTGACTATTTCTTGCCACTCCCATCTGGCCTGCATAGTTTCTGTTGAGAAATCAGTTGACAATCGTATGGGTGCTCCCTTGTAGGTAATTAACTGTTTTTCTCTTGCTGCTTTTAATATTCTCTCTTTGTCTTTTGCTCTTGGCATTTTAATTATGATGTGTCTTGGTGTGGTCCTCTTTGGATTCCTTTTGTTGGGGTTCTGTGCGCTTCCTGGACTTGTAAGTCTATTTCTTTCACCAGGTGGGGGAAGTTTTCAGTCATTATTTCTTCAAATAGGCTTTCAGTATCTTGCTCTCTCTCTTTTTCTGGCACCCCCATAATTCTGATGTTGGTACACTTGAAGTTGTCCCAGAGACTTCTTACACTATCTTCAAATTTTTGGATTCTTTTTTCTTTTAGCTTTTCCAGTTGAGTGATTTTTGCTTCTTTGTATTTCAAATCTTTGACTTAATTCTTGCGTTCCTCTAGTTTGCTGTTGGGTTTCTGTATAATATTTTTTATTTCAGTCAGTGTATGTTTAATTTCTAGTTGGTCCTTTTTCATATCCTCGAGGGTCTCGCTAAATTTATCGGCCTTTTCTAGGAAATTCTTGAAAAACCTTATAACCGTGGTTTTGAACTCTATCTCCAGTCGTTTGTTTTCCTCCATTTCTTTGGTTTGTGATCTGTTTCTTTGTCTCCGCATTTTTGCTGCTTCCCTGAGTTGGTAGGGTAGCTTTGTGTGCTAGGTGTCCTAAATGGGCCAGTGGCTCGGCCTCCCCAGTTACCTGAGGTGGACACTCTTGGTGCACCCCTTTGTGGACTCTGTGTACAGCCTTGTTGTAGTTAAGTCTTGATTGCTGTTGGTATCAGTGGGAGGAGTTGACCTCCAGGCCAATTGGCTGTGAGGATCAGCTGTGTCTATGCTGGGAGACAGCCTTATTCGACTAGACTTGCAAAATTGCAAAAGCCTCTGTGCTCAGCTTGGATGGGGCGGAGTTTCAGGGTGGAGCCTACAGCCTTGGCTTCCCGTCAGCCCCGCCCTATGAGGTTCCTGGGTCTCAGTGTCCCTCAGTGACCCTTGGTACTTGCTGCAAAGCACCTCTGAGAGAAAGGCGCCCTCGAGTTTCGCCCACTGCCAGACAGTCTAGTCTCTCCCCCAATGAATCTGGATTCCCAGATTCTCGCCCGGAACTGGGGTTCAGCGCAGTCGGAACTGGGGTTCAGCGCAGTCCAGAGCTTTTGTCTTCTTCCCACTAGAGCAATCCAGTGGCACAGTCAACAGTCCGTCCTCTGCACGCATTCACGTGTGCGCCTCTGGAGCTCTGCCTTTCGCCGTTCCCCTGAGTTTCTGCCTTACAGCCCAGATTCCCCCAGTATGAGCCTGGGTCCTCAGGTCTGGCCTGGAACTGGGGTTCAGTGCAGTCGGAGCCGGGGCTCAGCGCAGTCCAGAGCTTTTGTCTCCTTTCCGCTAGGGCAATCCAGCGGCACAGTCAACAGTCTGTTCTCTGCACGCATTCACGTGCGCGCCTCCAGAGCTCTGCCTTTTGCCACTCCCCTTGAGTTTCCGCCTTACAGCCAAGATTCCCCCAGTATGAGCCTGGGTCCCCAGGGTCTCGCCCGGAACTGGGGTTCAGTGCAGTCGGAACTGGGGTTCAGCGCAGTCCAGGGCTTTTATCTCCTTCCTGCTAGAGAACGCCAGCCAGGCACTCAGCCACCCCGTCCTCTCCGGCTCCGTCCTCTCCGCACACGCGCGCCCGTGTCTCCGTACCTCAGGCTTTTACGGCTCCTCTGATTTTCCTTGTGGTTTTCTCTTTCCTTCTAGTTGTAGGATTTCCAGTCAGCCAGCTTTCCTGTGGTTCTGGATGATGTCCGTTTTGTCTTTTAGTTGTATTTTTTAAATTGTTGTGCAAGGCTGCAGATTAGGTGTTTACCTATGCCGCCATCTTGGTTTCTCCGGTATATAATGGTATTTTATTGTGGTTTTAAATTGTGTTTTCCTGACTAATGATGTTGAATGTCTTTTCAAATGTTTATTTGCCATTTTGGATATCCTCTTTTGTGACATGTCTGTTCAAGTCCTTTTCCATGTTGGACTGTCTTTCTCTTTTCTCTTTTTTTGTTTGGTTTTTGGTGGTGTGTGTGTGTGTGTGTGTGGTGTGTGTGTGTGTTGGGAGGGTGGGGGAGGTTTTTAACCTTTTGCACTCAGATGTCGAGTGTGACTCGACACGATTAGCATCAGTAGCAGCTCTTTTTATACTCTTTGAATGTATCAATAATTTGAAATATTAAAAAATCCAAATAAATAAGTTTGTATGAAAAGAAACTCCAATTTTTTATTCTACTGCCGCGCTTTGTAAAATCTGGGGTATTTAAAAAATTAAATCCTGAGTAGAATAAAGGAATCGAGAAAAAAGCAAGCGAGTGCAAAGGGTTAAGAGAAGGGGAAGAACGCACTGGATGCCCTTTTTCTTAATGATTTATTTTTAAAATATATATTTAGAAAAAATATTTTATATTATAAATATGAATATTTTGTCAGAAATCTAGGAAATAATCTTGCCTCTCTGTATGGGTCTTTTCCCTCTCTTGGTGTCTTTTCATGAACACAAGTTCTTAATTTTAATGTAGTCGAATTTATCCTTTTTTTTTTTTTTTAAGGGTCAGCACTTTTCTGTATCCTGTTTAAAAAATCTTTGCCTACTCCAAGATTACAAAGATATTTTTTCTATTTTCTTTGGAAAGCTTTATTGTTTTATTTATTTATTTATTTATTTATTTATTTTTAAATATATACTTTATTGATTTTTTACAGAGAGGAAGGGAGAGGAATAGAGAGTCAGAAACATCAATGAGAGAGAAACATTTATCAGCTGCCTCCTGCACACCTCCCACAGGGGGCGCTGTGCCCACAACCAAGGTACATGCCCTTGACCGGAATCGAACCCGGGACCTTTCAGTCCGCAGGCCGACGCTCTATCCACTGAGCCAAACCGGTCAGGGCAGCTTTATTGTTTTATATTTTACATTTAAATTTGGTGTGAGATGAAATCAAGACATAATGTATTTTTTCATATGGACAGCCAAGTGACACAGCACCTTTAATTTAAGAGACTATTCTTTTCCCCCAGTTCATTTTAGTATCACCTGCATCAGGTATGTGAATATATGGACTCTTTTATATTTGGGGGCTATTTCTGGACCCTTTTCTGTTCAACTAATCTGTTTGTCTTTCTTTATGCCAATAACACACTATACTGTCTTTAATTATTGTACCTTTACAGTAAATCTTGAAATCAGATGATGTCAGAACTTACAGAACCACAGCTTACCAATTTAATTCTTTTATTTTTCAAGATTGCCATTGCTATTCTAGATGCTTTGCATTCCCATACAAATTTGAGAATCATCTAGTTACTTTGTACAAAAATCCTGATGGTTTTGATTGGGGTTATGTTGACTCTACACCAAGCATGTCAAACTCGCAGCTCGCAGGCCACATGCGGCCCACAATGAATATTTTTGCGGCCTAACCAATATAACAGTATGTAAGAAACGTTTTAATAAAAATTTCGTAGCTTAATTTTTATAATATCCTGTTATGCATAATTATTAATAATGAACTACAACGTTCACTAATGACTGATTACTATAATCGTGTTGCATTTATTTCCCTTACACACAGGCACATCACTAATTTCTCTCCACTAATACTAGCAGCAAATATTTTAGCAGCTGATTGCCACATCATTAGTCTTATACTGACTTGTTTGGTGTGCGCAACAGGAAATATTTCTCTTTCTTCAGAACAAGAAAAATAGGTTTATGTGCATTACGCTTATTAATTTGTGCAGTTATTCAGTGTCTGGTAAGTTAAAGTTCAAGAAAAAGTATTAATTTTTATTAAAATGTTCTATTATCTTATGTTAACAATTACTCATTTATTTCAGCCCTTTGTATTCAGCATGTCTCTATCGAAATAAATCTACGTTTCTATGAAAATTGAAGCTTTTGGGGTTTTTTGTGGCCCACATAAACGTAAACCTTGTTTATTTGGCCTGTTAGCCTTTGAGTTTGACATGCTTGCACTACACCAATGATTCTCATCAGGGGTGACTTTTGCCCTCCATGGGACATTTGGCCGTGTCTGGAGACATTTTTGGTTGTCGTCCTTGGGGGGTGCTACTGCCATCTGAGGGACAGAGGCCAAAGACACTGCTAAGTATCTTACCATGGACAGGACAGCCCTCAACCAACAAATAATTATCCATCCCCAAATGTCAATAGTGCCTCTGTGGAGAAACTGAATTAATATCACTGTTTCATTAGGGTTTCTGCCTACCATCTTACTACTTGTTTTCTGTTTGACCCACTAGTTTTGCTTCTGTTTGGTTTTTTGGTGGTTTTTTGTTTTTGTTTTTTGTTTTTTTACCCTTTTTGGTGGGGATAAATTAATAATATTTGTTATCTCATTTTTACTGATCTCTGAAGTTGCTAGGCATATATTTTACAGGTTTGGTGTGGGGGTTTTTTGGAGCTTATTCTACAGATTTTATCATGCATTCCTGACATATTATAGTCTAATGCAAATTATTTTACCACTTCCTGATACTGCTAGATTCTTAATATGCTTAATTTCTTACATACTCCCCATACCCTTTTGTGCATTATTGTCTTGCATTTTGTGTGTGTGTGTGTGTGTATATATATATATATAACAAGAGACATAATAATTATTGTTTTGTACAGTAAATACTCTTATATATTGATCTATTATATTGTTATTTATTCCCTTCTACATATCCATGTTTCTCTTCAGGTTCATTTTCTCCCTTTACTTTTTCCTTTAGTGTGGACCTGATAGCAAGAATTCACTCAGTTTTTGTTTGTCTAAAACATCTTTTTCAGCCGAAACCGGTTTGGCTCAATGGATAGAGCGTCGGCCTGAGGACTCAAGGGTCCCAGGTTCGATTCCGGTCAAAGGCATGTACCTTGGTTGCGGGCACATCCCCAGTAGGGGGTGTGCAAGAGGCAGCTGGTCGATGTTTCTCTCTCATCGATGTTTCTAACTCTCTATCCCTCTCTCTTCCTCTCTGTAGAAAAATCAATAAAATATTTTAAAAATTATAAAATCTATCATCTCTCTACATAAAAAAAAACACATCTTTTTCAGTTTTGAACGATGTTTTATAGGATATAAAATTCAACGTTTGTAGTTATTTGAGCACTTTAAAGATGTCATTCTATTGTCTTTTGGATTTTATCATTTCTGTTGAGAAGTTGTCTATTGATTTATTGCTCCATTACTTTTAAGAGTTTTCTCTATATTTTTGGTTTTCAGCATTTTTACTGTGAGGTAGCTATGTGTATTTCTTTCTCATTGTATTATCAACTTGAGGTTTGCTGAGCTTCTTGAATCTGTGGGTTGATCTCTTTCATTTGTTTGAACATTTCTCAGTCATTTCTCACCCAGCCTTCCCCCAGAAGTCATATATTTTGAGATCCCTGAAGGCTGCAGTCTGGTCCCTCCACTGAGCCATGCCATAATCCTGAGCTCATGTCCAGGATCAGCAAATGCACCATAGGGGGAAAGGGGGGGGGAGTAGCTCCTGATTATTGACTCACTCTGAACATTTCCCTCAGTGAGAGTATTAGTCTATCGTGTTGCTTCCACAACTATTTGATGCTTTAATAAATGATTTTTGGAATTTATTTAGCATTTTTTCTAGTTGTCAGCAGGAATATTGGCCTGCCACACCCTAATATCTCGTATTTGAATGCAGAATATGTACCGCTAAAATATGTAAGACAGACATATAGAGAATAATACAGCATGCTAAATACTATAATAACGGTGCTTACAGTGTTAGAACCAAAGAGGCAAACGTGAAATAGCATTACCTGTGTGGGAAATTGCAAGTTTTATAACTTTACATGGTTATAGTTTCAAGTTTAATGGGTGAAGCAATAGAGATGGAGTATGGAGATAGATAGGTGCCTGTGTGCCATGGTAAGTAAGTGTTTTTACTTTCAGCAGGCTACGGAGAGCAATTGAAGAATTTTAAGCATGGAGAAAGGTGATCAGATTTTTGTTTAGAAGGATTACTTACATGTCATCATGAAATGTAGGCTCAAGAAGGACAGGCACACAAGGCAGGGAGCCAGAGAGGAAATCGCTATGGTCAGTCCAACATTAAATAAATGATGATCATCAACTTATTTGAAGGATGTTGAAGGGGTAGAATTGATGAAACTTAAGGGAATAGTGGAATTAAGAAAGCAGAAAGCCTAAGGTTGCTAGCTCAGGTGAGGACCATCAGTCATAAAGAGAATACAGATGAAAGAGCAGAGAAGTAGTTTTAGACATATTGCGTGTTCCCACTTCATTAGCTCTAGTACAGTTTTTGTCATATAATCCAAGAACATAGTTCAGGGCACCCAAGGTTATCTTCTTGAAACTCCTGAGATGAATAGGAGCAATGCAGAGCCCAGTTCATTGCCTTCACCCCACTTTAACTAGACCCTCTGATTTTATCTGTTTTACATGCTGAGCTTCCATTTAAACATTTTATTTGAAGAAAGTTTCCCACGCCAAAAGAAAAGAAGTTTTTGAGCAATAGTCTCTTTTTCATTCACCTTCCCATTTTAGGTCTCTGTTTCATTTTTGTTTGAATGAAGTTCTTTTTCAGTTATCTTCCTCTGTCAGGTATACGGATGATGATCCTCTCTCAATCCTTACATATGGTTCTTTCACCTTCCCTGGTGACTATCTTGCCTGTTTATGGGGGTGGGAGAGGGGCACAATTCTTTGCAGTTCTACTGTCTTCTAGTATCCACTGATGTAAAGGAGAAATTCAAAGCCAGCGCTATTTGTTGTTTCTTCCTGAAAGCATATATGATTTTCCTCTTTATTTTTTAGTGTACAGGAATTTTACCAGAATGTGACTAGGTGTGTATCCTTCTGTCTTTTCGGTCTCCATATAAATCTTTTTTTTTTTTTTTTTTGTACCTCATAGAAATGTTTCTGTTATTTATTTGTTTTAGCTCCTCCATCTGTTCCTTTTTTCCCTTCCAGAATTCCCAGCTATTTACATGTTAGTTCTCTCAGATCTGTCCTCCAGGTCTCACAATTTTCTTTTTTTTATTTTAATATATTTTGTTGCTTTTTTTACAGAGAGGAAGGGAGAGGGATGGAGAGTTAGAAACATCGATGAGAGAGAAACATCGATCAGATGCCTCCTGCACACCCCCTACTGGGGATGTGCCCGCAACCAAGGTACATGCCCTTGACCGGAATCAAACCTGGGACCTTTCAGTTCGCAGGCTGACGCTCTATCCACTGAGCCAAACTGGTTAGGGCTAGGTCTCACAATTTTCATCGCTTTGTATTTCTGCTCAGAGTTTTAAGATAACTACTTGATCTTCCTGGCCACTATTTGGGTCTCAGCAATTAGCCATCTTTTTTATTTCCCCCATCAATTGCGCTGTATGTGTGTGTAAAATCATGTTTGGAAACTCTAAGAAATACCTTTTGTCTTGTAATTGAACTTCCTTTTTGGTCTTATTATTTTTCAAATTTTTGTCTGTCTCCTTTAGTGGTTCTGTTAATCTAAGATTCACGACCTCAGGGTGCTATTATTTCCTTTTCCTACTTCTGACAGCTAGGTCCCATTAAGTGGTTATCTTCCTTTTCTTCTACTATTTCAACTACCCATGTTTTAGGCAGGGAATGGCAGAGCAGCCTCTGGGTCATCAGTCTGTGAGCCGGTGCCGATGAGATGTCTGTAGTCCCTGGCCAAGCTTTCTGGCATCCACACCTGGCATTTTCCTAGCCTGGGATAGGGAATATATCAGCTTCTTCCCTCCCCTGGCTTCTTGGGGGTCTCAGAGACCAGGAAATATACTCCCAAGAAGCCTCACAGAGACCAGCATCACCCTTCCTCGCAGGGTCCATGGAGCTCTGTGGACCATGCTCTCTCCAGGGTATTAAAGCCTGATTGTTGCCTTGGAGCCCTCTCCTGACCCAGGGAGACAGTTCAGCAGCAGCTCTCTGGGCTGAGCAGGTCTTGCCCACAGACACTAAGCATCACTTGCCTGCCAGTCCTAGTCACTGGGGCTCAATAGAGTTCACAGGATTGGAGATGGAGAGAGGCAGCAGAGACACTTTCTTGTCATCATCTGTTCAGAACCCCCCAGCAAATAGAGCCAAAAAATATATAACTAAATAAAGAGTGAGAGAGACACCACTAGACTAGGTGGTCTCTAAGCTTTCGTCCAATGCCAGCATTTTACAGTTGTACACATTTATGGTCTCCAGTTTCAGCTCAGTCCTCAGTACTCTTGGGCCACACTTTTATGTCTTCCCAGCATGCTCTGCTTCCCCGAAGGGAATATTTGAGACTTTTATTTCTCTCCTCAAGCCCTCTGCTTACCCTCCTTCTTGTTCACTGTCAGCCCATGACTTTGAATTTCCCCTCACAGAGAAAAGAGACTCTCATATTAAGTTGCTCAGCTCCCTTCGCTTGCCCTTAAACCTGTCTCCTTTCATTGCCTGCATGCCTGCATGCGTGCCATCCATCTTTTCATCCTGCTTGAGTCTCTTTCTCCCATGATTTCTCTGATCATGTGCACTTCTGGTTTTTCCATTTCTCTGGCCACTCTTTCATTTTGCTTTTGCGTCCAGTCCCACCTAGTTCTGATTCTTCTCCCATGTTACTACTGGCTGCCAGGGGATCTTTTCACTGCATGAAGTTGATCATATCACCCCCTCCTTAAAACCTCGCCATGACAAGAATAGGCAAAACTAATCCATAGTGATAGAAGTCAGAATATGGTAGCTCTGGGCAGGGGAAATCGGAAATGGGAGCTTTCCGGGGCGCTGGAAATAGTCTGTATCTTGTTTTGGGTAGTGGTTACATGGGTCTCTACATACATAAAAATTCACTGAGCTGTACATTAAGACTAGAGTATTTTACTGTGTGTATGTTATGCCTCAAGTTAAACACACATACACAAACTTTCAGTGGTTCTCCATTATGATGACAGAGAGTTAGAAACATTGAGTTAAAATCCAAAACTCCTTAGACTGGCCCACAGACTTTTTTTCATTCCTCCCTCAACTCTTGGCTCAAGCATCTTCCTGTGAATCCCATCTTGGCTTCCCCAGGGTTAAGACAGATGGGTCTTCCACATTCACTTAGGGCTGTAAGCATAGGCCTATTCTAATTCTTAACCATCTGTGTTGTAACTGTCCATCTACTTTCCTCACTAGACTGGGGGCTCCCTGAAAATAGGAACTGTCTCTTCAGTTCCATTGTTCCCCTAGTGCCTTGTGTAGCGACTGGCACATAGACTCCCCTACATGTCTGCTGAATGAGTGAATGCAAGTTTACTTTGTATTTGCTTCCTTCCTCCAACCTGCAGGATGTTTCCTCTGTGAGAGAAAGTGCACCATGGCAGTTTTTGACACTCCTGAGGAGGCCTTTGGCATCTTACGTCCCATCTGCGTTCAGCTGACAAAGACCCAGACAGTGGAGAACGTGGAGCAGCTGCAGGCACAGTTACGGACTGTGAGTGACTCGGCCCTCCAGGAGCTTCAGCAGTACATCCTCTTCCCTCTGCGGTTTACCCTGAAGACCCCAGGTCCCAAAAGGGAGCGCTTGATCCAAAGCGTGGTGGAGTGCCTCACATTTGTCCTCTCCTCAACATGTGTGAAGGAGCAGGAGCTTCTCCAGGAACTCTTTTCAGAGCTCTCCACTTGTCTCTATTCCCCCAGCTCCCAAAAACCCGCCGCTGTGTCAGAGGAGTTGAAATTGGCTGTAATCCAGGGCCTCAGCACATTAATGCACTCGGCCTATGGGGACATCATTCTGACTTTTTATGAGCCCTCCATTCTGCCTCGTTTAGGATTTGCTGTATCTTTGCTGTTAGGCCTAGCAGAACAGGAGAAGTCAAAGCAAATTAAAATCGCTGCCTTAAAGTGTTTACAGGTTCTCCTCTTGCAGTGTGATTGTGATGACCATCCGAGGTCCTTGGATGAGCATGAGCAAAAGCAGCTGGGGGACTTGTTTGCTTCCTTTTTACCTGGAATCTCAACGGCACTGACCAGGGTTATCACAGGAGACTTTAAACAAGGGCACAGCATTGTCGTATCTTCCCTAAAGATCTTTTACACGACAGTGGGCTTCATCATGGCTGACGAACAGCTCAGAAGAATCTCAGAGGTCCAAGCAGGGCCGATGGTGGAGCACAGAGTAGCACAGCTGATGGTTCACAGGGAAGCCGAGTGGATAAAAAATACTGGCGACAAGTTGACTATCCTTATTAAGAAGATCATTGAGTGTGCTTCAGTTCACCCACACTGGAAGGTGAGGCTGGAGCTGATAGAACTTGTTGAGGCCCTTCTTTGGAAGTGTAGTCAGTCACTGGTCGAATCGGCTGGACCCCTTCTGAAGGCTTTGGTGGGTCTGTTAAATGATGAGAGTCCTGAAGTCCAAGCCCGGTGCAATAAAGTTCTGAGACATTTTGCAGATCAGAAAGTAGTGGTGGGCAGCAGAGCCTTTGCTGACATCTTGTCAGAAAACCTCCATTCCCTCGCCATCTCTCTTCCCCGCCTAATGAACTCCCAAGATGATCAGGGCAAATTCTCTACTCTTTCCTTATTACTCGGTTATCTGAAACTCTTGGGCCCCAAAGTGAACTTTGTCCTCAACTCTGTGGCCCACCTCCAGCGCCTTGCCAAAGCGCTTATCCAAGTTCTAGAATTAGACGTGGCTGACATCAAAATTGTTGAAGAGCGGCGTTGGAATTCTGATCATCTGAGTGCTTCTCCAAAGACAGCCACATGGCCGTGGAGTCAAATTCAGAGGAGATACTTCCGCTTCTTTACTGATGAGAGGATTTTCCTGCTCTTGCAGCAGGTCTGTCAGCTTCTTGGTTTTTATGGGAACCTCCATTTGCTTGTGGATCACTTTATGGACCTGTACCATGAATCCGTGGTTTACCGAAAGCAAGCTGCCATGATCCTTAATGAACTGGTTGCAGGGGCTGCTGGGCTGGAAGTGGAAAATCTTCATGAAAACCATATTAAAACAAGCCCAGAGGAACTGAGAGAGATCGTGACATCTCTACTTGAAGAATACACGAGCCAAGAAAACTGGTATTTGGCCACTTGTATTGAAGCTGAAGAAATGGGAGAGGAGCTAACTATGAAGCAGTCAGGCCTCCAGGCCATCACATCTGGTCCACACACCTGCCAAGTTACATCTTTTCCAGCCTTCTCAAAGCCAAGTCCCACTATCTGCTCCATGAACAGCAACATCTGGCAAATATGCATCCAGTTGGAAGGGATCGGCCACTTTGCATATGCACTAGGAACAGACTTCCGTTTGCTCTTGATGTCAGCCCTCTATCCAGTCCTGGAGAAGGCTGGAGACCAAACTCTGCTCATTAGCCAGGCAGCTACCAGTGCCATGATGGACATTTGCCATGCTTGTGGCTACGACTCCCTACAGCAACTGATCAACCAAAATTCAGACTATTTGGTGAATGGGATCTCTTTAAATCTGCGTCATCTATCTCTGCACCCCCATACCCCAAAGGTCTTGGAAGTCATGCTGAGGAACTCTGATGCTAGCCTGCTTCCTTTGGTGGCAGATGTGGTTCAAGATGTCTTGGCCACCCTGGACCAATTTTACGATAAGAGGGCCACTTCCTTTGTCAGTGTTCTACACGCCCTGCTGGCAGCATTAGGTACATTGAGAGCCCTTTTTAATGCTGTTTGTGGGGGAGGACTAGTACCCTTATTTGCTTAACCTTATTTTTTTCTTTCTTTGCGGTTATGCTGTGGAGGACATTATTTGAATATTATTTGAATTTGCCCAGTTCCACACATTATGGTCACATACTTTTAATAATCTCTACCATCTATTGAGCTCCTGCTCTGTGCCGGGGACATGAACCCTGCAGACTAAATGTAAATATTATTTTTGTTTTGCAGATAAGAGCTAAGGTTCAGTGATATCCTACTTAGCCAGGGTCACACAGTTAATAAGGAGAAAAACCAGGATTTGTGATTTTTTTTTTTTCTTTTCAATATACCAAGCTGCTCCTAGCAATACTTAAGAATGAGCAGCATCTATGCAATAGCCACATGTAGCTAGTGACTGCCATATTGGACAGAGCAGGTCTAGAAACTTTCTTTTGACATTTTAATTGTATGAGGTGGTTTGAGATTCTCTCCTTCCCTTTGATCCTGTTGGGTGTCTACCAGAGGTGTTAGCCACCATTAAAATGGTAACGTTTTTGGATTATACGAAAAAAAGAATCCCTCAACTGGATAGTCCGTCTTAGAATGAGAAACGACTTTTTTTTTAAATGAACCATATACCTGAGTCCCTTTTATCCAAAGAGCATAGCTCCAGTGCTTAATTCAGTACTGCTAATAGCCTCCAAAGTAGATGGAAAGGCCACTGACCTCATCAGCTGAGAAAGCCAAGACCGAGTAAGGAAGTTTCTCCCAGAAGGTGAGGAGAAACAAGGACAGTCCTCTGGCCTATAGCTAATACCATTTCCAATGTTCATTCATCCATTCATGAACATTCACATGTAGTGTAAATGTTCTTTTATTCATTCATTCAATAAGGCATGCCTGCCATATGTCAGGCACTGTGCTAAGTAATCAGGATACAGCAGTGAACAAGACGAATAAACTCATGGAGCTTTCCTCCTGCTTCAGGAGGGATGATAAACAAGTAAACAAATCACTAAACTCATTTAAAAATCTTACAAGCCCTGTGAGGAAACAGGCAACTTAATACAAGAGAGGAACAGGGACGGGCTACTTTAAGTAGATAAATGCTCTTTGGATAAAAGTAAGTGTTCAAAGAAGGCCTCTCTGAGGAAGTGACACTAAAGCTGAGACCTGAAGACTGAGAAGGGCCCATCAGGCACAGGGAACAGCAGGTGGAAAGGCCTGGAGAGAAGAAAGGGTTTGGAATCTTTGGAGACTAGCAGAGAGGTCATGGTGGAGAGACGGATACAAGGTGAAATTGGAAAGGTGGGGAAGGACGAATCCTGTAGGGCCTTGGACCCAGGGGAGGAGTTGAGATTTTATTTTGCATCCACTCGAAAGCCTGTGTACTGCCCTAGTCCCTGGGCTGTCAGTAGTGACCAAGAAGAGCCTAGTCCCTGCCCTCCTGGAAACCACGAAGACGAGCCAACTGCTTGTACATTTTAGACTGTGGCTGACCTCCATGGTCCAAATACACTCCAGACTGCACCCTTTAGTACTTTGGGGAACTTGACTACATATTAATTTGAGATTTAAAAAATATATTAAGAAAAGACCTATTAAATATATCCTCTCAGGAGCTATCTCAATTTGGACCTTGGAAATTGAATTGCCTTGTTGTGTTAATGTCTTCGGTCATCTCAGGGAGGAATTCTGTATAGCAATTTTTTTTTTTAATTGAACTAGAGGAGGAGGGCGTCTCCATTGCAGAGAGGAAAATCAGTGTGGGTAAGGTTGACTTGAGAGCATCTTAGGAAAAGAAGCACAACTGGGGCTAGCTTTTCTGAAACTGAGATAACCCAGAGTACACTTTCATTCTGAACAGTAAGCAGTCCTGAGGAGGAATTGATCAGTCACACAATTATCAGAGTAGCACTAGATGCTGGCATTTCTGTTTTGTCATCCAGTTGTCCAACTGATGGGCACTCTTTTAAGATGGGAGTGGAAGTGTGGTCGCAAGGAACTTCCTAAAGGTCCTAAAAGAAACAAGGACATTTTTTAGGAAACTGAGTTACCATAAACACAGGGTTTCATAAGCATCAACTAAAAAGCATTAGGTACCACAGGGAGCACAAGAGCCATATCAGTTAAATTACTCCTAAGCACCAACTATTGGTTGGCTGATTATTTATTCATAACAAAACAAGGCTTTGAAAGCATCCGTGTCACATGCCTCAGCACTTGGAGATTTGCCACATCTGTACATGCAGAGCTGCCACATTGTTTTGATGGCTGCATAATATTCTATTGTATGGCTGCATCATTATTTAAGCATTCTTTCTTGGTGTACATTTTGGTTGTTTCCAATCTTTTGCAAACCACACAAAAAAAAAATGCTGCAATGAATATCTTCATAGGTCATTTTGAGCATGGGTAAGTATATCAGTAGGGTAAGCTTCCTAAGACAAATGCTGGCTTAGAGTATTACATTTAAATTTTGGGTAGAGTATCAAATTGCTCTCCAAAGAGTTCATGCCAATTTAAACTCCCATCAGCGATGTATGAGTGCCAATTTTGCCACTCCCTCACCCACACTATATATTACCCAGCTTTTTGATCTTTGCTAATCTAATAGGAGAAAAATAGCACCTTATTATAGTTTAATTTGCATTAGGAGTGAGATTGAGTTTCATTTCATATGTTGAAAAGCCATTTGTGAGCAAAGACTTTTTAATGTCTGGCACTAGACTTAAATCTAGAAAATAATCTTCATAGCTGGTCTGCTTTTAGCAGTGTGAATGCTATGTCTTAACTCGTTGGGAATGCAATCCCTTACGGTACATCATGGGCCTGATTTTGTCTGGGGATGAGGCATTGAAGAAATGTCATAATTGGCCCCTACATATAGGAACTTCCAGATTGAAGGCTCTCATCTCCAGCATTTGCTCTCTGCTCCTCCCAGTTGCCTGACCTGGCACCTCCACCTGCTGTTGCTCTGCTCTGTGCAGATGCTCCTTGATGGAGAGGAGATTAGCAAGTGCTAAAGGTTATCAGAGACTTTTTCCCTGCTGCCTTGCGCAAGGAGAGTGAAAATTCAGGCTAAAGGCTTTTCTTGTTGTTCTTTCACTCTTTCAGTATTAAGAGCCTTTTTGAAATGAAGTCCCAGGGTTGAAATTAGAGCTGCTCTGGTCAAAGAAGGGCTAGAAACCCTGGGCCCACCCTGGTTAGCCTGCTGTCTCTTGACCTCCCTATTGTGACCCAGAGATACGTATGCAGAGCCCTAGGGTTCCTCAAGGCACAGTTTGAAAAATCACTGGTTCCGTGATGTTTAAGGCTTATTCTCTGATGACACATCAGAAGTATGGAAGCATCACTGAAGAAGAAAAGGATGTAGAAAGAAATGGCAGCTTTTGGAAGCATTTTATGTCAGAAATACTAGTACAGATGTGAGCCTGTATTCATTCTCAAGGCTCCATAGAGCCTGTCTTTTGCTAATGAGTAGTGTCTCCTGTACTCAGAATTTTGTCACTGTGTTCTCCAATCTAGTGTATTTATTCATTCGGCATATACTTTTGAGTTCCCATTCTGTGCTGGGCACGTTGGATTTCCAGTGGTGATCAATGGGTCATAGAGTCTAATGGGAGATTCAGATACTAAACAGTACACACAAATAAATATAATTATAAATCATGATGAATTGCTATGAAAGCAGAGAACATGGTGCTACATAAGACAACATAGAAGGGACCTAAGTTAGATTGGGGGGTCAAGGGATTGCATTAGTGGCCAAGTTATATTTGTATCAAAACATGAAAAGTGTGTTGGCATGGGGGTGAAATATTCCAGACAGCACGAACAGTATATTCAAAAGTCCTAAGACACGAAAACAGTTGGCACATTGGAGAACTGGAAGATGGTACAGCAACTGGGAGTGGTTAGGAGATGAGGTTAGAGAAAAAGGTAGGGCCTGGATCATGCAGGGGCCATGCAAGCCATGGCAAAGAGCTTATCCTATATAATAAAAGGCTAATATGCAAATTGTCCCCTCCACTGGAACTCAACCAGGGGGTGGGGCCAGCCGGCCAACCTCCCTCGCCCCCTCCCCCCAGCCCCATCCGCCCGATCGGGATGGGCTGGCTGGACCCCACCCATGCACGAATTTGTGCACTGGGCCTCTAGTTCTACTTATAAGTATTAATGACTATTGTCAGTGATCATTCTAACACTTTATTTACAGCCCAGTGGTTCCCAGACACAAGTGATCTTGGGCAACTCCAAGAGCAAAGTACAGGGGAGGAGGGAAGTCATTTGAGCCAAAGATCAACAACTCTTCAGGACAGACTTGAGAACATCACCACAGCCGAAGACATTGAACAGTTTTTGCTGAACTACCTCAAGGAAAAGGATGTGGCAGATGGAAATGTCTCAGAGTTCGATGAGGAAGGTAAGTATAATTTATTTGGGCTCAGCCGATTTTTTCTTTTTGTAGCAGATTATTGTGAAAACAATGAAAGGTTATTATAGAAGGTTTGGAGATTTTAAAAAATCACTCATAACGCCACCATGCTAACATAGGCTTTCTCACTTTTTGTATAATCTTTTTCCATTCTTTTTTGTTGCAAACCTATTTTTATATGGTTGCAGCCTATTTAAATGCAGTATGCCCTTTTTGCATTTAGTTTTATAATAAGGAACTCTCCATGTTGCTGTAGAGTTTTAATAATTAATGTTTTAATAGCTGCTACTAAGTATCCATTTCCCTGTGGGAAGTTTAGAGTTGCTTCTAGCTTTTCACTCTAATAAATAGAGCTACAGCGGATGATTCTGTGCATGTGACCTTTTCCTTCTTTTTGCAAATTTCTTTGTAAATCCCAGAAGTGGGATTTCTGGGTCAAGGATATGAACATTATTTTATGCTTGCCAAATTGCCTTCCAGAAAGGTTGTATCAATTTACACTTTCCCTTCAGCAGTGCAGTATTAATACTGGTTTCACCGCAATCTTGCCAACATTGGCTATCACCAGTTTTACTTCTTACTAAATTAAAATGGTTCTTGTTATTTTACTTTGCATTCTCTGATTAGTGGAAAGGTTGAACATCTTTCTCTATGCTTCTTTCCTGACAATTTCTTTTACTTATGCCCATTGTCTACGTATATGCTTGTCCATTTGTTTATTGGTGGGAGGAAGGTTCAATGTTTTTCTTACCAATTTATATGATAAAGAAGGCAGTTTAGGCTAGCTGAAGCTCTGGCCTGTTGTTTTATTCACAAGCCCAATCTGGAGCTTCAGGTCACAAAGGGATTAATAAATTATTAGAATCTCCTCTGCAAATATAAAATGCCAAGTTATAATGAGCTTGGTGGTCTCAAAAATATCCTAAATCGAACTGAGTCCCAAATAGTTTGTTAGGTTGGAATCGAGCAGCTTTCTTTCTTTCTTTCTTTTTCTTTTTTTTTTTGCGATTTCTACTCTGAGGCTCTGATGAACTGAAGCCAGCAACAGATTCCTACTAATAACAGGGCAGCATCACAGGGCCCAAGTAATGATTTATGCAGAATTGAGTCATTGGTTTCCCCAAGGACAGTTTTCTGATCAGAAATCTATCCGTTTTTCTTCTCAGTTTTGTTACTTGAGCCAACCCAATCCTTCTTTTCCTGAACTGCACCCCTCGCTCAAACCTGAAGAAGGGGAGGCAGCTTGATCCCTCGTAATCTGGATTTGCCGTTCTTGTTTGAAACCCTAGCAGTGTCAGTGAATCCATTCTTTCACGATTAGGATCTTCTGGGTCTAGTTGATGTTCACTAGGAACAGACTGAATGAATCAAACCTTTCTTCCAGTAACAGAAACACTCGCATTTCTCAAGCAACATTCTGCAATAGGTGAATTTCAAACAACAAAGCCTACTCTGGGAAGAAAAGTACAGCCTTATCATTCCTATAATTATCATTCATCAAGTACACACCACACACTTGGCATTATGAAGAATGTTTGGCTCAGTGCTGTTTGACATGCGTTTTTTGTCTTAACCACAATAAAACCACCTTGTGTTTCTGAGGTCCCTTTCTCCAAGAAATCCAAGCATTGTACAAATGCATTTTCATTTATCGCTTCAGCATCTGTTAGAGACAGGTGTGGCCTCTACTGTAAGATTCTGTTTTCCAGCAGAGGAAACTGAAATGGGAAAAAGTTAAGGGAGCCATGCTCAGCTTAATGGAGATGAGCACAGCTGGTAATGGGGGAGAGGCTGGAGGCTATAAGTAAATAGAGGGAACTTTTTCAGGGTAGGGATTTTGACCTGGTTTTCAGGAAGCTCTCGAGTCTTTTTGTTGAGAAGATCAAAAGATTTTAAAGGCTGGTGGCGAAGACAGACATATACCCCCTTTGGTCAAAAGATGAACCAAGAGGAAAGAGGAGAGGACCAGAGGCCACCCAGGGAATGGTGCAGCCTCAGGACTCCATATTAGAGCCTTGCTCTCTTAGGTTTTTATTGTAAATATTTACTCATGGAAATTTAGAGAAGACCAGAGGTATAGGAAAAAAGTAAAGCTCATCTATTATCTCATGACCCATCTCTGTTCATATTTTGTTGTACTTCCAACTTTATATAAAAATTTCTGTAACAGTGTTCACAATGTGTGCAATTTTGTATCCTGCTTTTCTCTTTTTTAACACAATGTTATTTCATAAGCACTTTCCCTTGTCGTTAAAGCCCTTGGTAAACACAAATTTTAGGGCCTTCATAACATGTTATTCTCTGGCTGTCCCAAGATTTATAAAACCACCCCCCCCTGAGTGGACATGGAGGGTTACCCCCATTTTTAGCTGATACAGTTAATGCTTTGGTGACTATCTTAACTCATATCTTGACCCAAATTTAACACGGTTTCCTTAGGATCAGTTTCTAGACATTTGCCCTCATCAGTCCTGTTTCTGACCTGAGGTTGGGAGATCAAGTTAAGTTGGGCATTGCTCATAAAATACTGTCTTTTTCCAGAGGAGCAGTCAGACCCTCCCAAGGTGGAGGAGAATGACTCCGGTCCCCATGTGGAGCCCCCACTGCCATTGCAGATCCAAATAGCCACCGACGTGATGGAGCGCTGCATCCACTTGTTGTCAGATAAAAACCTGAAAATCCGCTTGAAGGTCAGTGTGCAGCCCTTTCCTGCATTCCCTAAGGCGTGGTGTGGTTGGCCGCAGCTACAGGGATGAGCAAGTAGCTGCCCTTATCTCCTGGTCCATGTGTGGTGGCCAAGAGAAGCCATCAGGAGGAATGTATCTGCGGGATGACATTCCTAGGTCTTTCTGCATTGGCCCAGATGCCAGAAGGAGCTGAGTCCCCTTTGTGGAATTAAAAACCACAAAGGTTTGGGGAGTCATTGAATTTCCAAGGGGAAGAAAGGCATATGCTTTGGAAAAGATGTCATTTTCTGAGCTGACTTCATGAAAGATGTAGGTTTCAGAACTTTAAAGGAATGGTCATTCTTCCAAGCCTGACGCTGGCCCTTATCTCCATTCTGTTTCTATTTTCATCCCAGGAAAAACACCAGCGCTGTTCTTAATCTTACATCTTCCTTTGCTGGCAGCTTCCCAAGCAGCATCCCGTCAGCAAGGACTTAAACTGTGCAGTTGTGACTCCAACCACAGCACAGTGGGGTGCAGAGGGGTGGGCATTGGGGACAGAGCTTTCAGAGTCATTTGGGGGAAGATCTCAGTATCCAAAGGAAAACAACACAGCCTGGCCCACTCCTCCCCACCCACAGCAGGAGTGAGAAGCACAGCTGCCTCGATTAATTACTGGGAGTGATGAGAGCGCATTGCCCTGCGCAAGGGTGTGGGCTGGGAAACCCTGCTCCACAGATTTCTCTCAAACCTCTGCCTCTGTGTTTTTTGGAATTTGTGTAGTCTTCCCAGAGGCACTTCCTAGCATGCATCTGTTGTTCTGTTCAAGAGGCGCTTTTCCAGTGTATGGTTGTCTGGTTGATCCATCCGTCTTCCCCTTCCTGGAGACCTTGTAGCAGTTGTGTACACATCATAGTTACTCAGAGCATCAACACTGGAGTCAGGACTACAGACCTGAGTTCAAATCCTGCCTCTGCCTCTTACTAGCCATATGACCTTGAGTAATTAATTCACCTTTTTGAGCCTCAATTTCTTCATCTGTAAAATGGAGATGTTGGTGCCTACCTCACTGGGTTATCGATTATAAATACAAAACAGCATCCCGTATGACATACACACTCATTCATTCATTCATTTATTCACTGAGTGCTTACTGAGGACTGTGACAGGTCAGGCAGGGGGCGTATAGAGTATAGAAGGAAGTGAAGCAGACATGGTCCCTGTCTTCATGCAGCATCCTGACTCTTATAGGGAAAGAGGCGATACATAGGCACACACTTAGAGGCTGAGGAAATGCTGTGAAGGTAATAAGCAGTTCTGTGATAGAAAACAGTAATTCACCCGTATAGTAAACATGTATTGGGAGCCTACTCTACCAAACCCTGTTGAGTAAGGCAAACCTTACATTGGGATTTAGGCCAGGTTATCAGGAAGGCCTCTCTGAGGTGGTAATATTTAAACTGAGTCCTAAAAGTTTGAAAAGGAGCCAACCATGCAAAGGGGCAAAGGCAGAGAGAAGAACATTCCAGGCAGAGGAGGAAAATGTGTCTAAATCAGTGAAGTATATGACATAACTTGCCCAATTAAGAACAGAACTCAAGTTCAAAGCCAGTCGGTGATGCCAACGCCCTTTCCACTGTGTGCTCTGCTCTCCGCTGTGGGCTGAGTTTCTCCTATTCCAGGGCCTCTTTTGTTCTTTGTTTCTGTTCCAGTCTCAGTGTGACCAGCACACAGTAGGCACTTAATACAAGGTTTACTGCTTAACATTAAGTTGACAGGCTTCCCTCTGTCTTTCTGACTCACGCCTGCACCCTCACCGGCTCTGTGGAGGCGGCCCCGCCCTGTGGGCTGATCACTCTTACGGGACTGAAGCCGACCACCTGCTTTCAGTGAGCTGGGAGAGAGGAGGGATCAGGAAGGTGAAAAATGCGATTTACATCTAGGATCCCCCAAACCTTTCTTCTAAGATTGACTGTATCTCAGCTGCCTGCTTGACCTCTTCGTTAGGAATAACAGACCTTGATCTCACCTCGCCTCTCGATTTCACTCTTCCATTGTTCCTGTCTCATTAGGCAGCACTTGCATCTCTTCATTTGCTAAGTCTGAACCCAAACAGCTCTAAGATCCCTCTCTTCATCTCCCCAGTATCGGGTCTTTCAGCAGTTTAAACCATTTCATCTCCAAAACAGGTAACTTTGCAGCCACAATTACATGGCCACCTCACTTTCCTCCTCTCGTGACATGTGCCATGGTTCCTCAAGGGCCTCCTTACTTCTCTCTCCCACTTCAAGTCCCTTCTCCACCCAGCAGCCAGAATGACCTTTTTAAAACATGAACTGTATCCTGCCACTTTCCTGCTTAAGACATTCTGATGGCTCCCCACTGCCCTTAGTACAAAATGAAAAATTCTCAACATGACACCTGTGCCATTACTAGGTTATCCAGCCCCACTTACCCGTCCCCTTGTGATCCACCCTGCGCTGCCTTAGCACCTGCGCACTGCAAGCTCCCCCACCTCAGAGTCTTCCTCGTCACTATTTCTGGTTTTAGGAACGCTGGTGCACTCTGTGCACATGACTAGCTGCTACTCATCCTGTGTGTCTCCTTTTACGAGTTCGTTCCTCGCACTTGTCGCAGGTGGTGATCACCCTTTACTTGGGTGTTATCTTTCTGCAGTGGACCGAGCCCCAGGAAGGCAAGGGAGCATATGCATTTTGTCCCTGAGTGTCCCCACCCAGTACCTAGCCATGCTTGGCATGTTATTAGGGCTCAGTAAATATTTATCCAATTAATGAGTTTCTAAATGTTATTCTTTTAAAATGGGGACTTGATTACCCTGGTTTCAAGCCTGTCCTCCCTCCTGAAGCCATGCCCTCTTTCCCTCCAGGTCCTGGATGTGCTGGATCTGTGTGTGGTCGTTCTGCAGTCCCACCAGAACCAGCTCCTCCCTTTGGCTCACCGGGCCTGGCCCCCGCTCGTACGCCGACTCACAAACGATGACCCCCTGGCAGTGCTCAGAGCCTTCAAGGTACTGCCCTGGTGGCCCCCTACCGTCGTGGGGACAGAGGGGAATAAGCACAGAGCTCACCAGTGTCTTTTGGGATTGGTTCTCTTTGTATCTGATTGCAGTGTAATACACCTGGAAGAAAGCATAAAGAAATCAGAAAAGCACAAGGAAGAAAATAAAAGTCAGTTTCCTTCTGAATTTGAAGCAGGGGCAACTAGTGGATGATAGGGCCACCGGTATTTATTGAGCACCTACTGTGTGTCATATAGTGTGCTTGGCACTTCCCCACACATGAGCTCATCTCCTTATAACAACCTTGTGATGTAGATATTATCATCCCCATGTTTGACAGAGGAGGAAACAAGCTCAGAGAAGCTAAGAAGTTTTCTCAAGATCACACAGCTAGTAAGTGCTAGAACCAAACCTGTGAGTTCACGCCATGTTCTTTGCACTGCACAAGAGTCAGGTGAAGGGATCTAGTTCTAGTAATGGGCATCCTCTGCCAGCCGCGTGACTTGGGCAAAGCCAGTGACCACCCATTTTCAGGTTGGGCTTAGGAACACCTGGCCCATCTTCCTCATAGTGCTGTTGTCAAGGGTAAAATGGGGCTGCTGGGTAAAATGCTTTGAAAAATTTAAAGCCCTACATACATGTAAGATATTGTTCTCCCTGACTTAGTTTGACTTGTATTAGCTCACATATTTTAGCTGATTTATGTATATTCTTTCTTGTTCTAAAAAGCACTTAAGGCAACCTACAGAGATACATTTACCATGGCAAGGTAATATAAATTAGAGGTAGGTGAGCAAGACGAGGAATATAAAAATGAAGCCAGGAGCACAACTAAGATACTTAGCAAAGGAAATTTGGTTTTCTGTAAGATTCTTTAGCATATGCCAGATCAAAACACAAGCCTACATTTAAAACATATAAAATTGCTAATTTTTTTTTCCAAAAATAAAACACAAAATGATGTGTGTGTGTGTGTGTGTGTGTGTGTGTGTGTGTGTGTGTAGAGAGAGAGAGCAAGAGAAAGCAAGGGGCAAGGAGATCTTGCTAAATCTTATTCAGATGTGCTGCTTTCCTTTATGAAAATTAATAGGTTATCTGAAATGACAGCAAGTGTAGAAAAATGAAAAAACATAAAGACCTGTGTGCTGTAACAGAGGCTGCTCTTCTGCTGCCAGACACGCCGATGACACCTGAGGTCTGTCAGGCCTTGCACAGCCCAGCCAAGGGACCCGAAATAGCGCCTTATTCTCTGCAAAGTCGGCAAACACTCTCTGTGCTGGTTATGCCTTGCTTACCAATTTTTAAAGAAATTCCTGTTATCCTGTATACTCAGTCTTGTGCAGCAAGGCAAAACGTTTCAATATGTTCTGCTAGAGAAAGTTTAAAATGAGACGTGCAGAGAAACTGCCTGTTGTGAAAGATGGAATGAGGGTGATGTACATAAGAGATTGTGCTGTGGAACAGAAGGAACTCCAACTCAGCTCTGACCACTGGGACTCTGCCCTCACTCAGCCAGAGGACCCTCAGCCAGCCACTGCCCTCCCCTTGCCCACACGTGGCAGCAGCCAGCCTCGGTGTTTGTATTTGTTCAGCCAGTTACAGTTAAAAACACAAATCTTTTCTCCAGAGATGTTAGGAAGATTCAAGGGATGATCTATGTTAACTGCTTTAAGGCCTTCTTTTTTTTTTTTTTTTTTTAACAAAAGAGAGAGGAAAATCAAGGGATTAATCATATTCATCCAACTCAAGATTCCTATGAAATACTCTACTGTGTAATCTGTATTTATGAATAGAAGCAGCCATACCTTGGGAGCAGAGACCTCTGAATTCATAACTGTCAGAATCACAAACCATGGGCAAGGAATTAACAGCAGTAATTCCTTCCCCCCCCCCCACCCCCACCTCCCAAGCATAGACCCAGATGAAATTGAATTACCAAGCGCTCTTTAGCTCTCTTGCTGCCCTGGCGATGTTCAGACACCAGCTTGGGGCTGTTTCTGCAGGTTTTGCGTACCCTCGGAGGCAAGTGTGGTGATTTTCTCCGGAGCCGGTTCTGCAAAGATGTCCTGCCAAAGCTGGCTGGCTCCTTGGTCGCCCAGGCTCCCGTCAGTGCCCGGGCTGGACCGGTTTACTCCCACACGCTGGCCTTCAAGTTGCAGCTGGCCGTCCTGCAGGGCCTGGGCCCTCTCTGCGAGAGACTGGACCTAGGTAGGTACCAGCCAGGCTCACCTGGACACACTCTGCATTCTGCCCCACACCCACCCTTGCACTGTCCACTTAGCCATGCTCCCCTCTTCTCCCTTCATGTGTACATGCTTCCATCTTACTTTGACCTCATTTATCCACTCACTCTGATGTTTGTGTTTTGTTTGCGAGGTAAAGAGCCCATGTCCTCTTGCCCAGCTTTCCCAGTTTCCCAGACAGCAGTTGGCTACTGCTTGTCCCAAGTGAAATCCAAGGGCCAGCACTTGTTTTGTTTTTCCTCTCTGCAGGTGAGGGTGACCTGAATAAAGTGGCTGATGCCTGCCTGATTTACCTCAGCGCCAAACAGCCCGTGAAATTACAAGAGGCTGCCAGGAGGTACGTCTGCTTGATCACCCGCGTCTCTTTACGTTTGTCCTAAATTATATATGATTTGCTAATGGCACGCAGAGTTGAGGCATCGCTGCGCTTTCCTCTTCTCTGTCTTCTTGTAGGTTAAGGTGATTTCTTCAACCGGGCCACCTCTAGAGATGGCGTTTTTTACTAGACGCATTTCCCTTTGCAAGTAACCTTTACCTCCTCTGCTGCAACGTCAGCACCAATGCCACAGGGCGGCGAGCAGGAAGATGGCGTGCTGGAGGGGCAGGGCTCTCCTGGCTGGAGGGAGATCTGCTTCTAGGCCTGCTCGTCTGTGATCAGGTGACCCTGGCACCTCTCGGGGCCTCAGCTCCCTCATCTACAAAATGAAAGGATGGGTTACTAATCTGGCATAATTTAATGGGCATCAGGTGTCACAAATTATATGCAAAATTGTGTGTGTGCAAGCAGACACGTACCAGCCTCTCTCTAGATGGTGTCCTTACCGTTGGAGTCTGTGAACCAAGACATGTTAAGAGCCACTGGGTTAATGGCTTAAAGGGCCTTGTCCAACTCTGAAATTGCGTGATTCTCATTTCCAAAGTTTGCTTACTCGAGAATAGCTGTGCCACCTCTGATGGAAGAAGCTATATCTGGTTCCTGGAGTCCTAAAGGGTTTTTCTCAAAAGCTAAAACCTTGAGCACAGCAGCGTTGCCCAGACTTGGGATCCAAAATGCATTCTGGCCCCCTTTCTCCAGCTTCCCTCTCAGCTGGGAGCAGCCTGCGCCCTGGGACTGCCATCCCCTGGGTGCCAGCTGCTGGGGCAAAAGCTGGCTGTGCGGCCTGGCACACTGTCCCTGCAGCTCCATATGCTGGAGCAAAGAAACTGCCCCTCCCACTCCCTGGGCTTCTGGAATCCTGTCCCTGATCTTCCGGGGTGGGGTAGGAGTAGTCTTGGTCCCTGAGGGGCTGAAGGCCGCTCTGACCGTGAAATAGGAAAGCCTATTTGCTCCCTTACAAACCTTGCACTCCCTGGGAGTGATGGAAATACCTTTTTGAATTGATTTATTATCCTTTGCAATTTTTTGCTCATGATTTCTCCAGTTTCCTTTTTTCTTTCTGTCTCTTTCCCATCACATCCCCTAAGGCCAGCATCTGTCATGCTTTCTCCAGCACGGGGGTGCATCCTAGCCAGCTTCTTATCCCCAGTCATTCTGTTCCTTAAAGAACCGACTTAGGGTGAAAATGGTCCTCCCCTGGGCAGTGTCCCTGACGCTAATGTGCTATGATTTAGAGTACAGTTCAAGAAGATAATGAAGTAAATGCTTTTGTGTGCCTGTTACAACCAAGAGTTACAAAGATCTGATTTTCACAGCCCCCGTCCCATTTTCCTTCTTCTACACCCATCCATACCAGACCCATCAAACAAACTAATATTCGCAATTCATTATCTTTCCATTTTCTTTTTTTCTTTTTTGCCATGAAAACCAGTTAAACCCAGAATTGGGCCTTGCCGCATCTGGAGTTGGTGTTCCAGGTGCCGGGGAGGAGGGAATGCAGCCAGACCACTTGAGTGCAGCGCCTTTGTTTGCTCCTTGGCGCTCATTCGTTTCGGGGTTGAGTCAGATGACCTCCCTCTGGCCGGGCCGGGCAGGGAGGAAGTGCAGGGTTGATTGCTTCACAAATACATCATCTGCACACTTATTTTGAAGTCAGGGGAGAAAACATCAGTGTGGCCTCGATCCGGAGCTGATTTGGCATCCTGATTCAAAAATTAATAAGCTCTCTAAAGGGAGAGGAAGCCTGAGACAATGGGAAACCTAGTTGCTTTGTGAGCTCATTACCGAGTGGGGAGAGGGAGGTGGGCGGGCCGATTAGCACTGAAACAGCCCTAGCTACAGGGACTGATGAACAAGGTCGGCAAATGGCCGCACCATCCATCCATTCTTTGTCCTTATTCTTCTTTCCTTCACACCCCACATCCATTCAGAAGTGAAAGCCTGTCTACCGAACTTACACAATCTCCTTTCAAACTGTCGGCTTCTCTTTACCTCCCAGCCTCCATCCAGGTCAGGCCAGGCCACCCTCATCTCTTACCTGAATGACTGCAGAAGCCTTCCCAGCCCCCTACTCCCCCCTTGCCTCCCCACACAGCCGTCAGTGACACCCCCACCCACTCATGGGAGAAGAGAAGGCTGTTGTGCTGAGTGCCAGGGCCCAGTGGAGAGCCCTGTAGCCAGAGGGTTGCAAACCGGTCTCAGCTCAGTGCTCAGAACCAGTACAGCCAGAGCTGTCAGAAGCCCGCTCCCTCAGAGGCAGTGAGTTTCTGCACTGGGCAGGTGACCCGCTTGCTTTGGAAGTAGCCGCTGTGTCTGTCTGGCAGGGCTGGTGAAGAACCTGTGAGGGGGGCGTCTCCGTGGGACTGTCCGGACCTCTGAGGAGCAGCCTCCCTGGAGTGGGAATGGAGGCAAACTCGGCAGCTCCATAAAATGTCCTCTTTGTGTGCATTACACTTGGGTTTTTCCTTCCTTCTGTTTGCTTTTCCGGGATCCAAAGAATGACCAAGCCTGTGTTTGCTTTTTTAATTTGTCATATTAAATATAGCCTTTGTGGCAGGCTTTTACACCAGGCTGTAAATTCTAGAAATGGAAATTGATCAGGGGGTGGTTGGTATAACCAAGGCTGTAAATGCTAAGAACGGAGATGCCATTCCAGTTTAATGCTTTTATCTAGCGAATGTGCCTTGTGAGGAGGGGCATAAATCTTGCAACTTGGGGGAGGGAAGGGAATAGAGGGCAGGGTATAGCCTTCCTGTCTGTTACCACCAGGTGTCACTGTTAACTGGCTGTGCAAGAAAAATACCAGCTCCCCCAAAGTACATCTAGTTAAATAACTTCAGTGGATGACAAATGAGAAAATCATGCTTGGGGTGGGGAGGAGGGGTCAGCAGACCACAAGCTGTAAATAAGGCAGTGTCCCTGAGGGTAAGCATTGGATTACAGAATAACAGGTCATATCAGTCGCGCCACCTTCTCAACCTTGGCACAGGCTAACTTAGCTGATTTAAATTCCCAAGTGGCCCCGGAAGCCTCTGAGTTATCTCCCAGCATGCAGTGGGCCTCCACAGTGCTGTGCTTTCTGGCCATGCAGCGTTTCCTTCCCAAACATCAAAGGAATTTGAGATGCGAGCACATACCCCAGATTTCTGTGTTTTTCCTTCAAGCCAGTACATGCTCTCAGCCTGGTTCAATTCAGCTCCGTTAAAACCATCCTCCCCGGGCCTCTCTGAGCAGCCTCTGAGGCTCCCTGTCTTAAATCATCCAACGAGGCGTCCACCTCAGGGCTATAAGGAATAAACAGGGCAGTGCCTATTTTTAAAAGATAAAGTTCGTGCCCAACAAGACTCATGATGAAGGAACAATGCTTTTAGGCCTCTTGGTCTTCACCCCAATCCCACCTCTACCAGTGGGGATGCAAAGTGCTAGCAGGTAGTGACCAGCTGGTCACCTTCTGGTTGTGCAGGGCAGGGGGGCGGTGCCCTCCCAGCATCCTCTGCCTAGCCATTGTATATGAGGGCAAAGGGCACCAGGCTTGGGAGTGGAGAAACCTCGGTTCAAATCTTACTGGCTCGGTGACCTTGAGCAAATGACTTAGTTGCCTTTCCCCTCATTTCCTTCCTCTATAAACTTGGGGTGGTGATAACCTTTCTCCCAGAGTCACTGTGCAGATGAATTGCATGAATACGGGAGGGAATCCACCCAGCATTCACTCATTCTCCTGATTAGCTGAGTTGTTGCTGTGTCAGGCACTGTTCTAGGCACTGAAAATGGCAGGGAGCAAAGAGAGAGGCAGCCCTGCCCTCACGGTGCTTATTTTCAGGCATATATTTATGTGTGTATACACACCCGTGTGGGAAATATGTATATAAATTTACCAAATATAAGATGGATGATGTATGTGTTACACACAGGCATATACACTTGGTCATGCTATTTTTTGTTGCTTCATCTTGACTGAAATCAGAACCGTTTTCGACTCAGAATGATCTTTTTCATGTTAATTGTGCCACCTCCCACTACCGCCCGTTTTTTGAGAAACGTGGACCAGATTTGAAGGTTCATTTACTGACTGACTTCCCCACTTTCCTTCTAGCAGTAGGATCCAGCCCATCAAAGAACCCAGCGGTGCCTTCAAACCCTGGACGAACAGCCTGGCACAGGCTCATTCATTTCATCCCTGTCAGAGCCCCAACGCCTCTCTCTACCCACCCCTGGGCCTATTATATTTGAACGGATCAGGAGCCACGGAGGTGATCCGTTAGTTCAGCTGAGCTTGAAATTAGTAGCTCATCCCCTTAAATGGTGTGGGCAGTTTGTTTGAGCTTGGGCTGCAGAGCCGCTTCCCCCTTGGATTGCACCCAACATGGAAATGCGGGCGCTCCTAATATTTTTTTCCTTTCGACATTTGATTAATAGTTGACAAATCCAGACCCAAGTAGTTAGCTTTCCCATTATCCATCTTTTGACAGGCATTGCTGCGTTTCTTTTCCAGGCTCATTGTTCTAAAAATACACTCCGATCTGAAGCTGTTCGCTGTGCATATATAGGCATGATTTCCTGGTGTCAGAGATAAGAGACATCTGCCATGCAGATTACAAACAAAGCGGGTTGCTGGGCTTCAGATCTGAAGGCAGGGACCTCTGTGCTGCTTAAATCAGATGCTACCCACCCTTCCCCTGCTCCCTCGGCGTTGCCATGTGATGGATAATCTGCCAGGGCTGACCGTTTCACCACCCAGTGGGAAAGGCAAACCTGGGGTGTGCGTGTGCGTGTACGAACCGCGCTGGGTCAAGAACAAGGATGTTCTTGGTGCTCCTGGTAGCTGGACCGCCTGCACAAGGTGGACTTCGGGTAGCCCAAGGCTTGGCAGACCACGGGGAGCCATGTCATCACTGCAGGGCCTGCAGTCTGTCCTGAACACCTGAGCGGCTGGAGTGAATGTGATCTCAGCACCTAGTAAAGCAGCCAGGAACGTGGCCTCGATTGTGTCATGACGTGTGTTTATTTAAAAGCCCTTTGGGGGTGAGCCAGGTACTGTGCTGAGAGTTGAAAGATTTCAAAGATGAATACCAAGTTGGAGTTGGTCTCACGTTGCTGCTCAGTTGCAGTGTAACCTTGGGCGAATTAATTTACTTCTCCAAGTCTCGGTTACCTCATCTACAAGACTAGGATAAGCATACCTATTATTATCCACCTAATACAGTTATTACAAGGACTCGGTAAAGTCATATTCTTTAGCACAAAACATCAGCACAGAGTGAAAAGTCAATAAGTAGTAGTTATCATTACTTAAACTTCCTCCTTATTCCCAAAGAAACCTAAGGCATCTTACAAATTAAGTGTATGCAACAAGAAAAATAGGAAGTGAACAAATGTCTTAAAAGGAAAAATAAGAGGAAAAGAAGGTGGAACCAGGGTTGAGGTTCATATAGAAAATGCAGGCTTGGAGGTCTGTACCCCTTGCTAGAGATGAGCCTTCAGTGTGGCTCTGAGCTTCCTACCAGGCAGAGCAAAGAGGGAACTGCATCTCTTGTGCAGTGCTGGTCTTGACTGGAATAAGAAGAGAAAGCTTTTCAGAAAGAAGCATAGCTCTCCTTGGTACTGAACCCTAAGAAAATTTCTCCCTGGGTCATCTTAGAACAGCTCTGAGTGTTGTTGTGACTAATATCCCTAACACCCTTGCAGTAAATACAATACATTTCCTAGAGCTGTTTCTTACGACAGCCATCAGCGGAGGCCGCTGGCTTAGTGCCAGAGCGTGGGTTCCAGGGAAGCCGTTCAGCGGGGAGCGGGGCAAGTAGGAAGACTGCTACGGAGATGTCTTTATCTTCAAGGGTACGAATCTTGCCGGGAGGAGCAGGAAACTCTGTATGTGGCCTGAGATGCCACCAGCAGGGGCCAAGGCCCAAGCCAGCGGCCTCTGTGCTTGGCACAGACCACTTGCAAAAAATCTGTGCCTAGCAGCATTGTGGTCGTTGTGGGATCTGGGCCTGCGGGAGGCCTGGAGGCAGGAGAGCTGGCCAGATGGAAAGGGCTGCTTTTCAATCCTGCCCCAGTGGGATTTAAAGCCCTTCGAGGCTCTGTTTTATTTTTGAATTGCCTGTGACAGATTGGTCCTCTCAGTGCCGTATCTTTTTAAATATGCACAAAGCAATGGAGTCATTCCGCCGCATTTATGATACTTTGTCTTGTGGTACTTTCGGGGCAAGATTAGCATCATAAGCTTCTACTGGTGTTTATGCTTTTAAATCCTGTCCCCGTTACACTTAAATATTTTTAATATCAGTCTCGCTATGAGTATGTGGGTTAGAATTAGATGGATAGATGAATGGTCTTGAATAGGATATAGTTAAATCTAACAGGAATATATAGCTGGAAAGGTAACTGGTAGTACATACTTATTTAGATAGTAAATTGTTGCTTCAAGTCATAATCCCCCATTTGCAGCATTTAGAAACAAAAAAAGGCCTCCATTCAGGGGAAGATAGCTAAATTGAATAGCAAGAAAGGACAGGCTTGAAATACTGGTTAACCGATGAACCAAGACCCACTAGAGTAAATTACCGAGCATGGAAACATCGGCCCACTGCTCGCTGCCTAGGACATGTCGACACCCTGAGCATCCGTTTGTTTAAAAGGAAGCACGCAGCCTCATCTGTAGCATCATGTATGGAGTCACAGGACAAGAAATGGCCAGAGGAGAGGGGGAACGTGGAGGCTGTTCTGTCAGAGAGGGAATAACAGCGAAGCTGAAACTCTGTGAATCTGCTTGCTTTCCAACAAGTGAGTTGATTTTCCGATTGCATTTAGTCACGCCCGTGTAGAGACAGCCTGTATCATGTTCCTAAGGAGACACCCCCGAAGAACTGATTTAGAAGCCCAAAATAATAAATAAATAAACAGATCACAAAGCCCCAAGTTCTTTACCACTGGCATTTACACAGGCAGCTCATGGGAGCATTTTACACATCCAGAGAGAGACAAGAAGCAGCAGATCCCTCAAGCAAGTAATTGACAGAGAAAGAATGGCCTGTCACCCAGGAGAGCTGGAAGCTCTGAGTTTCGGTTACAGTTTATTTAGCTTACTGGGCCTTGATTGGCTGGTGGTTTTCTAGAGCTCCCTATGAGCAGATGTTGTCTAGACTGAGGTGGTGAGGACACGCTCTGTGCTACTTGCATCTGCAGCAGCGGAGTTTCTTTTTGGTTTGGCCACATTTGGAGGGAAGGGCCTGTGATCCAGCGCCCACGTTGTGGACTATTAGGGCTAGGGGGGGCCTTAGGACTCATCTGATGCTCCCCCGCTTTACAGAGAAGAAAGAAACTTGCCCGTTCCCTTCCATCCTGGCTCCAGCCCACATGTGACTGCTAGCATGGCCCTCTCCACATCGCACCGTGGCCTCTGTGATTAGTCTGCCCTCCCTAGCAGTCAGGAAGCCCTGAGGCCAGAGTCTTCTTGTCCATCCACCCATCTTCGTATCCCACACGCCTGGCACGGCGCCTGGGCTGGACACCAGTGCTGGGACACACTTGGTAAGCCATGAAGAGATGGGACCCAAACTCAGCCGACCAGATTCTGGTAGCACCTTCCCTACCTCCCCAGGCCACCTCACCCCTAGCTTTGTCATCCCGAGCACCCTGATATTGATCATGCAGGAATGAGCTGCTTCTGTTGGTTTGGCGTCTAGAGTTTATTAGGTACTTACGGATAGCCGTCAGCTGCAGATAGGGCTGAAATGCAGGGAAATGGCTGCCTGCATGAAGTGAAATTCAATAAGACCGCATTTTAAGTGAAAAATCAGTATAAACACCAGGCTTCTTTGCCATGGAAACAGAGGTTGCTTAGAAACTGCCTAACAGCGAGTTCTAAATTTTTTAAAGTCAAGTTATCATTTAAGCTACACGGCCCTACAGGTTATTGAGAGATAATCACTCGCCTCAGGACACTGGGAGGCAGGAGGCACAGCTGAGTGCCTCCCCAAACTCTGGGGACCAGAGAATCTCTTGATAACTGTGCTCCCCCGAGCCACTGATTTGGGCCCGGGGGAAAGAGAAAGGAATTTTTGTTCAGAAGTTAGATCGCATACATATATATTTTTTAAAAGTGTTTCTCTGGGTTTGAAAAAAAGATGGAGCTGGCCATTTGGCACGTTCAACAGCCATCTCTGCCGTGTCTCAAGATGTATCGGGAACATTTTCCTGGCAGTTACTGCAATCAGTTCAAAGCAGAGGCCCCGTCTTTGTCTTCTGGCTGTTGATTATGCAAAAAGGGCTTTTGAGGTCTTCAGCTTTCTGCTCTCCACTCTCCAGGGGACCCGGGATGGGCAGGAACTGGGCCCAGGACCAAGTGGGAGCAGAGTTTGGAGCAAAGCTGGGCCGTGAGCACTCAGACAAGATCTCCTGGGTCTCAGTTCTCCCAGGAGCTTAAAATGAACGAGAATCCAGGTTCAGAATCTGTCGGTCTTTAGAGTTCAGCGGGTTGCATACCTTTTGCCAAGCAAGAGCACAGCTACGCCTGGTTGCATAGCATGGCATTTGCTCCTGACCTCAGGCATGCAAAGGACAGAGACTATTGCATTCATTTCTTCCTTAAAATTGAGGGCAAAATTATAACCCACTTGGCTGAGAATTGGGACCCACCCCCCAAATCAGTGTGAAGGACATTATGAGGGAAACAAAAGACAGATGTTTTGCCCTTTTCAGAGTGTCTGAGAAGTTCCCATGGCATGCAGAAAGCGAGGGTTGGTAGTGATAATTATTCCTGAGACACACACACCCTTTCTCTGGAAGGAACAGTGTTTTCGTTACACACTTCAAAGTGTTTTCCTGCACCTCATCTCCTTAGAGCCTTTGAACAAACCCGTGAGAAGGGTGGGGCGGGTGCGATCATCTTCCGTCAGAGAAAGAGGAAGAAACAGGTTTATGGAGGCAAAATAATTTGCTCTGAGCCCCAGAGGTGGGAGAAGGAACCTCGTTGCTGCCTGTCACTCTGCAGACTCTACGCCTTTAAGCGCTAAGAAATGAGACCCAAAATCATTCTTCCAAGAGTTTGGCTCTTGCTTAATAAAAAGGTGAACTTTGTACACATTTAGCTTTGCCTCCCTGTTAACATTTTATTTAGAGATCTCACCGGGCAAAGAGAGTAGCTTTTCCTTTCCTGCCGACGAAGACGACATCCGCGTTTAGCATGTTTAAAAGGACTCTCAGAAAATGAACATTGCAGCGTTTCCGTGCCGTGTGAGTCGGAGCAGAGCTGTGACTGAACGGAGCCGTGGTGACACTTTGCTGGGTGTTGCCCAGATCAGAATATTCCTTGGAGCTGCGAGTGCGCTGTGCTGCAGCTTGAGAGATTGTTCCAGTCCTTGGAAGGGAAAAAAATCAAATGGAACCATTTGCATTCTAACAGTCTTTGGCACCAGGGAAAACTGTCAACTGTGTCACGTGTAAATAGAAATCTGCTTCCCATTTTTGGTGCGTTTTTTCATAATTTCCCTCGCCGCTCTAATTATCAAAGATATTTGTTTTTAAACAAAAATTGTCTTCCACGCAGGCCCCATCTCCTTTCTGCAGCGAAGTGGAAACGATGAATTGGAATATTCTAATCACTTCTCCAGCATCTACCGCTGAGGTTACAAACGCAAGATTATCCTAAGTAAAGAAAACTTAGATTGTTTAGGCACAAAACAGGCCAGAACGTTTTTCAGAGTGCCCCTCCTTTGCCTCCTTCGAATATGAATATTAAACCCTAGGAAGAAAGCGAAAGTGCACAGGCTTTTCAGATTAACCTAATTAAAAACCAGAATTTAGCTCCGTTTAGCAAGCATTTAAACTCGTATTTGATGCCCAGCTATAAGGAAGAGGTTCCTAGGAATGGTGGCTAAGAATGAAAAGTGTCCATCAAATAGACCCCATCCACTCCACCCGTCGGAGAGAGGGACCCCCTGTGAGGCTGTGGGCCTCTGCAGAGCCCTGAGTGATATGCGCCCCCATTCTTAGACGTGAGGAAACTGAGACCGAGACAAGTTGAATAATCTTCCCCAGCCACTTGGCTAGTGGTGTCTACGGCTACGTGAATCCTGCTAGTAAAGCTCCCTAGTCCGCCCTTGGTGCTGAGCAGTGGCATGTTTGTTTAAATGGTCCCGGAAGCCGACCTCTCTGAGCAGGTGATGTGTGAGCTGAGGGGCAGGTGGCCGAGAGAGCTGCCCAGCTGGGGAAGGGCTCATCCTTCCTGGGTGGGAAAGCCAGACCCTGGTCACTGAGTCAGCCGGGGGAGGTTGACATTTGGACTGCCCCGTGCAGTGGCCCTGGGCACATGACTGAATGGGATGTGAGCAGGTAGGAGAAAAGGGTTGTGACACCTTTTCAGACCTGGTGGGCCTCTGGTGTCAGCTGGTCCAGGCTTCTCAGCTCCGTCTGTGTTGTGCATGGGACACCAGTGCCCTGCCTCTGCCAGAGGTCGTGGGACAGGGTTCAGCCGGTCTTGTCCCTCCAGGCATGTCTAACCCACCAAGAATCCGTGGCCAGAAAGGGCCAGCTACAGGTTCAGCAGTGAGCTGGGGGCCCGGAGTGAGGGCCTGCAGACTCGGGAGCTGAGGGCTTGCCCGGGCTCCCCAGGCAGGACTGGGAGCCCCGCCCTGGGGCTGGTCCTGTGAGCGAGTGGAGCCTGGCGCGAGGGTGGGCCTGTCCGTTTCTTCCTTCTGAAAAGTCTTGCTTTGCGTGTCAGAACTTAACCAGTTTCTTTGCCAAGATCTTGTTTGATGTCAATATTGTTCTGCTCGGACTAATTAATTAGGGATAGGAAACTCTTTGCCTCTGTTTCTGTTAGACTTTGGGACCATCCATGTGACTCTGTCTTATGAATGAGGTGGTTTGTCCTGCTATTCAGGTGATTTGCTGTTTTATCAATTTTTTTCTCAAATAGCCAGGAAGTAGCCTCTTGGTAGAACACCAGCAGGTTCCCTCCCTGTGCCCCCGCCGCCATTCCCCTCACTGCTGTTCCTCTCTCCACAGGGTTTTCTTCCACTTGATGAAGGTCGACCCGGACTGCACCTGGTTCCTCCTGAACGAACTCTACTGCCCTGAGCAGCTCATACCCCCCCATCCTGCCCTCCACCCTGTGCAGCTGCGGGGGGCCACGGGGCAGCAGAACCCCTACACGGCCAACGTGCTCCTCCTGCTGCGGGAGCTGCAGTGAGCGCCCCCCTCCTGCGATGGGGTGACCCCACCCTGGCCACAGGCCATGGCAACAGCAGAGAAGACAGCAAGGTGGATTAGACAGGCAATCGATTTCTAAATTGATCGATCACACAACTGCTTAGAAATTGGATTGAACGAAAGTAGCTGACTGTTATTTATATTTCATACCTGCTGTTTTCAGATGACATTGTCTGGCAGCTCTTAAGGGCTTAACTCCTTAGCTTACTCTGTCCAAGGCCCCAGCTGCCTCACAGTCCACCCCCCACACACAGACTCACACCGGCGAGCTGACAGACACGTGGGCAGGGGCCTGGACTGCGTGCCGCATTGTGTGTCCTCTGAGTGTCCGAGGACCACGAGGCGGCAGCACTCACCAGGAGTCTTCAGAACACAGCCCAGTGTCACAGACACGCACACCCCTCACCTCGAATAATGAGATGGAACTGACTCGTTGCACCTAACCTGTTCTTTGGAAGAAAATGAAATAAAGACACTCGTTGGATGAAAAGGATGATCAAGAGCTCACTTTGAAGTTTTCTATTTAAATTGGGTGATTTTTTAAAAGTGGGTGAATGTTCTTGAATGGATAGTCCAGAGCCATGGTATAAAAATCCAAGCAGCACAGAATGGGAACAGTGAAGAGTCATCTCCCATTCCCCAGTCACCTGGTTTTCTCCCCAAAAGCAAACGCTCATGACAACGTTTTTTATTTCTTTTAAGTAGGAGATTAATTACTTTAACCTTTGATTGTGGATACTGGTATACTGATGCCACAGGTACCCATAATGCAGCTGCCCCCGATGCCAGCACGTGGCCAGCCTCGCTCTAGCGCTCCCTGCCCATTTACCTCCCACCCCACCAGCCCCGGATTATTTTCAAGCCAATCCCAGATGTCGTATCCAAGCCTTTTCTTAAACACGTAACCACATAGCATTATCACAGCTACCGAAATTAACAATGGCCCTTTAATATTGTACCCAGTGTTCAAGTTCCCAGTGTGAGGGAATCAGGATCCACATACCGTAAGGTATGTACGTTGCTGTTATTAATACGTCCTTAATGCACTGCTCTTCATGGATTCCCCTCCACCTCTCTTCCTTTCCCTGTAAGTTTTTTTATTTATATTTTTATTGATTTCAGAGAGGAAGGGAGAAGGAGAGATAGAAGCATTAATGACGCGAGAGAATAATTGATCGGTTGCCTCCTGCACGCCCCCCACTGGGGATCGAGCCCACAACCCGGCATGTGCCCTTGACGGGAATTGAACCCAGGACTCTTTAGTCCGCAGGCCGACGCTCTATCCACTGAGCCAAACCGGGTAGGGCTCCCTGTACGTTTGATGGCGAGGAAACGGGGTCCTGCAGCTCCAGCATTCCCACAGTCTGGGTTTACTGATCGCATCCCTGTAGGGGACAGGGCACCGGCTCCTCCGGCCACCGTCTTTCCTGTAAGTGAAGCAGAACAGCGGGCTGGATCAGGTTTGGGTTTTTTGTTTTTGCTTTGTGGCACCTCTTCCTCATAGGTGGTGTTATTACTTCCATCAGGTGGCATATAATGTCTGATCTCTTCCTGTGACAGCAGCCCGTGGTGATCCTCGCCTGGGTCCACGCGTTCTTTAGGGATTGCACAGTACGCCCACCATGGCTTGCTTTTAGGAAGTGCTTGTGTAAGGAAACCTTCCCTTCATCCACCAGCCGTAACCTTGAGGGAGTTTGTGTAAAAGAGGCAGGATAAATACTTGAGTTTCTACCTCGGTGATTTGAAACACAGAGGTTATGTAAATTTAAGCGCACGCACATGTGCTGAAGGGTCCCAGGGGTGATAAATGCTTCCTCACCAGATGCATGTGAGGAACCGTCTAGCAGCTAGGTTCTAGCTGACTTCCCCAGGAACTTAGGTAATCCCCACGCCCCAAAAACCCAGAAGGCGGTCGGCATGGGGACACACTGCAGCAAGGATCCCCAGCCAGAGCCGGAGAGGCCGCCGCATTTCCTTTGAGGGCAGTGGGATGTCCGGCTTGGGTCCAGGTGGCAGCAGCCTGGCTTCTGGTCTGGGGGACCCTCCCTCTCTTTGCACCTCACTTCTCCCTCCTGCAAAGAAGAACTGAGCCCGAGGGAGAGTGATTAACCTTTTGGGATTCTGGGCCCCTTCAGGAAGCTGATGAAACGTGAGGACCCACTCCGCAGAAACATTCCTCCTCGTCCTGCGTCACTCCCAGAGGGCACCGCATCCCCCGAGGCTGCAGTCGCGCACCATCTCCTCATCTCCTGGGTCTGCTTGGCTGACCTCACAAAATCCTGTGTACAATTCCAGAGACTGCATGTATGACCCTGCAGGGACCCCAAGTTAAGAACCCCTGAAAGAGAACCATTCTTCCAGTTTTAAAATCCTGGGATTTTTTGCCGAAACCGGTTTGGCTCAGTGGATAGAGCGTCGGCCTGCGGACTGAAGGGTCCCAGGTTCGATTCCGGTCAAGGGCATGTACATTGGTTGCGGGCACATCCCCGGTGGGGGGTGTGCAGGAGGCAGCTGGTCGATGTTTCTCTCTCATTGATGTTTCTAGCTCTCTATCCCTCTCCCTTCCTCTCTGTAAAAAAATCAATTAAAATATATTTAAAAAAAAAAAAAATCCTGGGATTTTTTTTCCTTTGGAAGAGGGGGAAATGCCCTCTAATTGAGGAGATTGTAAAGGGATTGACAGCATTGTTCCTAATTCCACCGGGCCACAGTGGGAGCTAATTCAATCGCTAGGTCCTCACAGGTGCGCAGAAGGGTCAGAGGTGGCGCCTTCTGTGGCACATTAACCAGCTCCCGGTGGGATTAACGCAGCTGCCTTCCCAGGCGCCTGGGTGTGGCGGCGGGCGTGCACCGAGAGGCAGGGGCATGCACACCCGTCCTGTGCCTCGGTGGCACTGGGCCCGGGGAAGCTCCAGGAGAGAATCCGCGTGGGAGGGTTCGCGTGCTGTTCCAGAAACCCGTCCCTTCCTCAGAGTTAAGACATCCCGAGTTGCGTTTGGACTCCTGCAGGCAGATTGTTGCACTTGATTAAAAAAACCTAATTAGAGTGCCTCTCCGGTTATTATATTCGGGCAACTTTAATTTCAAACCTGTCCAGCTGATGCAGTGCCGTCCTCATTAACGGAGGCCTCGCAAAGTGGCCGTTTCCCCTGTTAAAGCCTGCCGGTGCGGTGAGGGGTCCTTCACTCAGGTTTGGCTGGAGGAGGCGTGAACAGGGGAGGGACTGATAGGTACTAAGGGCCTTGAATTTCGGGTTGGGATGTTCGAGGTCTGGCCTGCAGGCAGTGAATCTGGAGGATCCGGGAAAGTGGAGAGCTGGGTACAGGCGTCCTGGGAAGGGTTGGGTGTGGTCCTCAGGAGGCGCCCTGTGGTGGAAGGAACATGGATGATCTAGAATTCATCCGACCTGGGGGTGACTTCTGACGGTGTGACCTTGGGCGACTCCCTTCACTTCATTTTTCCATCTCTCAAGAGGAGTTGCCGCCTCTGCCTCTTGGGGTGGCTGCCTCGGGAGGAATACCTGCGGTAGTGTCTATAGAGTCTCTAGCAAAGGGCCTGGGGCTCTGATCACGTGTATTTCTTCCTCCCTCCGATCCCACTGCCCATGGCTTTGTTGGGGATGCAATGCACGTACCTCCAGACAGTTACAGCTGAGGAAGTGGATGGTTAAGTCTCAAAACTACCCAGGAACTAGGGGGCCAGTGGCGGGGGGGGGTGGGGAGGGGGAGGGCGGGGAGACAGCAGAGGAGGAGGTGAGATCGTGGTAGGACAAGCAGACTTCGATAGGCAGAGAAGGTACAGGGCATTCCAGACACGGAAAAAATAGCACGCCCAGAGGCTCCCGGGCATACCTGCCAGTATCTGTGCTCGTCATAACTGCTTCAGTTGCAACTGACAGGAGACCCAACTCAAACTGGCTTGAGCAAAAAGAAATGTCTTGGCCTCACAACCAAAAGGCCCCGCTGGCTCCCGGTCCCACAGCCGTCTCCGTCTTTTGATTCTGCTTTCCCCAGAGTCGGCTGTCTGCTCTCCCAGCCTGCCTCTGTGAGTGTCAGAGATGGCACCCTGGTTCCAGGCTCCTGTTCGTTCCGTTAACCTAGGAGGGTGTGCACGCCCCCCGGACAGCTCCAGCTCAGGTCCCGGACCCGCTCTCCGCAGCTCGGCTGGTTCTCTGCCCGCCCTGCACCAAGCCTGGTGCGCTGCCGGCACACTTCCTCTGGAGATGGCCAGCTGGTGAATATTTTGGGCTTTGCAGGCCAGAGGGTCTGTCTGGCATGTTCTGCTTTGATTTTTTTTTCCAACATTTTTTTAAAAAATTATTTTTAGCCTAAGGGCAGGATGGCATTTTTTTGCGTTAGTTTTGGGGGACCCCTAATCTACAGCATTCTCATAGGCAGGCCTGGGGGCAGGTGGGCAGGTCAGCTCACCCAAACTATAAAGAGCTGGGGCGGGGGGGGGGGGGGGGCGGGGATTGGCATCCCCCAAGAGGTAGCGTTGTGTTTGGTTACCAGGAACAGAGATGCTGGGTAGGGAGGGGCAAACATGACAGGCATCCATCCACCCCCCGAAATTTATGGGGTGAAACAGGGAGGTGTCCTGGCAGTCTGGGAGGGTGTGTGTTAGAGATTAGAGGCCACATTCACAGAGGGCCTCAACTGCCCATCGGGGGGACCCCGGCCTGAAGAGATCAGGGCGTGGCCTCGGAAGGTTCTTAAACAGATGAGTCGAGTACTGGAGCCGCGTTTTAAGAATATCCATCTCGTGGCGGCAAACCGGAGACACCGGAGAGATTGGAAGGGAGAGAGACTGGCGAAGAAAATGTGCTTCCCGAAAGTCCCAGGACGAGAAAATGTACCTCTTCCATCAGCCCCAAACTGTTTGACATGCCGTGGTTCATGGGCAACTTGAGGCACATAAGTATGTTCTTTAAAGTTTAAAAGTAAGAAGTGAGATGAATGGAACCTCTGACGAGGCTTCCTCCGGCTGGAGGCGGAGAGCCGAGAGGCCCTGGAAATAACTGTTCGCAGCTCCAGCGGGCGGTGGGCGGCGTGGGGTCCCTCTGGCTTTGTGTGCCTTACCCCAGCCTGGGACGGGCCTGATTGGAAGCAAAGTGCCCATACCGCCTTTCCTCCCGCGTGAGGAATCGCGGCCAAATTTCAGAAAATAATTCTGAGTGATGGCTGCCTCTCTCGAAGCGTTGATTGCTTTATAACTGGCATTCTCCTCTCTGCGCCCCCCGCTCCCCGCCACCACTGAAGTTTGGAGCCAGCAGCTTTTCAAATTACGCCTGAAAAGCAGCCTGATTTCCCACAGGAATCATCTCCTAGATTAGGAGCTGTTCTACCTTTTCCGACAGTTTTACCCAGAGTACAAAGCCTGTCTGCAAAGGGCAGGAGGGAGCAGTGCGTCCTCCCTTCAAAGCCTTCAGCACAAACCATTTATGAAAACGTCTCTCATGGCCGCCGCGGGGGCCGCCAGCTTTCGCAGCCGGAAAGGGTTAAACAGCACTGATGAATGGCTGCCGCCGCCACCCCATTCCGGTTTCCTTCCTTATGTAATTTGCCATTCTTCTTGCACAACAGCTCCTGGGTCTCAACCTGCTCTCTCAATCAGTACCCTCACGTCCTCAGCTTCCTCCCACACAGGCGGGCTCAGACGTAAGGAAAGGAAGGACCTTTCAGAATCTCTGAGGCTGTTTCCAAGGGAAAGGATGTCGGAGGGGGTGGGGGAGGGGGGCAGTCATGGAGAAGAGTCAGAAGTTTTTCTTCTTGAAATGAAACATGTTGCCTTAGCCAGTGTGGCTCAGTGGATAGAGCGTTGGCCTGTGGACTGAAGGGTCCCGGGTTTGATTCTGGTCAAGGGCACATGCCTGGCTTGATCCCCAGTAGGGTGCATGCAGGAGGCAGGCGATCAGTGCTTCTCTCTCATCATTGATGTTTCTATCTCTCCCTCTCCCTTCTTCTCTGAAATCAATAAAAATATATTTTAAAAAAAGAGAAATGAAACATGTTGCATTCCCCAAGGCAGAGGTGCAGAGTAGACAGACCTCAGTGCACCCCACCTCCCCTTCATCCCACCTTCGCACCCTTTCTCCCCTTATGGGCCCACCCGGGGCTCACACATTTCACTCAGGACACTGCTCAGTTCCCTGGAAGAGGCCAGGAAGCCAGGAGTGGGAATCACACCGCGCCACGGCTCACAGATGACCTTGGGCACTGCCTCCCCTCCTCGGCCCGTTTCCCTGTCTGCTAGGGGAAGGGTTTGAACAAAGAGTCTCCCAGCATGTCCCACCGCCTTAAACATCTGTGATTGGATGATAGCGTTGGCAAATAGGTGGGGAAATGGGTGTGTAAATTGGTACAAGCTCCTTAGAGGTCAGTTGGCAGTAACTGTCAAATTTAAATGTGCAAGCCTTCCCACCAGCAATTCTGCCTCTAAGAATTTAATACTCACGCATGCAGTAAGATCACACGCATGGGCAATTCACCGCAACGTTGTTTTTTACAGAAACTCACAAATGTTGAATGCCCAGTCTGTGCATTAATACCTCAAGAGACTGGAATCAAAAGATAGGAAATAACCTCATCATAGGACTTAGACATGCACCCAGATGAGACTGAAACCCTCCCCACACCATCCCCACCGCCCAACACAGAAATTCTCTACTGAAGAATGGACATCAGCAGTCATGAATGCTACTGTTGACTATTTCCTAAAACTAAATGTGGAATTTAAAAGAAAGCTGCAGCAGGTGTTGGGAGTGAGGAGGGATGGTCTGTTTAAATGAACTACAGGGTGGGGCAAAAGTGGGTTTACAGTTGTTTGTTTGGAAAATAATACAATAATCTATATTATTCTATATATATAAAAGGCTAAGTGACCATCGCATCTGAAACAATCGAATGGACAACCAAACAGGCTGTGCAGGGCAACCAGGCCAGCAGGGGGGTTAGTGAGGGGCGACCAAATGACTGAGCAGCAGGCTGCATGGGGCTACCAGGCCCACAGGGGGGGCAGTTGGAGGCAACCAGACCTGCAGGGGGTGCAATAAGGGGTGACCAGGCCGGCGGGGGGGGCACTAAGGGGCAACCAGGCCTGCAGGGGGTGGGGAGGGAGGGCAGTTGGGGGCAACTACGCCTGCAGAGGGGGTAGTTGGGGGTGACCAGGCCAGCGGGCGGGGGGGGCAGTTAAGTGCAATCGGGCAGGCAGGCAGGTGAGCAGTTAGGAGCCAGTAGTCCCAGATTGTGAGAGGGATGTTCCAGATTGGAGAGGGTGCAGGCTGGGCTGATGGGGACCTCCCCACCCCCCCCCCAAGCACGAATTTCGTGCACCAGGCCTCCCCGCCCCCCCAAGCATGAATTTCATGCACCAGAAATAATAATACAAGAATAAACTATATTTTCAGTACTTACAACTATAAACCTATATTTGCCCCACTCTGTATGTTACGTCCATATAACAAAATGAATAAAACAGCAATGGCTCTCAGAACTTACAGTGCACATACCCTTGGACTCAGCAATCCTGCTTTTAGGAATTTCCCTGTCCGTGTGCAAAGACGATGAACAAAATGTTCATTGAAGCATTGTTTGCATTAATAAAAGATTGAAAACAGCCGAAAGGTCCATCCAGACAGGCCTGGCTAATTAAGTGCCTTACTAACGTGTAGTGTGCCATGTAACCTTTAAAAAGAAAGAGCTAGCTCTCTGTGTATATATATTATTAAAGAAACAGTAGCAAGCAGAACAATGCTACTATTTATGGGGAGCAGGGGAACATTGTGTGTGGAATTTCTCTTAAAGAACGACCAAGTGGCAGCCTCTAGGAAGAGTAACAGGACCAGTGATGAGAAGTCTTTTCACATAATACCCTTTATGCTTATTTTTAGCCATATACATGTGTAACTTACAAAATTGTTTGTTATTAAATAAAAGCATTTGTGAGTCTAAAATTCTATGGTAAACACATTTTGATGTTAGGAGCCTAACATCATCTGTTCCCCTCACCTGTGCTTTGCATTTCTCAAAGAGAACTAGGGATGGGGGGAAGGGAGCCCTAATTACTTAATCCAGATAAGCACAGAGGATGCCCTTCAGGGGTTGGGTTGTGTGCTATGTAGGCGGCCACCCCCTGGCCCCCGTATGCATGCAGGGAGATGATCTCCCACTCATGCCCTAGCTCATCTGAGCCTCAAAGGCTTTCCTGACTGCCCAGGCAGAATTCAGGGATCCTACTAAGTGCCCTCTGTTCAGCTCCTGCCACAGCTGTCTGGGGCTACAGCTTTTTCCCCTGCGGAGGGGTCAAATTCATACTTGCATCTTCAGCACCTTGGACAGCGCTATGACTTGCACTTTCCTCTCATTAGGATGACTGACCTATCTATCCATTGATGTGCCCAGAGGCATCAGGTAAAGAGGCAAAGTTAGGATTCGAACCTGAGGCTGCTGACATCACATGATGAGTCACATGACCAGTTACATTAGGACAACAGAATCTAAAATAGGCGTGTTGGAAACTTCAACCGGCATTTTTTCCAGGCTTTCCATGTGCCAGGCCCAGAGACAAAAGGACATAAGTGCTGCCTCCTAGTGATGGGGAAAATAAGACATTTGGCGGGGGGGGGTGGGGGGGGGTTGTAATATGAATCTGTGCCAGTAACCTAATGTACATTCTTGATAGCCTATAATTAAGTCACTGCCCCTTTCTCCACAATCTGGTCTTTCAAGACCTGTTTACCACCTAAATACTCCCATTTTACAGAGGCCATAAACCATGAACAATACACAACCCCCAGAGGAGGTTATCAGTGCTGGTGCCAGGCCAGGCCTTTAGGTGTGGTCTCACGGCCCCATCCCAACACATGGGGCTTTTTGCAAAGCCTGTGAAAGGTCCGGAAGCCCCATCCATATTTGGGGGACAAAGAAACCAAAGGGTATAAAGGAAGAGCTTCCTCCATATTGGTTTGCTCAGGATTTGGAGAGGAACAGTCTACCCCGAGTCACTACTAGTACATGCGAAACATCTGAAAATAAATGGGTTTTTCCTGTATCTCCAAGTACCCCTGTGTATTTTTTGGTCGCCTGGTAAATTCTGTCACACTAGGAGCTCGGCTCAGAGGAGAGCTAGCCAAGACAAGTCATCCTGAGGAGGCCGTGATGAAGTCTGTATCGGAAGGAGGACGGGAGCAGCAGTTAAGAGCACACCCTCTGGAGATGCCAGCCTGGGTGAGAACCCTGCCCCTGCTGCTATGGGCAAGTCTCTTCATCGCTCTGAGACGTGGTGAAATGGGAATAGAAATCATCTCTCCCTGAGAGCAGGGTGCGAATTAGGCTAATAAAGTGCTAGACAGACGCAGGGCCCAGCCCCTGGGCTGTGCTCTATAGGGGTTGGCCATCACCATGAAGACGATGAGGTTGAACTGAGAGGAGACTAAGGCTTCTGGAGGAGAATCCATCCAAGCTAGCTTTGCAATGTCTGCTCATTACACACGGAGGGAAGGGTTCCTCCGGGCAGAGGGAACAGAGCGTACAGAGGCTCATACTATAGGTTCAGGGTGTTTTTCACATCAATGGGAGGTGGGGACAGGTGACTGAAGAAAAGGTGAGGCGTCAGGGAGGGAGGCTGGTCTATTCAATGCCCCAAAGGTGTGTGCTGTGCAGGCGGCCACCCCATAGCCCCCATTAGAGGGAGCTACACAGCTCCCTCTAACCTTCACGACTAGCCATGAAATTGAATATTGTGCCCATTTCACAGGGCTCTACCTCCAGTGGACACTTACTAGGTGCCTGAGGAACGGGCTGGTAGCACTGCCCTGGGGAAGTTGCTCTCTGGGGCTTTTCTGTGGGGCCCTGGTTGGATGGAGGGCGGAGCTCACCCTTACCAGACCACTGCCAAGTCCTCCCAGAGGTGAAGTACATGGGCTCTGAAGGAAGGCAGACTGCCTTTGTCCTTTACCACACTTACCAGCCCTGTGACCTGGGCAAGTCAATTTCCTCATCTGAAGAATGGGGATAATAGTCGCTCACCCCTGTAGAATTTTGGGGAGGGCTCAATGATTTAATGCAGGGGAAAAAGCACTGAGCACTGAGGCCAGTATGTAGTTAGTGCTCGCGCAAAGGTGGCTGTTGCATTTCTGCAGAGCACCAGGTCCCTGGGAACAGGATGAGTAAGACCCACCTGATGGAGCACCGACCGGGGAGAGCAACCATCTCTGTCTCAAGGATCAGAGACAGCTTCCTGGAGGAGGCTGCTCAGCATGAGGAGGAGAAAAGGCCCTGGGCAAGTGCCTCTTCTCTCTAAACTTCTGTTTCCACACTGCAGATGCAGATAATAATAATGGCTGCCTGGTTTGTCTTGGTACTTGGAGTCAATGAGCTAAAATGCAAGGTGAGGGTGAGCACACGTGGTCTGCGAGCCTCCTCTAAACATGGGCTGCCTATAAGGAGAGTGGAACCTGTTGTTAAAATCAATAGAGTTCAAGACAGTGGTCAGATTTCTGGTGGGGCTGCCGGGTAGCAACCATCTCAAGGCAGACCCCGACGGGCTATGCGCAAGGTAATACCAAGGTGTGCCCTAACTGGTGTGGCTCAGTGGATAGAGCGTCGGCCTGCGGACTGAAAGGTCCCAGGTTCGATTCCGGTCAAGGGCATGTACATTGGTTGCGGGCACATCCCCGGTGGGGGGTGTGCAGGAGGCAGCTGGTCGATGTTTCTCTCTCATCAATGTTTCTAGCTCTCTAGCCCTCTTCCTTCCTCTCTGTAAAAAATCAATAAAATATAGGTTTAAAAAAATTTTTTAAAAAAAAAAAGTAATACCAAGGTGTGAGCTGACACTCCTGGCTGCCAGCTCCCTCTAACCTTCACCACTAGCCATGAAATGGAAGATTGTGCCCATTTCACAGGGACAGAAACAGAGCTCAGAGAGCTGAAGAGGCAGGTTCCTAAGATCCTGCTTTGAGGGAGGACTGGGGTCCTAGGCCAGGCTATTCTCAGCTTGTGAGTACGGGCTTTGCTGACTTCCGGCAAGTCTCTACAAAAGAGGGGGTGAGGCCCTTGAATTTACACTCCAGTGTGGGAGGCCAGACTTTCCTGAAAAACATTTTCATTTACTAATGGATTTAATGAGTGCAGAACTTCCTGCTTTAAACAAACAAGTGATTAGCATTGACTACAGACTTGAAAGTGGATCCTAATGAATTGCTAATTAGCCTCCTCCTCCTGGGGTCCTTCGCTGGTAAATTCCCTCTCTGGCTACTGGGAGTCTTAGGCAGTCTGACTGGAATTCATTCATTCATTTATTCATTCACTTAAACATGCATTTCTTGAAGACCTACTATGTGTCGCTGTGAACAAGACAAACAAGGTCACTTACTCAGTCTCATGGGGAAGACAGTGTTAATTAACTAACCTCACAAACATAGAATAACACACTTATAGGACAGGAAGCTGGGACCTCATGCAACAGGACTTGAGTGGGGGTATGGTGTCCCTCAGAGAAGGGTACCTAAAGGAAGGGATGTTTGAGCCAAGATCTAAAGAATAAGTAGGAATTAACTAGTTAAAAATGGATGGGAAAGAGTAGAAGAGTATTTCAGACACACAGAACAATACATGCACAGTCCTGTGGTGGGAGGGGGCAGGGTGGGCCTGAGGAGAAGGAAGAAGCCAGTGTAAGAGGTATGTAAGGTGTGTGTGTGTGTGTGTGTGTGTGGGGTGTGTGTGTGTGTGTGTGTGTGTGTGTGTGTGTGTGTGTGGTGTGGTGTGTGTGTGTGTGTGTGTGTGGTGTGTGTGGTGTGTGGTGTATGTGTGTATGTGTGTGTGTGTGTGTATGGTGTGTGTGTGTATGGTGTGTGTGTGTATGGTGTGTGTGTATGGTGTGTGGTGTGTGTGTGGTGTGTGTGTGTGTGTGTGGTGTGTGGAGTGTGTGTGTGTGGTGTGTGTGGTGTGGTGTGTGTGTGTGTGTGGTGTGGTGTGGTGTGTGTGGTGTGTGTGGGTGTGTGTGTGTGTGTGTGTGTGTGTGTGGTGTGTGGAGTGTGTGTGTGTGGTGTGTGTGGTGTGTGTGTGGTGTGTGTGGTGTGTGTGTGTGTGGTGTGTGTGTGTGTGGTGTGTGTGTGTGTGGTGTGTGTGGTGTGTGTGGTGTGTGTGGTATGTGGTGTGTGGTGTGTGTGTGTGTGTGTGTGGTGTGTGTGGTGTGTGTGGGGTGGTGTGTGTGGGGTGTGGGGTGTGTGGTGTGTGTGTGTGTATGTGTGTGGTGTGTGTGTGTGGTGTGTGGTATGTGGTGTGGTGTGTGTGTGTGTGTGTGTGTATGTGGTGTGTGTGGTATGTGGTGTGTGGTGTGTGGTGTTGTGTGTGTGTGTGGTGTGTGTGGTGTGTGGGGTGTGTGGTGTGTGTGTGGTGTGTGTGGGGTGTGGGGTGTGTGTGTGTGTGTGTGTGTGTGTGTGTGTGTGTGTGTGAGAGAGAGAGAGATGAGGCCGGGGGGAGGGGGATAAGGATGCTGGGCTTACTCTTCTGTAGCAGACAATGCTGAGTACCCAGCCATATCCTTCAGTTCTTACCACCTCAATGTGCTCCAGCCAACTTCCAGCCGCCTCGTGTTTGCATCTCTTGGCCTGAGGACTTTCTCAAGTACAGAAGGCCTCTGTCTCCATACTTGGCAGGCCTAGTGCGTTCTAGTACCTGGAAGCAGCCCTCAGCCAATGACTGATGAATGTGGTGCTCCCCACCCGCTGGCTGAATGACTGACTGCTGCTCTACACTGGCTCCCAGCGATCCCTGGAAGGCTGGAGCCCACGTTCACAATGCTCACTTGCCTGACCACACACACTTTCCCTGTCTCACGTCCCACTTCCCTGCCAAGTAAACTGCTTGCCCTTAAACCTTTGTCCCAGCATTGCTTCTGGAGGAACCCGTGCTCAAACATCCTTTACCCCGGTTGCCCTTGTCTGAACCTCTTCCCCTCTCTCATTCGCTTCCCCCTGCAGAGTGTGGAACCCGTGGACTATGGTAGCCCAGCCAGGCTCTGCCTGGCATAGCCCCTTTCTTGTACTCCGCCTCCGTTAATGGGGCAGTGCTGTCCGATACAACTTCCTTCAGTGATGGACATGTTCTTTATCGGCTCCATTCAATATAGTATCCGCCAGCCACGGTGTCTACTGAGCACTTGAAATGTGGCTAATACTAGTATAAATGGGGAAGTAAATATTTATTTATGTTATTAATTTAAATTTAAATACATGCATGTGGCTAGTGGCTACCATGTTGGACATACAGCTCTGAGACATGCACATCCCCTGCTAAGTTTCCTGGAGCCCAAGCCTGAAGGACAGTGGGAAGGGCAGCTGAGTGAGCCCAGCTCTTTGCACCAGCTCAGCCACAGGGCTCACCAGAGCTTCCTCAGTAGATGACCCAGAAGGTAGCCACCCGGTCCCAGGGAGGTCAGCAGTGTGGGCTGGTCTGCAGAGCCCATCATTACCCCCCCCCCCGCCTTCTGTGCATGCATCGTCCTTCAGCTGCTCCCCACGCCTGTAGCTGGAGCAGACAGCCTTGAGGGAGGGGCTGGGTGGGTGGCTGATTTGCGTGGCCCTGAGGGAGACAATGGCTGTGGCCGGGTAGTGAATTGAAAGGTTCTCTCTGGAATAGTATATTGAGCTCTACGTGCCTAGAGTTTAAGACAAATCAGGCTAACTGTACGGCCTATTAGAAGTGATCCAATATCTCTCCTCCCCTTCTTCTAAGTAAAAGAACCCCGGTACTTATCTAGTCACACAACTGGTCAGAATAAAAGCCACATTTTCCTGTCTCCCTTGCAGCTACAGTGACTGAGTTCTGGCCCATGATAGTTAAGCAGAAATGATCTTCAACTTCAAGCACATAGCCTTAAAGAGAAGGTGTGTGCCCTTCTCTCCTTTCTTCTCCTTCCTGCTCACTGAAATGCAGACCCAGTGCCGGGAGGTAGCGTGGCCATCTTGAGCTGGAGAGAGAAGCCAGGCTGAAGGGGTAGTTGACCTCAGAGTAATGGGGTAGAAATGCCAACTCGTCTCAAACAAGGGTCTTGTGAAATTTAGGAAAGGAGAAAACAGCTCAAAAAAAACTTCCTTTGGTTAACTAAAGTGCAGTAAGTCCAAACTTTGACTCAAGCCTTATAAGCTGTTACAGTTTGTCAGAGACAGATCTTTATTCATTGATTCATTTATTGAGTGTGTGCCTGGAGCCAAGACCTGGGCTAGGCATTGGGGATGCAGGAGTAAACAGGACACTGAGAGTCTGTGTCCTCATGGAGCCTCCATTACCGTTCCTGACGTTTCACAGCTCAGTGCACATTCTAAAGTGTTTTTACAGTCACCTCCGGTTAAGGTGGCACTGAGTTTATGCTCTAAAAATCCTGCTCCTCAACTAGAACTCTTATTGCAGATGGGAATGCCAAAGGATACCGCCCCTTTGTCAAACAACTTGGAAGTTTCTCATAAAGTTAAACTTACCGTACTGCCCAGCAACCCCACTCTTATGTATTTATCCTAAATAAATGAAAACATGTCCACACAAAGACTTGTATATGCATGTTCATGGCCGAGTTGTATACATAGCCTTAAATTAGAAACAACGCAAATGTTCACTTATAGAAGAACAGATATTGTGATGTATCCACACCACAAAATACTACTCAGCAGTAAAAAATGGAATGAAGTATTGGCACACCCAATGTGGATAAATCTCAGAATCACGAGGTTTAGTGTGAGAAGCCAGACACAAAAGAGTATATACTGTCTGATGCAATTTCTATGAAATTGTAGGAAAGGCAAAACTAATCTATCAAAAGCAGATCCGTGGTGACACGGGGGTGGAGTTTGGGAAAGGGGATTGGTAGCCAAGGGGCAGAGGGAAGTTGGGAGGTTGATGAAAGTTTTCTTTTCTTGGTTGCAATGTTGATTACTATATTCTCTAATAATTGACAAATATGCAAATTGACCATACCTCCGACATACCCACAAGCCACGCCCACAAGCCATGCCCACCATCCAATCAGAGTGAGTATGCAAATTAACCCAAACCAAGATGGCTACAGCCACAGAGAGCAAGGTTTCCTAGGTAACAGAGGAAGCCAAGCTTTCCGCCTGCCCTAGCCAGGCCTAAGCCTCCACTCAAGCTACAAAGTTTCAATTATAGAAGGTAAACAAATTCAAACAAATGGCGGCAGAATGGAGCTTGAGAGAGCAGGCCAGAGTTGCCGCCGGCAACAGGGGAAGCAAAACTTTTCGCACACCCTGGCCAGGCCCACCTGCTTAAGGCAACAAAGTTTCAATTATAACCCCAACACAAATGGCTGTGGGCCTTGGAGGGAGCCCCAGGCTTGGCTCTGCTCCAGGCTACAAAGTTTCAATTGTAGAAGGAAAATAAATTCCAGATACCAGGGCCTGCGCTTGCGTTGCCAGGGGGCGTGGCTGGCCTGCAAACCACCACAGGCCCCTCGCTCAGGCCGCCCCACACCCTAAGGGAAACCCCACCTGATCCGGGATGCCCTTCAGGGCAAACCAGCTGGCCCCCACCCCTGTACCAGGCCTCTATCCTATCTAATAAAAGAGTACTATGCAGATTGATCATCACTGCAACACACAATATAGCTGCCCCCATGTGGTCAAAGATCCTGCCCCCATGTGGACACAAGATGGCCACCACAAGATGGCCAGCAGGAGAGGGCAGTTGGGAGGCACCTGGCCTGCAAGGGCGGGCAGTTGAGAGGGACCAAGCCTGCAAGGGAGGGCAGTTGGAAGTGATCAACCCTGCAGGAGAGGGCAGTTAGGGGTGACCAGGCCGGCAGAGGAGGGAAGTTGGGGGCAAACAGGCTGGCAGCAGAGTGGTTTAGGGGGTAATCAGGCTGGCAGGCAGAAGTGGTTAGGGGCAATCAGGAAGGCAGGCAGGCAAGCAGTTGGGAGCCAGCAGTCCTGGATTGTGAGAGGGATGTCCGACTGTCCGGGCAGTCGGACATCCCTCAAGGGGTCCCATATTGGAGAAGGTACAGGCTTGGCTGAGGGACAACCCCCCTCCGTGCACGAATTCCGTGCACCGGGCCTCTAGTATATTTATAAAAAAAAATTTGAAGTACACTTAAAACTGGTGCTTTTATTGTTTATAAATAATACCTCAATAAAAACTGGCATAAGAAAAATTAATCAGATTGTCATGAATTGTGGAGAAAAATAACCTCTGTTCATACACTGCAATATTAGGTAAGTTATATGTTTTTTGTTTTGTTTTGTTTTTATTGATTTCAGAGAGGAAGAGAGAGGGAGAGAGAGCTAGAAACATCAATGATGAGAGAGAATCATTGATTGGCTATCTCCTGCATGCCCACTACTGGGGATGTGCCCTTGATTGGAATTGAACCCAGGACTCTTCAGTCCGCAGGCCAACGCTCTATCCACTGAGCCAAACCAGCTAGGGCAAGTTATATGTTTAAATCCTATCTAATAAAAGAGAAATATGCAAATTGACTGTCACTCCAACACACAAGATGGCCACCCCATGTGGTCAAAGATGGCCACCCCCATGTGGACACAAGATGGCCACCACAAGATGGCTGGCAGGGGAGGGCAGTTGTGGGCGATCAGGTGAGCAGGGGAGGGCAGTTGGGGAGACCAGGCCTTCAGGGGAGGGCAGTTGAGGGGGGATCAGGCCTTCAGGGGAGGGCAGTTGGGAGAGACCAGGCCTGCAGGGGAGGACAGTTGGGGGAGACCATATCTGCAGGGGAGGGCAGTTGGGGGGAACCAGGCCAGCAGGGGAGAGCAGTTAGGAATGACCAGGCTGGCAGGGGAGGGCAGTTAGGGGCAATCGGGCTGGCAGGGGAGTGGTTAGGGGGTGATCAGGCTGGCAGGCAGGCGAGCAATTGGGAGCCAGCAGTCCTGGATTGTGAGAGGGATGTCCCAGATTGGAGAGGGTGCAGGCTGGGCTGAGGGACAAACCCTCCCCCCCAATACATGAATTTTGTGCACTGGGCCTCTAGTAAATAAATAAAACTGTATAGCCACGCTCACAAACATGATCAACTTCTCTTGGGAATAGAAAGGGAACAGACACATGAAGTAAAAGGAGGCTGAAGCCCCAGGCCTGCCAGGCTCTGGGTCTGAAAACAGGCAGAAGTGACCAGGAATTCACATTCTGCAGTCAATAGGGAGCATAAGGATTCTTTGAGAACTGGAGGTCTAGTGTCAGACTCACTGCTTGAAACCATATCTTAGGTAAATGGGAGCAGATGCAGGTCTGGCAATTGGGACCTGAATCAAGCCACCTTGATTCATTAACTGCCCCTGGGACATCTCTGATATCACCCAAAACTGGGAATCCTGAGCAGCCAATAGGAAGCCTGGTTTGGGACTAGGGTCCTGAGGGCCTGGGTTCAGACAAGTGCAAAGAAAGCAAGTGGACAGAACAATTCCTCTTCAACATAATCCTGTAAAACAAAATTCTAAAGCATGTGAAGAAAACTGACACCAAGAGAGACAGCCAAAAACTCAACTCTTAACAGATGAGTTCACTTGTGATAAGTGCAAACAATAGAGCAATCTGGGAATGACCTCAACACAAGTTTAAGACCCTAACAAAAGTAAAGAAAGGAGTGAGTTGTAAAAGAAAACAGTCACGAAATAAAAGTAGGTATTAACTATTGATGTGAAAAAGAAACCATGAGAAATCCTAAAAATGAAAAGTATCATTCTTGAAGTGAATTCAAATAGGACAAACTCTAAAGCAGACACAGTTGAAGAAACAGTTAGTGAATTGAAAGATATTCCTGAGTAATTCACCCAGAAAGCAACACAGAGAGATAAAGAAACGGAAAGTATGAAAGAGCAGTTAAGACGTGGTGAGCAGATTGAAAAATTGCAACATATATGTAATAGAAATTCCAGGACAGAATAAAAATGTAATGGGGATATAATATCCATTGTGCAATATTCAGATGATGGCTGAGAATATTTTAGGACCAAAAAGGAAGTCCTGAGATGGAAAACACTTTCCATGTGCTAAACAAGATGATTAAAAATAAATCTGAGCCAGAAACATTGTAATGACAGAGCAGAATGTCAAAGATAACGAGAAAAATCTCGAGTTACAAGAAAAGAAAATTGCCTACAAAGGAATGCCAATTGAAATGACAGGTTTCTCATCAATAGCAATGGATGACAGAGACAGAGAAGTAATACTCTGAACAGGCAAAGGGAAAGTTACAATTAACCTACCTCAATACACAGGTAGATGAACAGTGAAAAAAAAACAAAAAACAAATTACAGACATTTTCAGACTTGCATAGATTAAGAGAGTTTTCCACTCCTACCTTCACTGAAAGAATTACCAAAGTATATACTTCAGCAAAAGGGAAAATAAAAGAAGAAAAAATTAAGTACAGAAATTGGCCAAATATATTGGTAAATCTAATTAATGTCTGACTATATAAATATGATTTTTTGTGATAAATAGTGGAACTAAAATTCAAAACAATAATAAGGAAGATGGGATGGGGCAGTTCAGTTGGTAGTTACATAGTGTTAAAAGTGTTGTCTTATAAAGAGGAAAATAGAGATACTGAATAACTTTATATTGTTAGGAAAATACATAGTTAAGTACTTTAATATTAAAAAATTAAAATGAAATCACTGAAAGAAATGTGATTTACGACCTTCAAATCACTTTTGGGAAGGAAAAGGGGTGGGGTGCTAAAGAACATTATCTATCAAAAGTCAAGAAAGAAAGAAAAGGTAACCACATGTGCTTCCGCCACCCCAAAAAGAAATCTCATGGTAATATAAAACACAATGCACACACACACGAAAAATAAGATTATAGGAAATAAGTCCAAATAAATCACTAATCACAATAAATATAAATGGATTAAACTTACCTATTAAAGACAGAGACTATCAGATGAGATCTTTTTAAAAATCAAAATTCAGCTATAAGCTGTGTAAAGAGATATGCCTAAAACAATGACACAGAAATGTTGCAGATAGACAGAAAAGATATCCCAGTTGAATACTAACTAAAGAAAATTTGTCTAACAACGTTAATCTAAGGTAAAATAGAACATAATATGAAAAGCACTGCTAGGGATAAAGTGAGCCAATATATTTCATTATGTCGAAACCAAGAATCACACCAAGAAGTCGAAAAGTCATGAACTTAAAGCCTTTCCTAGCATTTGGATGGAGTCCTTTTGCAGCTACATTTACTCAAGGATTGATGACTAATCAACTTGAATGTTCTTGCAGGCATGAGTCCCTTAATGTGGAAAAGGATGAGGCATGAAGGAAAAAGAAGATTAAAAAATAAGGTTGCTTACTAAATTATTAACCACAATGCTACAGGCTAAATCAACATAACTGCAACCAGGACGATAAAGGCCCAGCATACCCTAAATCACTTGGGGTACATTTGCATATTAAATTAGAACATTTAATAGCTGTAGCCTAGAAAATGGCCTTTATTAAAACGTACCCACAGTTAGCACTTTCAGATACCAAACCCATGTGGGTGCAAATGCAACTCAGCAATCCTGACCTCATTTGGGGGGTGGGGAGCAAGGGGGCATGGCAAGAGTCAGGGCAGTGAGAGGGCTGAGTTTCAGGTGAAAGAGAAATGGGAGATTCAAGAAACCTGGGACATTTGACAAAAACCACATTTGATGACCTTGTAGACAAAAAAGAGAAATGAGCTGGATGAGGTGCAATTAGGTAAATTTGTCTTGGGCCTCAAAGGGCAGCTGATTAATAGATGCTGTTAAGCAGGAGAGAGTTCTTAATTACAGAGTTCTATAACCCAGGCTTAAATACTGGGTCCCTCATTTATTTACCAGCTGGGTGACCTTGGGAAGTTTTTTTGTTTTTTTTATTTCTCTGGGCACCAGTCACCCCAGAAATAGATAACTGCCTATTTCAAGGCTTCTTATGATAATTAAATGAGATAACTCATTAAAGTTCTTGGCACATAGCCCTGGCCAGTGTGGCTCAGATGGTTGGGCATCATCCCATGCACTGAGAGATTGCCAGTTCGATTCCCAGTCAGGGCACATGTCTAGGTTGCAGGCTCAATCCCTGGTAGGGAACATGCAGAAGACAGCTGATTGATGTTTCTCTCTCTCTCCCTCTCTCTCTCCCTTGCTCTCTCTCTAGAAATTATTTTAAAAAAATTTTTTTTTTTTAAAAAGGCCTTAGCACATATATTAAGCACTCCTCAAGTGATGCTTCCCATTCTATAGAATGAGAGTTTAGGATCCATAGATATAAAGGTTTTCAAAGTTTTGGCAACAATAGAGTTCAACAGTATGAAAAAGCACTTTGTAATTTAGGCTGAAATAATAGGAACAAACTGTTGACATTGAGGGAGGAAGGTGATAGCTCTATTCTGCTTAGCACTAATCAAACTCCATCTTGAGCAGTGGTTTCATTTTGGGGAGCCATGTTTCGAGAGGGACCTAGACCAGAGGTTCTCAAACTGTGGTCCCCAAGACCAGCAGCATCAGCGTCCTATAGGAATTTCTTAGAAATGCAATTTATCGGGACCACTCCGGCCCTACTGAATGAATCTAAATCTGTGGGGGTGAGACCTAGAAATGTGTTTTAACAAGTTAATGTTAACAACCATCAGCATGATTCTGATGCATGCTAAAGTCTGAGAGCCACTGACCTAGATAGACATACACGTTAGGGGGAGATAAAGGTCTCCAAACCATGGCTGTTGAGTCTAGTTGAAGGATCTGAAGATGTTCAGCCTCAAGGAAAGAAGATCTGACCAGTCCAAATAAGGATCAGATGGCAGGAGGAGCTGGGTGGTTTCCCCATGTCAGTCCAATGACACTTAGGTCAAGCGCGGAGAGCTTCGGGCGGGAAACTAGCAGAGTGGACGAGAGAAGGTGCTCTTGGCTGCAAGTAAATGACAGCTGATCCAATGGGCCTAAATCATAAGGGGCCTATTGACCAGAGGAGTCCAGAGGTAGGGAGGTTCCCTATCCGGCTAATACACCAGGTCAGCTACATCCTCAAGGACCAGGCGTTTCCTGTCCCTCCTTTCTGCATCTCAGTTGGATCAGCTTCTCTCCTTCCGGTTGCCCAGTGGTGGAAGAACTTCCCAGGTCTCCTGCTCATACAGTAAGAGGCAGAGGAAGAAAGTAAGTCTTCCTTGTCTCTCCCTTTAAGGAACCTTTCCCAGGAGGGACGCCCCTCTCTCTCCAGCAGATGTCCCCTGGCATCTCATTGTGAATTTGACACCCCAGGTCACCTGACACTTCCTAAGCTGGTCCCAGGCTGGGATCCTGGAATTGCTGATACTGGCTTAGACCAGGGCTCATCCACCATATCTGTCCCATGGACCCCTTCCACAGTCTGGCCAAACCTACAGACCCTTCTCAGCATAGTGTCTTTAACGGCATAAGACAAAAGGATAGGGTTACAAAACAAACCAATTGTATTGAAATATGGTTTTCAAAATGTATTTCTTAAAGTGTGATACAGGAATAAACTCGCTTCTTTATTAGCACATTAAACAACAAAACCCAGAGGCAGATCTAATAACAACCGTAAATTGAAGTTGTGATGAGTGTCAACAGCGTTCTGAGATCCCTGGAATAACTGTTCTGTGATGTGGAGGTATCTGTGCTTTCACTTGGTGACAAATCACAAGTTACTGCTAATGCTGCTGTGGTTTGCTGCTTACATTCACGATACAAGGAAATGCTACATTTCAGTGGGAGGCTAGTGAAAACAAAGTAGCTTCCCCTCCCTCCCCGCTTCTTGCAGGTTTTCGAATCCCACGCATTTCTTCCGCCACCCTTGGTTGGGGTTTTCTGTGGACTTCACAGTAAGAGCCCCTAGCTTAGATTCATCAAGATTCACACTCCGGGGCTGGGAGTGGGCAAGTCTTTTCTAAGACAAGTGGTCTTTTCAAAGGAGTGTGAATACCTAAGCTAAATCACAACCCAAAACAGAAGTACCCACTGGGTGTAGGAGGAGGGTGGGGGAGTAAGGTGGAGGAGGGGTGGGGTGGGCCTGGCTCCAGGGTCTGCTCCATGCATGTCAGCGAGGGCTGCCTTCAGAGGGAGAACGCTTCTCATCACCCGAGGAAGAGACCTCGTCCATGGGAGGCAGACACCAGATGGGGCCCATACCAGGATTGCCACCAACCTCGGCCTCTTCCATTTCCCCCATTTTATTTTCTTTTGTTTCCTGGTTGGTTTTCTTTAAATATTTATATGCATACCAAGTGATAGATAGAATACTTGCCCTTGACAAATATTCAGCCTACTGGGCTCCTCCTGCTATCCCACTTCTTAGAAGCAACCACAGCTCAACTTGGTGGGTGTCTTTTCAGACAACTTGCCGTGCACACGTGCCATCCCAGCAGCTCACACACTTCCTTTGCAGAGAAACTGGTTGGCAGAGCAGGTTCCTGGGCCCTGCCCTCTCCCACGCTGGTGAATGTGAACTTAGCTCACCGCGCCCCTTAAATTCTGCAAGGAAACCCGAAGGGTCAGGGAGGGGAGGTGGGCCTAACATCGCATTCCTCGCAAGTGGCACAGCTGAAATTTCAATGCATGTCTATCACACCCCAACATCCAGGCTCTAAATGCCATCCGTAGCTGTTGGCTTCCAGAGCTATACACGAAGGTGACTAAAATAAGCATCGGTCCAGAAATGTGTTTTTTTTTAAGGGGTGGAGTGGGCATACTCCTAGAACCTGGCTTGGAAGGTGCCCACTTGAGATGGGCATTCACACTGAAGTGTTTGGGTGCCTCAGCAATAAGTCTTGAGTATCTTAAAACATTCACAGGAGACTCCAACCGGCTACTCACATGCCAGCACTGGAAACAGGAGGCATTACATTCAGGTAAAAGATGTCCTCTAGGAGTTTATATAACTTAACATCGTCCTGGAGATATTGGGGACCATGCTTGTCGAGTAAAGGCTGGCTGCTGACCCGAGAGGACCACAGGTCAGAGAGCATCTAGCCCTGGGATGCCTGGGTTCTGCAACAGGCTCAGAGCCCCGCCCGCATCCTAGCCTGGTGTGTTCATTTCCTCCTCCACCCATTCATCCATTCACCATCCTCCAACCCACCCTTCTCTGAACCTGTTTCCTCATCTGAAAACCAAGGATATAAGCCTCCCTTCAGGGCTGTGGCGATCAGCACAGGGCCTGGGGCACACAGCGCTCCTCCCACATCACCCACCGTTTCAACAGCTCCCAGTCCCCGCCCTGGAGGGGGAGGCTCCTTCAGTCTGGCTGCCAGGAAGCTCGGAGACAGGCAGGGCCCTGCTCATCGGCTCATCGTGGGTGGTACCTGTGGTCTCTGCACAATGGGACCAGCTGGCCACACTGGCGACCAGGGCTTGACCTGAGAGCCCCAGAGGGACACGCCTTCAGGCAGATTCTCAGCCCCACCACGGTGGGTGGGACCTCCCACTGGAATGAACCCAGGGGAGTCCAAAGCGCCGGGCATGATGGGAGAGTTCAATACCTCACGGGAGAAAAACGAAATCCCTGAAGTGCAGTCAATGTGCCCAGCCCTCCGACCTGGCAAACCCACCCGAGAATCTCAGGCTCATGTGCCTCAGGAGACACGGTGGTAGCACTCAGACGGGAACAGGTTCTTGTCGGCAGCAGAATGGATACATAAGTTGATGCATTGTGGGATGTTCCTGCAGTGGAATGCTACACAGCAATAAAAATGGGCAAATCACAGACACGTGACAACACGGACGAATCTCACAAACACAGTGGTGCATCAAGAATAGAGATGGTAGGATTCCATGTATAGAAAGTTCAAAAAGACAGGCAACACTCAGCTATCGTGCTGAAGATGACATGCATATAGGTAGTGAAACTGTAAAAATAACAATTAATATGGTGACCTTAAGAGTCAGGGTGTTACTTACCTGAGAGAGAGGGGAGGGGCTGTGATCAGTGGGCCTGACCCGGGGGTTCTGTTCTGGGGTGCGGCTTGGGGGCAGTGGCTCGCCCTTGTTTGCTTTATAATTTACTTATTCACAAAACAGTGTAAACAAGTCTCATGCGCTCTTCTTTACTTGCGATTACTTCAAAATCTAAGAATAATTCAAGTGCCCGGTGCTGGACAAAGGCTGGTTTTCCTTCGCCCTCTCCCTGTGCGCCTACCAGCTCTGGTTCCGTGCTTGGGAGGAGAAAGCGGAAGTGAGGAAATGCTGAGGGAGGCGTGGGTGTGAGCTGGGAACCCCTCCCTCTGTCCCCTCCCCCTCCCCTGCTGTACTGCTCCCAGACACAGATGCCCCGTAAAGACACTGCCCAGAGGTTTTCTTAAACCACTTTATTCAGGTTGGCTGGTAGTTACGGATTGAACCATGTATATAGGGTTACCCCCCCACCCCCACCCCACCCCCCAGGGCAAAGCCCTTGGCCTCTCCCACATCCCCCAGGCCACTGCTGAGGGGTGGCCAGAGGTTAGAGCCAGTTCTGAGGGGGTGCTGGGCCCAATAGAAATATTTACACATCACCAGGGGTGGGAGTCCCCCCTGATCAGGAATTGTGAGGGGATTGGTACTGGGGTCCCTGGGGTCCCAACAGCCCCAGGCCCTTGGGTGGGCTTGGCATGGACCCTAAGAGAGAGGGCTGGGACATTGGGAGCTGGCAGAGGGGGCTCCTGGGAGAGCCTCAAAGACCCTCAAAGGAGTCCTGCTGGTGCAAAACTCTGCACGGGGCCATGGAGTCAGAGGGCTAAGGCCCTCTCCATGAAGGGGCAGAGATTCCTGGTCCCCCCCCTCCCTAGAGGGTGGGACAGGGAGCCTTTTCTTAGGTACAAGGAGGCTGAACACGAATGACCCACCAGGAGGCGGTGGGGTGTCTCCCTTTCCTCCCAGGGTCCCTATGAGTGACCCCAACAGGCCACAGCCCCAGAGCAAGGCTCTCCTGGGGGCTCTTGGCTCCTCTCTTCCCCAGGGGAGAGGCCCTAGCTCTACTCAGAGATTCAAGTCCAAATCTGGGGAGGGGTTGCTGTCCACATCCCCAGGCTCAAGTGGGGGATAGTGGAAAGGAGGGAGAGTAAGGCTGGGAGGCCTGGCTAGGGACAGGACTGGGGGACAAGCAAGCAAAGCGAAACACTGGACTCCACTGAAGCTGGTGGCCAAAGGGGGCAGCCTGCCCCAGCCCCGCCCCCATGTTTGGAGTAGTTGTCCCCTTGGCGCCCAAGGCTACCTCCTCCGAGCCAGGTCAGGCCACCGCGCGCGAATCTGAAAAGGAAGGGCTGAGTGGGGCTTGCATGCTGAGCAAAGGGGTGGTGGTCGGAGGGCCTACGTGGTGGCCACAGGTCTCAGGGATGGGGAGGCGGCTGGACCAGGCAGTCCCGTCCCCACGGTCCAGCAGCTCCTCATGCACTCTGTACAGCCTAGGAGCGCGGGCGGGCACGCGGCGGGGTAAGCGTCCGTCTAGAGGCTGCAGGCCTCCTCGTCCACAGACCGCTTCCGCAGCTCCTTGCCCGGCTTGGGGGGAGGCGGGGCGGGCGCGGCGGGCGGGGCTTCGGGCAGATGCAGGACCGAGTTCTCCCCGGGCTGCACCCGCAGGTAGGCCTTGACCTTGTGGTGCCGGGCCTTGCCGTCGCTGAAATCGATGACCCGGCACTCGTAGGTGCCTTCGTCTGTGGGCTTCACCCGGGACAGGCGCAGCTTGTGGGAGATGTTACTGCCCACCACTTTGACCACCTGAGGGCGACAGAGAGACCGTGACCTGGCCTTGGGGCAGCGGGAAGACAAAGAGAGTCAGCCCACTGCTAGGGTGGGGCCCCAGAGACACTCGCACCAGGGCACAGGGAGTTCAATAGCAAAAAATAGAAGCACCTTAAATGCCTATCCGCAGAACAGACACCTAAGCGGAAGTCAGTTCATTACATGGAACACGGCACAACAGTTAAAAGGAATACCCCTAGAGCCAGGCATGTCGCAGCTCAGTGACACGCAGGAAGTGAGATCTCATTGCAAAACTCCTACCATTTCTGCACATGAACACATGAAAACACTGTATTCTGGTTTTGGAGACTTGTGTGTGTACAAGTTTAAAATACACAGCAGGGAACACTGGCCTCATAGCAGAGGCTGCCTTGAGGATGCAGCCCAGGGGAGGGCTGTGAACCTGGGGTGGACTGCAAAGTGAGTTCTTAGCTTAGTCCAAAATGTCTTATTTAAAAATAAATAAATAAATAAATACAGCCTGGCCTACGTGGCCCAGTGGTTGAGCATCGACCTATGAACCAGGAGGTCATGGTTCAATTCTAGGTCAGGGCATAGGCACAGGTTGCAGGCTCAATCCGCTCGATGATTTTCTCTCACCATTGATGTTTCTATCTCTCTCTTCCTTTCCTTTCCTCTCTGAAATCAATAAAAATATATATTTTTAAAAACACAGGCTGATCACCAATGTATGAGCATTTCAATAATTGTTCATCCCTGTTGGGGTGAACAGAATGAGTGTCTGGGATATTCGGCTTTTTGTTTATGCCTTTGATTGGGATTTTAAATTTTATTTTAAAATTGAATTTTAACTTATACACAGCAAAGTGCACACTTGGTAAAATTTTAAAAGTGCACACAAGTGTTTCCTTGTGCAACCACCAACCAGGGCAAGGCAGGACCATTTGTAACCCTAGAGCGCACCCTTGTGGCCCTTCCTCACCAATGTTCCCCCCGTGGGGTGAACTGCTACTCTGACTCCTATCACTATAGTTCGGGTCAGCCTGTTCTTGAACTCTTTCGTGTGCAGCTTCTTTCACACAACATAGGATCAGCGAGATTCTCCATGTTCTTGCATGTCTATGTTTGTTCTTTTTCATTGCTGTGTAGTATTCCATCATGCGATCACTGGGAAAGCTAGGTGAAGGATATAAGAGACGGTTTTTGCAACTTCCTGTGAGTCTATAATTCAAAATTTAGAAAGTTAGAAAAAGGGAGGGGGGTGAGCCTGTGGAGAGGAGGGTAATGGTGAGCGGGGCTTTCATCCTTCCCTGCCCCTTATTACTTAGACCCTTCCCTGCCCCACCTCCAAACGCCCCCACCCCACCTAGGCAGAACATTGGCGATCAGTTCACACTGCCAGCTGGTGACCCCCTTCCCAGTGATCTCACCCCCTCTCACATACAGGCTCTCCAGGCTCAGGTGGGAGCTGCATAGGCTCCAGACCTGGGGCCCTGGCACTGAGCCCCACTGGCCCCCTCAGCTGGTCGGTTCTCGCCAGGCCCCAACTCCTGGAGGGGGAAGCCCCTGCTGATCACCCACACAGTAAGGAGGCCAGGATGAGAAGGAGGACAGTCTCTGACGGGGTTCATTCACTCTGCAGACGTGTTTCAGAGACTATGCTGGGCACTCACACATGTAGCTTCCAATCATCTCACTAGTCTGCTCTGGCCTCCCTGGTCCCTTCTCACCTCCTCCCAAATGTTAAGCTCTTTCTGACCCCAGGGCCTTTGCATAGGCTGGTTTCCCTGCCTGGGTGCTCTGCCCCATCTCTCTTCACCTACGTGACTCCCATTCATTCCCGAACATCACCTCCTCCAAGAAGCCTTCCATCACAACTCTGCTTGTTTCCTTCACAGCAGTCATCACAATTTGAGAACCATTTGTCTGTTGATTTGTTTTTAATTGATTTGTCTGTTGATTTGTTTTTCTCTCTGGCTCAACTATAAATTCCATGAAGACAGGAATATCTATTTTGTTCATCTTAGTGACCATCACAGGGCCTGGTACCCTGTAAATAATAATAATAAATTGCTGGATGAATGGACTCACTATAGTTCCTTCTTTCTCCAAATGAAGTGGTACCCAGGCTTGCTAACTTGAGGTCACATACACACAATTCTACCCACTTTACAGATGGTGAGACTAAGGCTCCAGAAGGAGGAGTGACTCTCCCACGGGCACTGAATCAGTGAGTGGCAGAGCTAGGAGCTGAACCCAGGCCTGACTCCATGCATTCTATCCCTCAAAACGGTGTGACAGGCCCACACAGGGTCACCAGGAGCTGGCAGGGCCATGGTGAGGGGGGTGCTTCCCAGGCTCCGGAAGGGAAGAGGGCAGGTGGGCAGCAGCAGGGAGCCTGCCCATCCTCCCTGATTCCGAGCACTGTGGCTGGCCATCATCCCCAGGAAGCGGGGAAAATGTGGGCTGTGGCACGGCAGGAGGCACGAGGTGGGCCGTGGGCCACAGACAGAACTTCCCAACAGCAAGCCGTGGGGAACCTTCCAGCAGCCCTCCTGGTGTGGGGGCCAGGCTGGGCCCCGCTGGAGGCTGTCAGCCCTGCTGATTCCGTCACCTCTGGCCAAGGGCAGCCAGAGGTCCTCTGGCCCTGCCATGCTCTCGGGGAGTGAGGGGATGCTGTTGCAAATGCGCAGCGGGAAATGAATTACCTCAACATCTGTTTCCCTCACGGATATTAATTATCCTTCATTTGTCAACCCTACAAGGCGCTAATGGAGTAATAATGCGAAGCGCTGGGAGCAGCCGCTCCTAGGGAGGGAGCACGGAGCGCGGCCACCCCTCAGCCCACCCTCCCTCACCCAGGGCGCCAAGGCTGGGACGGGCTCCCTCCTCCCCCGGCTCCCTCCCGCCCTGTCACCCCTCTGCCAGCAAACACGTGTGGCTTTCAGAAGCTCTTCCCCAGCCCCTCCTCCCCCGCCCCAGAGGAGGAGGGGAACCGAGCACACGTAGGGGTGCTGGAGGCTGGGCTCTGATCCTGACAGTCAAGGCACCCTGGCCCTGGTTTTCTTGGGCTAGATCATCCATTCACTGGACTCACATTCATCAAGCGCCCCCTCCGAGCAATGCCCGCAGGGGCTCACGGTCACAGGGAGGATCCAGACCTCACTCCTGTCATCCAGCCCCGCAGTAAGCGGGCGTCTAATAGGCCAGAGGACACACACACACTGCTCCCTCCCCGCCCCGGGGATCTGTGCCAAATACTGAGAACGGGAACAGTGATCGTGGTGCTGGCAGCTAGTGTTTATGGAGTGCGTGGTCCCTGTGAGATGATGTGCTAAAGCGTCACACATCTTATCTAAACCTCGAGATAACTCCGTGATGCAGGCACTTCGGAAATACCCCACATACCCATTGTAGGAGTCAGGAAACCGAGGCTCAGAGAGGTGGGGTGCTTGGCCCAAGGCCCCAGCTGATGAGAGAAACCAGGCCTTAAACACAGCTCTGGGGAGCCTCCCAGCACCAGGGAACCTCAGGTCTGTCTTTTCACCCCTGCCCCACCTCATTCCCCAGGCCCCCAACCCTCCATGCTTTAGGGGGGCCCAGCCTTCTCTCAGAGACAGCCTGTGAGGGACCCCATCATCCAGCCCTGCTTCCTGGGGGTGGCAGAAGCAGCCTGTTGGATCTCATCATTCACAAATTGGGCAGAAAATCCTGCGGCCCAGACGTCCAATGAGACTGAAGAGGCCAGGAGAAGAGACCCTCACACGGCCGCGTGGCTGTAAATCATAATCACTGCAGCACAGGCATCGACAGGCCCTAGTGGTGCAATTAAGCACCTAATTATGCTGAAAGAAACAAGGCGAGTCCACACCGTGACCAGGCTCAGCCTCTCCCCTGCTCGCCTGCGGCCCAGGCCTTTCCAGGCGCGGCAGGGCCCCTGGGCCCTCCGGCAGACAGGCTGGCATTTTCTCCTGAGCACCGTCAATTTGGGTCCCGGGTGCCAGACCTTTCCTACCTGTGGCCTCATGGCTGAGGCCTAAGAGGGATGTGGTGGCCCCGGGAGGTGCTGGGGTGGGGAACAGGGGTCAGATGGTCCCTGTCCCGGGCCCGCTCCTGCTCAGAGCTCTGCCACTCCCGGGCCTCCATCAGCAACACCCAGCCACTCCACCAGCCTGCCGGCACGTTCAGAACCCAACTCAGGGTCTCCCCAAATCCGGGCCTGAGAAAGCCTCACCCCCTGAAGCCTGACCTCCCAAGTCATATTCCCAACGCTGCTTCCACACTCAGGCGCAGTCCATCTCCAAATCCCATTGATCGCTCCTCTGAACATCACTGGGCCCCTCTCCGTCCCTCCAGGATCCAGATCCTCGTGCACTGGCCAGAGCAAGGCCCCAGCTTGTCTCGTCTGGGTCATCACCCCAGCCTCCTCCCGGGTCCCTGAGGAGCCACTCTGGCCTCTTCCAACCTGTTCTCTCATGACAGCCAGACAGATCTTTTCAAAATGCCCCCAACTTAGAATCCTTCCTTCGACTGCTCCCTGAAGTGACTGTCAGGAGGGGGAGCACTTTGGGGTCTCATCCCTGCCTCTCCTCAGCCACACCAGCCCCCAATCGTTCCTCCAACACGCACAGCCAGAGAAGTTCCCTTTTCTGCTAGTCAAGTCCTCTATGCTTCAGTGCTCATCTCAAACGGCACCTCCTCCAGGAAGTCCTCCAGGCCCCCCCAGTCTAGGTCAGGTCCTGTTACTGGCTCAGACTCCCATGCAGCTCTCCTCCTCACTGTGATGATCACAATTGTCGTTTGATTTTTCATCGTGTGATTACTGGGTTAACATCCATCTCCCACACTGACTGGGAGCACCCTGAGGGCTTGGGTGTGTGTGACCATGGCCTTCACAGAGGCATCTTCATGGCCCTCAACTGCAGCCTGGCTGCTCTACGGATGTTTCACGGGATTCCCAGGATGGATGTGATACTGTTGTAATTAGCCTAGTTATTAATAACAGGAAAGGAGCAAAGGGAAGGCCAACTATTATAGGCATGTCATTTGGGCAGCTTCGCCAGGAAGCTACAACTTTACACCCCCCCAGGGGAAGGGGACGGGAAGATAGACGCATGCCCAGTAAAGTGGGGGTGACATCAGGAATGTACTTGTCTGTCAGTCACATCTGGGGACAGGTCATTGGCCAGAATGGGCATGGCCACTGCAAGGGTGTGAAATTTGAGATATTTAATCCCCTAAACCCGTGGTGGGCAAACTGCGGCTCGCGAGCCACATGCGGCTCTTTGGCCCCTTGAGTGTGGCTCTTCCACAAAATACCACGGCCTGGAAGAGTCTATTTTGAAGAATTGACATTAGAAGAAGTTTAAGTTTAAAAAATTTGGCTCTCAAAAGAAATTTCAATCCTTGTAGTGTTGATATTTGGCTCTGTTGACTAATGAGTTTGCCGACCACGGCCCTAAACACATGCTTCCTGGCATTCTCCCGTGTGGCCCACAGCCATGTGGACCCCACACACAATGGACGAATGGACCGTACCTAGCCTGACGCTGGGCTGGACCCGGAGGCCACATGGAACAGAAACTCTGGACACCGGCTTTGCTTCTAGCTCTACCGAAGCCCCCGCTGCACTTCCTCTATGACTGGGCTAAGGGGAATGGGACTTTGGAAACCCAGGGGTGTCATTTCACACGAATAAAAATAACTCATCCTCCCGTGTGAGTCTCAGAAAATTCTTTTTCTGGAGATACTGTAAGGACTCCACCCCAGCACTCAGGGGGGAGAGGGATACCTCAACTTCCCCGGGAACAGATGGAGTGATTTTTGCCTCCACATGAGTCTCGCCTCGCCTTCCTTGCAGACTGCAGGACTTGATGCCTATGTGTGCTGCGAGTTACTGCAGGAATTTCAAGAAAAGATAGAAATGCCTACAGCAGAAAATGAAGTCACAGGGCACCGTGACCCACCCTTGGCCTGATAACGCAGACTTGGTGGACTGCTCCCGGCCCCCACCCCGAACCCCACCCGTGCGGCACCCACAGGTGCACCACCGTGGGGGACAGCCAGGCAGGGCAGGAGGGGCTTGACCTGCAGGCCGCTTGGGTGATCTGACAAACACAGCTGCCTCTTCACGAACCAATGATGGAGATTCTCGGTGGGGCTGCAGAGTGCTTCCTGAGGCCTCTGGGGCTGTTCCTGGCTTTGGGGGTTTGGCTGGGGGGGGGGGTGGGGGGCAGGTTAGGATGAGTGGGCCAGAGCACTAAGCCACATGTACACGGGGCCTGGGCTTCCCATGGCTCTTTCAGACGGAGCAGGTGACATGAACTGAGTCTACAGCACAAACAGCTTCAGTTAGGCCAGTGGTCGGCAAACCGCGGCTCGCGAGCCACATGCGGCTCTTTGGCCCCTTGAGTGTTCTAACGCCACTTCTTCAAAATAGACTCGCCCAGGCCGAAAACCGACTTCTGCGCATGGGCCACGAAGTTTCAGTCGCACTGTCCGTGCGCGCCCGCACGTGGTATTTTGTGGGAAGAGCCACACTCAAGGGGCCAAAGAGCCGCATGTGGCTCGCGAGCGCGGTTTGCCGACCACTGAGTTAGGCGGAAGGAGGAGCTACGGGTGATGAAGGCAGCTGGGCCCACTGGGAACAAAGGTGTGCATGGAGAACTTCACCTCATCTCCAAGTTAGGAAGTTGGGAACCATCTCTACTTGCAAACCTGGTTAAGGGGAAATTAACCTAAAGTGTAAAACAAAGAACTTCAATTAGATCAAAAGAAAAACTTCCAGAACTTGAAAATGGCCGATAAGCAGGAGGATTTGCCTGAACCACAGGAATGAGACTCCGATGGTGGCAAACCACCCAGGGAGATGTTTTTAAGGCCAGAGCTCCTCCCCAGACCCCTAGCTAAGTGAGATAATTCATGGGAAGCACTCAGCATGGCTCCTGACATGCTAAGCACTCAATGAATGGTAACTGCATCATCATCATCATCATTATCATCATCATTATTATTACTATCTTATCCCAGGTGCCTGTCCTCCCACCCACATAAGCGATCCCTTGGTTCCCCTCCGATTTCCTGCAGAAAAGCTGGGCCTCTTTCACCGCTCCAACCCCCTTTTGTGGAGGCAAAAATCACAGTGTGCTGGGAATAGGAATCTGTGATTTACAAATTCATGTTGTTTCCACTCTAGTAACCACAGTCATTCACACGGCCATATCCATAGGACTTTACAGTTTCCAAAGTGTTTGCATGTAGGTGTCGGACATCAGTGAGGGGGAAAGGGAGGCGCAGGGAGGTGGTAGAGCTGGAGCCAGGACTCAGCTCCCGGGACCTCAGTGCTGGTCCCAGTGTGTCCTCACAATCCGCACCCTCCCCGGCCCCCCCCTCAGTACAGCTCCTCTGCACCCTCCGAGGGTTACCATGCGGCCCCCACAGGTCCCTGAGCACCATCAAGCCCCCGGAAGCTAACTGTACTTCCTCCTTCAGAACCCCAAGGCTACCCAGCCGGTAGACTGCATTGTTTGGCTCCCATGGTGTTTCCAAAAATCAAATTAGGTCCCAATAGTTAAAAATCAGGAGATATTGCCATGGCCGGGTTGACTCTGTGGTTAGAGTGTTGGCCTGTGGACCAAAGGGTCTTGGGTTCAATTCCCAGTCAAGGACACATCCCTGGGTTTCAGGTTCAATCCCTAGCCCCAGTTGGAGCACCTGCAGGGGGCAACCAATGATGTCTCTCTCACATCAATATTTCTCTCTCTCCTCCTCCCTCTCTCTCTCTCTTGCCCGCCCCCCCCCCCAGCCTCCCTCCCTTCCACTCTCTGAAAATCAATGGGAAAAAAATATCCTCAGGTAAGGATTAACAACAACAACAACAAAATCAGGAGATATTCCACTAAAATTGGGATTTTTAGAAGACATGGAACTGTTGGGCCGGAACAGCGCCTGGGTTCTGCTGGACTTGAAGGAGTGAAGCCCTGCATGAGTCGTTCACTCCTTCACATCACCTGTACACATACATGTCCTGGCATGGGATGCATGTCACGTTGGTGTGTCCATGTGTCAAAATCTGTCTGGGTTTATGCCCCCATTGGCCTGAGGGTGTGTATGTATGTGTAACAGTCATTTGATAATTTTTTTAAAGAATAGTTTATCGATTTTTAGAGAGATAGGAAAGGAGAGGGAGAGAGAGAGAGAGAGAAACATCAATGTGAGGGTATAACATCGATTAGCTGCCTCCTGCATGCCCCCTACCGGGATCAAGCCCAAAAACCGTGGCATGTGCCCTGACAGGAAATCAAATCAGCAACCTTTTGGCGCACAGGATGATGCCCAACCAACTGAGCCACACCGGCCAGGCACGGTGCTAGGCTCTGGAACTGTAACAGTGAATCAGGCAGGCACAGTTCAGCCCTACTGTCTCCAGGGGGAGTCACAGGAATGGATAATTACAAAAGGAAATGCAGCCAGCAGGGGAATGGAAGGTGCCCGCTGAGTCACAGGGTCAAGGGAGGCTTCCTGACTTCAGCGCTAAAGGAAGAGAGAGGAACAGACAGGGACTGGCCAGTGAGAAGGCAGAAAGGCAGCAGGGTTGGGAGGGGCAGGGGAGCCAGGTCAAGCAAGATGAGACAGCCCAGAGGGTGAGCAGGGAACCCAGGGCCTCGAAGGCGACAGGGAAAGTCCTAGCTTCTCCTAGACTGCAGGAAACCCGGGTGGGCATCTACTGATGGTGCCGCCAACTAAATGTCCATGTATTTAAGAGCAGTCACGTGTGTGACGCTGTCTGCAGGAGGAGCAGTCTGTGAGACCCCAACCAGACCCCGAGAGCCCCAGCTGGAGCGGGAAATCAGGGGCCAAGGTCGGGGGAGAGTGGTTGCGCAATCACTCTGAGCACGTTTATTTTATTATCTAATTAGCATCTTTGCATTCTCCTCACGTGGGTCCAGCAGCCTCTAATTCTAATCCTCTAAAATCAATTAGATTATTCTCTCCTTTGCCTGAGATGCTCCTTAAACCCCAAACAAAATCATAGGAGAGAGAATTGTGATAAGCGGGGGGTATATAAATATACAGAGATCTCTACCTGCCTGGACTTATCAGGTGGTGTTTGAGCAAGAAGCATATGGATGTGCCCTTGGCAGAGAGGGTGAGGGTGAGGGGCCGGGGGATGAGGGTGAGGGTGAGGGGGAACCAGCATCCACCCTACACCGGAAAGGGCTCAAATTTCTAGACCCTCAACTCTGAAAGGCCCTGCAGCAAACAGCCCAAATGATGCTTTTACGGCCCTCTCCTCCCAGGCCTCCTGCCTCTTCTCTGCCACCCCATCCCTCCCAGTGCCTGCTCGACACTGTGACTTCTGCTGTGGCTCTTCGGTGCGTCTGTGTCTAGTCACCTTTGGGGTCCCGAGATCCCCAAGTCATTGAAAAGTTGTGGAAGAAGCAGCAGAAGAACGAACTTGGAGGCCACTCCCCACGCGTACACACCCATACCCTGAGCACCTGCACTTTCTGAGTGTGTTGGTGTGGGCTTCTGGCTTCCTGCCAGGATGACCTCCTGCCCCAAGCGCAATCCCAGCCTGGTCTCATGGCCACATGGATCCCCAGGCTGTCCCTTCTGCTCAGTCCCTTTCGCCTCCTTTCTCAATTCTGCCTGCCTCTCCCGGGCCCCTCTTTGGGTGCCCCTCCACCACAAAAAACGGTCCCTCTCTCTGGGTCCCCACGTCCCTGGGCTCCAGCACAGTCTACAGACAAGGCACTGGAGTCAGCTCAGTCACACCATGCCCTCTAGCAAGTCTCTAGGCCTCAGTTGCCCCACCTGCAAAATGGGTGAGTGCTTGTCCTTCCCCATGGAGGTGTAGCCATGAAGAAACGAGTCAATGCATCAAAGGCCTAGCCAGCCCTCAAATCCTTCGGCACAGCTCCCCCACCCGCCTCACCCCAGGAGCCAGGGGACCCAAGTGACCGTGAGAGGCTGCGGCCGTCAGTCGTGATGGGCCGAAAAAAGCCAGCTCAGTCTCACTAGGCCCTGTTGGTTCCCCAAATAAAAAATGCTGCTGAGACAGACATGAAGCATCAGGGACGCACACAGCCTTGGTTCCCGACAGGAGAGAATACGTCTTCTCTTCCCCTGTCATTTTTTGTGCCTGTCATTCAATGAACTTGAAAAATCTCCAGCTTTTAAAAAACAGATCAGAGCCATTCCCCCCCCACCCCCCACCCCCTCTGTTTTTCTTCTTCTCCATCCTCTTGCCCAAGCTCCCTGCAGTACTGGACCAAAAATTTTTTTTAAATTACAGCTGTGTCCTCCATTAGAGCCCTTGTGAGAAGTCATTATAGAACTCACACTTATTTTGGTCGCGTCCTTCCCTGCGTCTTCCTGCTGAGATGCTTTTAGCTGTTGGGAGCAGGAGGGGCGGAGAAAGCAGAGAGAAGCCATTAGCACCACTGGGCGGGGGTTCGGACAACAGCTAAGATTCTAGCAGCAGGTGAACTCCGGGGACCCTGGGATCCAGCGCTGGGGGTCCCTCAGCTCTGTGTCCACTCAGGGAGTGGAAGTGAGTCAGTAAAACCGGCTGTATCTGGGGATAAATGGGGTGGGTACGCGTGAAGGCAGACCGTGAGTCTGCGCGGTGTGCCTGTCTGTACACCTGTGTCTGTGTCTGTGCCTGGGTTGTATTTTCAGGTGTCACACACATGAGTGAGTGTCTGCAGCAGACGCTGTCGGAGCCCTGCCCACAAGCTGTTCCCTGAAAGCTGGCCCGGAGGGACCCAGTTGCAAAGACCAGCACCTCGGCCTCAGGGCTCTCTCTGAGCACTGGAGTCCTGTAAGCCTGTGTGGCGGGGAGCCGACACTCCCAGGAGCAGGACAGAGCTTAATACACATTTGTAACTATGTGAGAGGCTCTCCCCTGAACCTGCAAGAATGTGTGACCACCCCCATGTGTGCACAGGGAGGTGAGTGAATGTACGTGTTCATATGTGAGTGGGTGGGCAGAGAGGGTGTGTTTGCATATTATTTGCGTATATACAAATGTGAGAATAAAAGAGTTTCAGCTTGGGTTCCCCCAGATGCAGCCCCAAGACAAAGACTTGAGTGCAAGTAGTTTATCAGGAGGGGATCCCAGGAAACATCAGTAGGGGAGTGAGTGAGGGGGACAAGAAAGGGAGGAAGTCAGTAATGGGTGCATCAAGCCAGTACCCACCGTGGGCAACTGGAACTTACTCCCCCTGGGCACCTCAGGGAGAGAGCACAGACCTCTTCATTTATGCCAGCTGAGGGGCGGGGGCGCTGGGGGACTGACCTCCAGCTCCTGTGCTCACGGCGGAGTGCTGCTCCGGCCGGCCTCGCTGACAGCAGGCTCTGTGGTCCACAGAAAACCCTCAGACAGAGGCACGGGGTTGGCTGTTGGCAGTGGGCCTGGTGGCAGGGGGTGGTGTATGCCCGGGTGTGTGGGCAGGGACATCAACAGCATCTGGTCCCGTGGCGGGCACATATGAACGTGTCGGTGCGTGGAGGCAAATGCATGCACGGAGGCGGGCCGCCGGGGTGTGCCTGCATGTGTGTGGAAGGGGGCATGCCTGGTGCTCGTGAACTCGGCAACAGCGTCTGCCGTGTTCGCAGGGGCCTTTCCAACACAGCTGTCCATGCAGCTCGGAGAAGTGGCGGGAGGTGAGTCAGATCACCTGGAGCCAGCTTCTGGGCCCCTGCCTCAGTTTCCCCACCTGTACACAGAAGTATAGCTGCCGTGGCTGCACTCTGTGCTCTATGGAGGGCTCTCTGGTGGTGCCCATCCCAAGTGCTCAGCCTGGCTCTGCCTCCTGCCGGAAAACAAGCCTCCATTTCAGGAAGAAGGGGGGTGGGGGTTGGGGGGAGAGGTGAGTGCTGCAGAGACAGAGCGGGAGCCCAGACCCCTCAGAAGAGATGAGGGGCAGAGACACCCCACCCGGGGCCGGGTTCTGGGCGGAGTACCTGGTTCGTGGCCCACGCCTGCTTGTCGGTCCAGTCCCTGTGGCTCCGCACGTACCACCACTGGATCTCCAGCGAGTAGGAGGGGGAGCCGCTGCCGCGGAAGGAGCAGGCCATCTCCACGTCCTCGCCCGTCCGCGCCGTCATGTCGTGGGGCGTCTCTGTGAACAGGGCTGTGCGAAGAAACGGGGGAGGAGTAGCCGGAGCTCAGGAAACCGGGGCCGCGGGCACAGCGCCGGTGGGTGGGCGAGGGGGAGAGGTGGGAGCCGCCAGGCCTGTGGGTGGGGCCCCTGGAGAAGTCAGCGAGGGGTGTGCAGCAGCAGCTGGCAAGACGGGGCATGAAGGACTTGGCCTAGGGCCCCGAGTGCCCCACTGGAGCCCGGCTTCTGTCCCAGAGCCGGTGGCACCACCAGAGACTCTCGCAGGGAGCAGTGGGTAGAGGAGGCTGGGTTGCAAGGTGTGAGCAAGGAGGCGGGGAGGCCGGGAAGGAAGCTGCCCGTCTCATCAATTCCTCCAGATTTCTCCGGGCGGCTGCACCCCAGTCCCCTCCGGGTTATTCCCAGCCCCAGTGCTCAGTGCAGCGGTCACCCAGGAATGCTGCCTCCAGCGGCCCTCCCGCCCGGCCCCATCTTGCCACTGCAGCCCTCGGGGCCCCACCCAGCAGGGCAGAAACACAAGTGGAAGGAAAGGCTGAGATGGGCTTCCTTGGGTGGGGGTGGGGCTCCATCAGGGGGACCTGGGGAGGGGGGCCTCCACCCACCTCATTCAGTCTCCCTCTGGCCACCGGTCTGCCCAAACTAACAGAAAACTCGGACCCTGGGCCACCAGTTCCTTTCACTGATGCAGAGCTCAGAGAGGGCAGTGTCTGGCCTGGGACTGCTCAGCAGCCAGGGGTCACAAGGTCAGGCCCCAAGTCCGTGGCCAGCCCTCTCACCCTCAAAAGCCCTGGTGGGCCCCCCACAGCCACCTCTCCCCTCAAATCCCAGCAATGGTCACAGAGAGGACTGTCCAACAGGCAGAAACACGTTCGAGGCACACAGAACTTTTAAGTTTCTAGAAGCCACATTTAAAGAAAGGTATTTTTTTAAACAGGAGAAATGAATTTTAATAATGTATTTTAGTTAACCCAAAATATCCAAAATATTATTTCAAATAATAAAAATAATTAATGAGATAGTTTACATTCTTTTGTTTTGCTAAGTCTTGTAAATCCAGTGTGTGTTTTACACGACCACACGCATCTCAGCTTAGACCAGGCACACTGCCGGTGCTCGGTGCTCGGTGCTCGGTGCTCGGGCCACCTACGCTGGCATCCCAGCAGGGGGTGCTCCGTGCCGGCCTCCGCTCCTCCCCCTCACAGGGCCCCATTGCTGAGGCGGCAGCCGTGGCCCAGTGCCACGGAGTGACCCTCCCAAGGCCACGCTTAGAGTTTCGATTTGAACCCAGGCGTGTCTGACTCCCAAGACCCTTCTCATCCCATGAATTCAAATTATTTTTGGTTGTAGAGCTCTTTTTCCTTAAAGAGAAACCATCTGAAGTGGCCAACCTTCCAGGCTCCTGTGGGGCCAGAGCGGGTCTGTTTGGTTCTGAGAGCAAGGCCTGGGCAGGCACAGAGGAGACGTGCCACCCAGCCTGAGGCCACCTAGGAACTGCCTAGGTGGGGTGAGGTGGGGTGGGGGAGGGCCCCTCAGGAGGTGGTGCCCAGGCAGTCCTGAGTCAGGAGTGGGCAGGGGTGGCTTTTGGTCAGAAGACAGAGAGAGAGTCTGGCTCCAAGACCTCTGGGGCCAGGTGAGTTGGCTGTGGGTGTGGGCTCTGGTCCTAGATTCTCTCTGATCCCCTGGGACCCTCCTAGGAACTGCCTAGGTGGGGTGGGGTGGGGTGGGGAAGGGCCCCTCAGGATCCATTGGCTCCAACCTTAGTGATGAAGGGGGCAGGATGTCTTCAGGACAAGTGGAGAAACTGAGGCTCTGGGCAGTGGATGGCATATCTGAGTCTTCCTGTTCACCGGCGGCAACATGAAGACCTGTTCCAGGCACCTCCCCGAGGACCCACCACCGGGACCCTTCACTCGGGGAGAAGTCGTGTATTTGAGAAAGCACGGCGAGCGCTGGACTGGGAGCCGGGAATGGAGAACTGAGCCTGTGTCTGCCAAAGACTTGCTGTGTGACTTTGGGAGAAGCTTTCCTCCTCTCTGAGCCTCAATGGGGATTAGAATTCATGGATGGAGATCCCCACCAGCTCAGACAATCTGAGGGATGGGTCACTGCTGCTTGGGGGGAGGGGAGCTGGAGGGAGGAGGAGGTGGGATGCCAGCCGGGCCCTGAAGGACGGGTGGCAGAGGCAAGAAGAAAGGGAGTGTTTGAGCCAAGGCAACAGGAAGAGAAAGCCAGAGGCCTTTAAAAAAAAAAAAAAAAAAGCACAACATTCATTGAGCATCCTAGCACCAGGCAGACACGGTCTCTAATCCACTCACTCCTGTTCGACAGATGAGGAAAACGAGGCTCAGAAAGATGACATGACTTGCCCAAGATTCACAGAACTGGGTTTTGAACCTACATCTGACCAGCAGTTGTGACCGAGACCCAGGGATAAATCAGCCTCAGAATCTGGTCCGAATTCTCAGGTGAAATTCAGCTGCCAGGCTCCACCCTTCTGCATCCTCTTCCTAACTGACAAGGGCAGCCCAGTTCCTCCCACCTCCCCCGGAAGTGGCAGCTCTAACTGGCGAGAGGGTCTTGCTCCCTCTCCTAACCCTGTGAGTGGAAACATCCTATCGGCACCAGAAACTGGCCGGTGACCCGCCCTGATTCTGATGATGATGATGCAATAACAAACTCTAATAAATTCGGAGTCCCTGGTTTGTGGCAGGCACGGAGCCAAGCCCTTTGCACACATTTCTCATGTTCCCACCAACATGCTAAGGAGCAGGTGTGGTCATTATGATGCCCATTTCCAGGTGGGAAGACTGAGGCTCAGAGAGGTTCAGAGTGAGTAGGTAGTTACATCTGCACCCAGTTCTAGAGGGCTCTAGAGTGGAAGCCAGTAATTTCTAGAACTTGCTCCTGCAGCTCTTTTTCCCGATCCCCCACCCCCACCTCCTCCCTCCAGCCACCCAGACCCCCCAATCTCCACAGAAGCATCCCTGCTGAGTTTAGGACATAAAATCCATGTCTCCTCTTTGACTTCCGCCTGTCCCTGAGCCCTCCTCCCTGCCAGGTGACTCCTCACAGCCAGCCCCTGGGGAGGCGGGTATAATTATAGATTTTTTAGAAGGACACAATTGTGTTCTGCAGCCCCAGGGCCCGAGCAGGGCTGGGCTTGCTGGGAAGACAATTAAAACCACTGTCGGCAAATTAGGGTTCTTCAGGAAAAGGCTTGATTGTATGCAACATCTTCCTTTCTGCTTTTAATTGGGGGGGGGGGGGGGGGGTATTTAATACCCCCAGACCTGGTTATCAGGGCATCACCAGCAGGAAAGAGCTTGTGGCCCTAGCGCAGCCCCTCAGTTTGGCTTCTGGAAAGGCAGGGGTGACCTTCTTACCCGCCCTTCAAGAGCAGGGCCCTGACCTTCTTCCGAACCTCCCAGACCCTAGAATACCTAGGGCTTTGCCTTCAGGTCTGGGTTCAAATCCTGTTTCCTCTACCCCCCAGCTGTGTGACCGGACAAGCCCGTCTACCTCTCTGAGCCTCAGATTCTTTAGCGCATAAAGTAGAGAATGAGGGGACGAAGGGGAGGATTTCACAAGGCAACATACGCCTCATGCACATAGTAGGTGCTCAAGAAACAGCACTGCTTTCTCTCGCCTTCTAGCTCAAAATTCTCTCCCAAGAAAGATTTTAACGATGCCTCTTTGTAGCCTCATTAGATTATGCAGTGGACACAACATCTGTATTTCTTTCACACCCGGGCCCCACAGCCTCTCATACATCAGTCCTGTATCCCCTCAGCTTCCTCATTCCTCCCCCAAGCAACCAGTGGGACTCACTAGGCCCCAAAGGGGTTTGTTGGACAAAGGCAGTCCCAGCTCAGGCCCCAGCTCCCTCTGTCTCTGAGTTCAGATTCCTCATCACAGACCCTCTGGTTCAGCCTCAAATCTCCTTTCCCTCTGCACCGTCTTCCCTGCTGTTCCAGTCTTCAAAGCTCTGGTTTGAGGCTGCTTCCTCCAGGAAGCCTGCAGGAGTTAGACCCCAGCCCACCCATCAATCTCTGCCAGAGTGAGAGCAGGGGGACTAGTGGGCGGGGCAGCACCTGGGCAGGGGAACCAAGGCGGAGCGGGAGCGGGAGAGAGGAAGGGGAAGCGAGCAGAGAGAGCCAGTGTGCCCTGTGGGCCCTTGGTTACCCCCCCCCCCCCCGCCCAGGCCCTCCTTGGTGTCCCCGGAGTCTCCGAGTCCTCCCCTCCCTGCCCCCCCAGAAAGTGTTAGAGGAAGAGACTGAGTGTCTCTCTCTCCCCGTCCCCTGGGAGCTTCCCCAGGACAGGGCCCCTGCACTGTCCAGCATGGAGCAGGCACGTAGGAGGTGCTATTAGGCATTTGTTGAATAAATAAAGAAATAGCCCGACTGCATGGCTCAGTGGTTGAGCGTCGACCTATGAACCAGGAGGTCACGGTTCGATTCCCAGTCAGGGCACATGCCTGGGTTGCAGGCTCAAACCCCAGTGTGGGGCGTGCAGGAGGCAGCCGATCAATGATTCTCTCTCATCATTGATGTTTCTATCGCTCCCTCTCCCTTTCTGTCTGAAATAAATAAAAAATATATTTTAAAAAGAAAGTGAGAGAGGTCAGACAGAAACCCAGAGAACTTAAGTTAGAGACTGTAAGAGAAAGAAAACAAAAAAGATAGACATCATTCATTCATTCATGCAACATTTATTGGGCACCTACCCTTTGCCAGACTAGTTTTCGGGGAGACTGCACTCATAAGAGGAGGGACGGGGACAGACATATGGGCACAGGCAACCCGGGAGGTCCTGATGAGGTCCCAGCAGGACAGCCCCTCCTCACCCTCCCTCCTTGTGGCCCTCACGACCATTGGTGCCCAAGCTGGCTTGGCCCACATGGGCCCAGCCGAGGGGGTGCCCAGCCAAACTGATAGGCAAGCTGGCAGCTCCCCAGAGGGCCCATAAAGTTGTCATGTGACGTGCAACCAAGAATGAAATGGGAACGAACAAATGGCGGCCGTGCAGGAAGGGCCGTGGCTGCTGTGCCGGCCGCTCCCCACCCGGTCCAACCTTGCGGTCCATGGACCAGCCCCATCAACCCTGTGGGCCATCTTTCTGAGCGGAGGCCCCCAAGCCTGATCCCACAAAACCCTCACAGCAACCCGCGGGGCAGGGGTCACTGTCCCGTTACTACAGGTGGAGAAACGGAGGCTCAGAGAACCTGGGGGCCGGCGTGGCCAGTCCCCTGCCCCGGTGCGGAAGGAAGGAAACCCGCCTCTGTGCCGGGCACCGGACACAGGGCCCACTCCATCCTCCCAAAGACCTTATGAGGTGGCTCTATTTTAAAAAATGTGTTTTATTGCCGAAACCGGTTTGGCTCAGTGGATAGAGCGTCGGTCTGCGGACTGAAGGGTCCCAGGTTCGATTCCGGTCAAGGGCATGTACATTGGTTGCGGGCACATCCCTGGTGTTTCTAGCTCTCTATCCCTCTCCCTTCCTCTCTGTGGAAAATCAATAAAATATATTTTTTAAAAAATGTGTTTTATTGATTTTTTAAGAGAAAGGAAGGGAGAGGGAGGGAGAGAGAGGCATCGACGTGAGAGGGAAACATCGATCCATTGCCTCCTTCCCGCACCCCGAACAGCATGAGATGACACTCAAGCCACTGAGCCACACCGGCCAGGGCCCGCGGTCCTCTTCATGGTCAGCCCCATTTCACGGGAGGACCAAGGCTCAGAGAGGATGTGTTGGTGCCTGACGTCGCACAGCACGAAGGAACAAAGTCAGATTTCAACCCCAAGGCGGACCACAAAGTTTCCCAGCCAAAACCTGAGTCCCCTCTAAGCTCCTGCCCCCCTTCAGCAGTAAAAAGTGCGACCCCGTGGGGGCCATTTCCAGAGCCTGCCTGCTCTGTGCCCTGCGCAGCTGGGTGCTGGGGCTGGCAGCGTGTGGCCACCTTAACGCCCAGTGGGAGGCAGGATGGGCGAAGGGCCACAGAGGGGGTGTTCAATGACACCCAGCTCCCCGGGAATCTCACTGCACCCCTGAAATCAGGAGAGGTAAACGTCCATCTGGGAAGAACCTAGATAAGCGGATGGAAAAGCCCCCAGGGGCTGAGAAGGCGGGCCACAGCCAGAGCCCCACCCCTCCCCCCCAGGGATGGGTGCAGCGTGACTGCCCTCGATGGGCCAGGGGAGGCACTGAGCGTTCTCTTTGTTCCCTCCTGGGCCCTGGCAGGCTGCCTGCAGCAAGAGGAATCGAGGTTGTGAGTCGATGAAAGGTTGTTTCATCTTGGAGTGGACACATTTCCTCTTCTCCCGAAGCGGAGAGGGAGGCGTTGTGTACAAAAGCCTGCAGAGCTGCAGTGCTGAGTGGAGACACGCTGGTCTCGGCAGGCAGCAGAAGCTCGGGGGAATGGCCCCCCCACTGGGCCAGGCTCCGTGCTGCTGGGCTTCCGAAAGGCTCAGACCAGGCCCTGCCCCTCAAGGAGCCCACAGTCCCCCGGAGACACACGCCAGGGACTGCTGTGTGGACAGCGAATGGCTGGGACTGAACCCAGACCCTCAGTTGTCCAGGGCGTGCCCCAGTCACACAGCCGTGCAGGTGCCAGTGCTCGGAGGGGCCACGGCCAGCCTATGTGTGCCTGGAGAGTCAGGGAAGGCTTCTCGGAGGAGGGGGCATGCTTGAACTTGAGTGGGGTCTGAACAATCAGGGGGGGAACTCAGAACAGGAAAGGACCTACCAGAGAGAGGGCTTCCCAAGTTCATCCTTTTGGGGGCCACCCTCACAGTCTCTGCAGAATTCCTGTACCACCTGCACTGTCATTTACTTGATGTTTATTTTCAAAGCCTCTTTCCCTTTTTACTTAAAAAAAATTCAGCTTAAAAGGAGACTTTTATTACTGTCATAAACAGAAAATCAGCATCACTTGCCATAAATAGAGGGTAAGTGTAAAAATAAACACTATGAAAACCGAACAGCGTTTGTAAATTCTAGCCAGGGAAGGTTGTTTATTGGAGGCTGCAAGCCTCAATCTCCGTTTCTCTCATTAACAAGGGAGACGGGCGAGAGTGAGGTGTCAAATTCAAAGCAGCAGGGAGCAGACTTTCTTCTTGAGGAGAGGGGTTTGGATGCAGGTCCTGCTGAAGGCGGACACCAGCGGGCAGCCACCTCCACCACCACCCCCTCCACCACCGGCTCTGGCTCCCTCGGCCACCGGGAAGGAAGCCTTCCCAGCCACTCACCTACCAGAATCCTACCGAGTCTTCCCGTCTGGCTGGCGTCTGGCTGGCGGCGCCACACCCTTCTGACTCCCCATACGGTTCCCTGTGCCTTCACGCGGTGAGGACTAACACCTACGTTAGGAGCCAGGAGGTCCGAATGTGTGCTCGCAGGATGAAGGAACAAAGGAATGAATGGAGGACGCCCTTATGGCACTTCCCGAGGCACTGATTTCCCTCCCCCAAACGGGAAAGAACATTATTTTCGTCTTAAGACAAACATGAATATATTATGGAACACAATACAGACTTTATGAATTTTAAATGAGATAGGAGACATCAAAGAAACGCTGGCCCCGGTGGGAGCTGTTTACTCTTCTACATGGGGCGCAACCTTCTCCCCCCTCACCCCACAATCGGGGCCTCCTGACCCACACAATCAGAGATCTTGTTCATGGGGTCCTCAGACCATGCTCTGTGCACAGGAGTGTTGCTGTGTGGGCTTAAGGGGGAAGGGACCAGGAGGAAAGAGAGGGAACGGGGAGGGTGGAGCCCAGGGTTAACAGGTGAGGATGCTCACCTGTAAGTGGCAGCTCGCCCTGACTTGCTGTGTGGCTTCGTGTCCGTTGCTTCACTTCTCTGAGCTTTGGGTCCCACGTGTGTCGTGGCTTAAAGGCTTATTGTGAGGATGAAATGAACTAATACACGTGAGGAGCCTGTTTCAGGGTTTGGGGCACAGTGGCGCCTCAGGACCTGGTGGCACGAGTCCCTGCTGAGATCTAGACACACACAGGCACCGTCACTCCGGGGGGGCCCCTGCTCAGCCCAATAAAAATTAAAACAGCTGACATTTTTGAGCATCAACTATGCACTAAGTACAGTACCTGGTGATGGTGTGTCTCAATTTCCTCATCTGTAAAACGGGGATAATGATAACTACCTCAGAGGGTTGTTGTAAGGATGAGATGTGTTAAGATTTATAAAGTGGACTGCTGGGCACAGAGTGTATGCTATAGAGGTGTTTCCTTATTTAGTTAGTTCCAATTGAAGTGAAATACACATAACATAAAATTAACCATTTTAAAGTAATAAATCAGTGGCATTTAGTGCATTCATAGCATTGTATAACCATCCCCCTCCATCTTGTCCCAAAACATTTCATCCCCCCCCCCCCCCCCCCGCTCCCGTCCCCATTAAGCAGTCACTCCCCAACCCCTGGCGACCACCAGTCTGCCTCCTGTCGCTACGGAGTTGCCCGTGCTGGACAGTTCACATAAATGGAATCATAAAGTCTATGGTCTTTCGGGATTGGCTTTTTTCACTTAGCATAATGTTTTGGAGGTTCATCCACATTGTAGCACATATCATATTTCATTCCTTTTTATAGAATTGTTTCTTGAACAAAATGAAATCTCTCACTGAATCCCCCCCGCAAAAAAACCTGGAAAGTAGCCACTATCCTCATTCTCTTTACAGGTGGGGAAACTGAGACACAGAGAGGGAGGGGACCTGCCACAGCCAGGAGGGCAGTGCTGGCCCCTGGGGCTGGGGGCAGGGTGCCTCCCAAGGCCACGGGCACAGGTGGCGGGAGACGGCAGTGGAACTGCCAATCCAGGAAGATTGGAGGAGAGTGAGAATATCCTGGCACTTGCAGGAGTGCGGGAGTTGAGCAGGTTTCCCCCGTGGAATTCCCGCCTCCGCTCCCCACACGTCTGAGCTACAGGGAGGAAAAGGGTTTGGGAGGGAGAGAGGCAAGTGTGGGAATGTGCAGGGATCCGGGGGAGGGGGAAGGCACACAGGCCCCTCTCCTCATCCTCACCCGCACATCCTGCCAAGTCAGTGGGCGAGCCCATGGCACCGATGGCTAGTGAGGCTCAGAGAGGCTGCGTGGGGCCAGGATTGGAGCCCATGCGTGTCTGACCCCAAAGCCCAGGCATGTACTCGTCCAGGCTGCCTGCCAGAGGCAGAGAGGGGGCGAACAGAGGAAGCAAAGGAGGATGCATCAGCCACAGGGATAAGCAGGTGTCCCAGAACCCCAGAAAGGAGCACCCCCCGATCCACTGAGGAGAAAGGAAAGTGAGAGATGTGGGGAGGCACCCTGGGTGACGCCACGGGGGACAGAGCAGAAGGGGAGAGGCAGAGATGAGGGCACCAGAAAGCCAGGTGCAGAGACCAGGAGGAGGGGAGAACTGAGGCAGATCCCAGGGATGCTCCCAGAAGGCACGGGCAGAGAGCAGAGTGGCCACGCTGCCCTTCCCTGCCAGACCTGGCCCGCGTGGAGCCCCTCCCCCTCCCGCCCCGGTGTGCTTGGGAAGCCTCAAGGTTGCAGCAGTAAATAGGCGGGCCCAGGCTGAGCCAGATTTGAACCCCAACTACACTTTCTCGTGGTGGGCCAACCTCTGAGCCTCAGTTTCCTCATCTGTAAAATGGGTGCTCTGGGGACTCACCAGGCTCATACATTCCTGTGTCTGTCACAACAGTGGGCTCCGTGGAGCATTATCATGGTGGTGATGACCAGGCTGCTATTCATGCTGCCTCTCCCTGGGAGGTCTTACTCCAGCTTCCGGCCCCAAAGCTCCCACCTCCCTTTCCTAACCTAGAAGACTAGCCTGGCCTTTTCAAACGCAAAGACTTATTCTAGGACTAGTTGAAGGGTTCTGCCCCTCCCCAGGGCCTTTGCACTTACTGTTTCCTCTGCTTGGGAGGGGATTTAACAGCAGCAGCAGCAGAGCAGGGTGGGGCTTGGGCACCCAGCACCTAGCTGGAGTTCAGGGACGGCTCCTGGGGTCTCTAGGGGCATAAAGAGACCAGCTGGTGCGTCTCAGAGCCCCTGCTCCAGCAGCCTCCCGTCAGCTGACAGCCAGCCTGCCCTCCCCCTCCCTTGCCTCTGCCTGCCTGGGACCATTAGTGCTGCTTCGTTTTGAGCGCTATTTCCACTGCCATGCGCTCTGGCCGCCGGCCTCCATTAGGGACCCTTTCTCTGGCCGATGACAGCCAGCAAACAGCTCCCCAGTGAGCTGGCCGTAATTGCTGCCGCCTCTGAGGCTGGAAATGATTTTTTTAAAACCTCACAAAGCAAAACAGACACTCTGCCCCTGCTCTTGCCTTCCCTGCCCTCAGCGGGGAACCAAGCCTGAGGGTTCTAAGAAAGGGGGGTCAATCAAGACCCCCAACTCCAAGAGACACCTTTACCATGCCGGGCTGGGAGAAAACAAAGTTTGGGCTTTGCCCCCTTGCTCTGAACTAGGTGTGGGGCCCCTGGCCCGCTGTACCTCTCTAGGCCTCAGTTTCCCCTCTGCAAGATGGGTATGTTGATGGACGCCTGGGCTGCCTCAAGGGGTGGTCATGAGGAGGCTCTGACAGGAGGTCATGGGCCTCTCTGAGGAGCTACACGAAGCATGAAGGAGAGAGTGAGAAGGCAGGGGAGGTCGGAAGAGAGGCTGCCAGGGGAGGAAAATGCTCGGGAAAAGGCCCCGAGGAGGAGGGAGCTGGGGGTGCTCAAGCACTAGGCAGGGCACCGGTGTTCTGTACACCCAGGCACACTACACACCCACGATTCCATCATCCCCTGACACTGCGGCCAGCCCAGCATCCTGAGCCCACAAACTCAGCCCCTTCCCCAGGGAGCAGCTCCTCCTCTGGCAGCCGCTCCACCCTCCAAGGCCCTTGCCACTCTCCACTTACACGGCCACACCCACCCAAACACCAGCCACACCTTTCCCTCCCCACTCAGGAACCTTCTGAGGCTTCCCCTGCCCTGGAGATCAAGACCAGGCTCTACGGTCGGCTTTGCCAGATACATTCGACTCTCCAAATGAAGCCCCTGCCAGACCCAGGCAGTCAGGCCAGGCTCTCAGCCCTGGAGGTCCCTTGGATACTGGCTGAGAAAGAGCCCACCTCCCCCAGGAAGTCTTCCATGACTGCACCAGGACACAGCAACCATTCTCCCTGGAAACCTGCAGGGACCTCCCTTGGGATGACTCACCTTCCCATGCATTTCCTGGGCTCTCACCTCTGGTTTTCTGTCCTCCATTGTCGCTCCCGAACACCCACCCGCTGAAGAGACTCATTCACCAAGGGCTCGCTGGGGAAAGTGAATGAAGCTTCTTTCCAGGGGCTGCCCCAGGTCACGTGAGACAAATATGGGGGAAGGGAAGGTTCCAGGTCGACGCCTCCCCTGCTGCACACCTGCCCTGTGTCTTGGGGCCAGCCCTGGCTCCTCTCTGGGCCTCAGTTTCCCCCCTGGTGAAATGAAGGCTGCTTCTCCTGAGGACCACAGGTGGGCTATGGCACCTCGGCAAAACAAGGTGGTATTTTTTCCGAGGAAACGATCCAGTTTTCATCAGATTGTCAAGAGGACTGTGTTCTCCAACATAGTTAGGAACCACTGGTCTACACGAGTTCCAGTGTCCCTTGTAGCGCCATCATTTGGTCGACTGAGTGCCTGCCATGGCACTTCTATTCACTTCATTCATTCAACTGATATTTCTTGAGTGCCTTGTCCGTGTGGAAGTCATTAGATATACAGAATATATGTATGTATAATCCGAGATGTCATCTGAAGAGAGGTGTGTGCGTGCGTGTGTGTGTGAGCGTGTGTGTGAGTGTGAGTGTGTGTGTGTGTGTGTGTGTGTGTGTGTGTGCAGAGAGGCAGAGAAAGGGAGGACAGAGGTGAGAAGAGGGAGGGAAATGGATACAGCAGACACAGAGAAAGGAACAAAGAAAGATTTAAAGACAAAGATAGAGAGCAAAAGAGGAAGAGACAAAGAGAGAGAGAGAAAGGGGGGGGGGAGAGAGAGAGCGAGAGAAAGAGAGATTGAGAGAGAGAGAGAGAGAGACCCAGATAAAGATAGAGAGAAACCATGGGAGAGAGAGAATGAGGGACAGCAGAGCATTTGCCACAGATGGGCACTGTCAGCCCCCCTAATTGATAGCTCTGAGTGAGGCCCCCCTCTCCCAGCTCCAGATGCTCCCAGAGCCTCTATGCTCTGTCCCAAGGGCAACAGCTTGCGGGGGGCGGGGGGTGGGGGGGGCAGGGCAGGGAGGCTGGCATTGTAGCAAAGGCTACTGGGCAGAGGAAACCAGCCTGGCCAGGACGCTCAAGGACCACCCAGGCTCGTTCCCACCCAAACACACTCGCTCCACACATTCGCTCAGACAAAAACGCCAGCCCCTCCTAGAACACCCAGGCGGGTGCACCCAGGGTCGCACGCATGGCCCCGGGTCCCACCACTCCACACCCACTGAGACTGTGCGGGACTTAGATCTAGGAGCCTAGACTCTCGGACCCTTGCTCTTTCCGCCAGGCCCAGGCCTTCTCAGCATGTTGGCAGTGTGAACCCTGAGAGGATCCGGTGAAGCCAGAGCGCGCTCCGGAACAAAGCACCTGCCCACACACCCACCTGCTTGGCAGCCAGGAGCGGACAGATGAGCGGCCGAGAGCTCCAACTCTGAGTCCCACAAGCTGGGCTGAAGCCTGGCTTTGCCATTCAACATCTGTGTGCCCTCGGGCAAGTGGCATCGCCCCCAGAAGCCTCAGTGCCCTCCTCTGTAGAATGGGAGTGCCCTCCTCATAAGGCCGAAGGGGATTACATGAGAGGGGGGAGGGGAAGGGGTAGGCACCGAACATGCTCGATGAGCGCTGGCTGGTATTTCAGTTCACAGACCCCCGAGGGCCACTGAGAGCTGAGCGCCAAGTGCTGGATGGAATTATGTGCCACCACCGGCCCCACCCTCACATGCTGATTGGAGGACAAAGGATGGGGCTTGGAGCTTGGGCGAACTCAGCATGGTTCTGGTGGGGAAACTGAGGCCCAGGGAGGAGCAAGGACCTGCCAGCCACCCAGAAGGTGGAGTAGGGGAGGGTGGATGAAAAACCAGGGTCCATTTCCCGGCCTTCACGCTAGCACTTTACCTCGGAGCTGAAATGAAGTCACAAAGGAGTTGCTGCGCCCACGCCTGCACACGGGACGGCAAAGGGCCCCACCCCGCCTCCTCCCGTGTGGGAGGCCAGGCATCCTCCGCCCACGTGGGCCTTATCCCAGCACCATCACCGAATTGCTGTGTGGCAGACAGAGCTCTATTAAGCTCTCACTGTGTTCTGGCTCCTGCCCACTTCACCAGTTTGGGCTCCTTTGGGAAATAAAGCAGGAACCCCCTTTGTAACATCTCCAACTAATAACTGGTGGGGTCCAGCATGCGTGCGCTCTGTGATGAGCAGTTCACTACTGAAGACCCTCACTGCCCGGGGCTGAGTGCCCTTCTCCGGGCTGAGCTTCATCTCTGCTACTTAGCAGAATTTATGGATATATTTTTATAGGTTTAGTTGAGCAAGACACTTATCTGTCTTCTTCACTGATATGTCTCCAGTGGCTTACAGAGCCTGGTACACGGCAGGCACTCAGTCAATGTTTGTTGAATGAATGAATGAATGAACGAATGAATGATTAAACTTCCAATTCATGGCAGCAGCCCCTGGTCGGCCAGTGGTTCCCCGTCTGAGAAGTAGGGAGCATGAGGTGGGAGGGGTGGCCTGTGGGCCAGCACGTCCCCAGTCCTGTCATTCCCGCACGTGACGTGCCTGTGTACCACCTGTACTCTTATGACCTTAATGTTTTCCTATAAACTAACCCACTATTTTTTAATATCCCCATTACCGTCATTCTAAGCAATCATATCCGTGAAATCACAGCTTTAATGTGCTGGTTATCTTTTTCTAATCTACATTAAAATAGATGCATAACTATTACCACAGAAGAGGAGTGTTTGGATTCTGCCTAAAATCATCTCTCCGGGAGGACCCGATCTCGCTGAGGGTCCCCGGGGGACGTGAAGAAGGGTTTCAACTCGGGCTGGTAGAGAGGTGGATTTCTTCCCCTAGTGAGACCGCCACCCTTTTGCTGATGGGAGAGTCTCATCAGGGTCTGAGAGCGGGGGACACACCCTGGAACCCCGTTCCCGGCCAGGCTATAGCATCTCATGCACCCCAGGGGCTGGGCCTGCTCTGCCAACCGCAAGGTGGAACCAGCCTTACCCACCCCAGACGTCCTTGCCATGGGCAGTAGGATGAGGAAGGGTCCCAATCTTGTGGTTTTTCTACTAAAAAACCTGGATTCCTTATGAAATTAAAATTACGTGTATTAACTTGGAATGAGCAAACGTTTAAGAATTCTGACCTCAGACCTCTGCCTTGTGCTTCTTGCCATCTGTTCACTCCCTGCCGCCTCCCTGTGCTGGGCATTGTCGTGGGTGCCAGGACACCAGGGACCCTTGACCTGCCCCTGCCCGGGAGCCCCCAGTCATTACAATGCGGAGGCGGGGAGGGTGAGAGGGCCCAGGTTCTGGCCCTTGTGTGCCCAGCTGGCCCCAAATTCCCTTGGAGGCTCACCCTTGCCACCATCCCATCAGTAACGGCTTTGTCCCCTAAAGTTCGAAGTCATGGCCAAGCGCCTGGAGGTGGGCTTGCTTCATGCAGCCACCTTGCCCCTCCTCCCACACCCCGCCTCATGTGGGTGCTTCTGTCTCTGTCACATCTCCTCCCCCCTCCCCACCCCTTTGCTTCTCTCAGCCTCCAGGGCAGCTGTAAGGTCACTGGGGCAGCGTTTTGGTGGAGGTTGGCCGCTGCTGCTCCCCTCCCTCACCCAGTGCAGAATGTGGAGGTCACCATGGTCCTTGGCCCTTCCCCTGTCCCTCCTTCTCTCTGGGGCCTCACCAGCACGGTAAGCACGCACGCTGGACCACATTCCTGGGTTCAGATTCAGGCTCCTACACTTGCTCCGTGCATGACCTCGAGCAAGCCTTTCAACCTCCCCTCCAGGAAAAGTCCTCCCTCTTAGGTTTCTTTCGAGGATCCTATGAGATAAGGCCATTTAAGGCCCCCCCATGACACTCAAACATTTGCTTCCATGTATTTCCCTCCCAATTTGTACAGACTCGGATAAGGTGATTCCAAAAGTCAAATACCTCCCAGGAAATTTCGGGGAAATGCTCTCTTGCCCACGGCCTCGGTCTTCCCCGCTGTGAAAGGGGTTGAGGAAGATGGTTCAAGGCGCCTTGCTGGCTGGGTCTGAGCCTTGGTGATTCATTCCAAGTGCTCCACCTCCTGCCCTGGCAGCTGGTGGGTTGGAAGGGACCACTCTCAACCCTGACCTTTCCAACACCCACCCTTTGTAGGAGATTTCCCCAACACCCCCGCTGTCACCATGGTGATGAGCCGAATTCCCCATCCTGCTGGCCACCCGCAGTTCCCCTCGCTCGGGGAAAGGCCGCAGGAGCCGCTGATAGGCAAGGTGTCAAAGCCAATTGGTGTGACGGACTTGGGGAAAACCGCTTGTGAGGGCCAATTCCCCAAAGTATGCCAGGAAACCCTCAGCCCAAGGCAGAGTGTTTACGGGCGTAATTGATAGAATAATCACTAACACCCAAGACAACGGCGGACACATTCTGAACATCATAACCTTCGGAAGACAGTATTCAATTTTCTCCGTCTCCCAGCCACCAAACTAGCCAGCTTACTGACGGCGAGATACCAACAGTTCTCGAGGAACACGAGAAAGCCAGAGCCATTTTTCAGTACACAGGCTGTTTGCCAAATGGCCCAGTGGCTCCCACCCCTCCCCCAGCACCCCACTGCTCCCTCCTGGCAACAGAGAGAACCTCAGGACAGTGATTCACTCAATGGACAAAGCACCCGGCCAAGTCAGGATCTTTGTCTGCATTGGGGTGCATTAATAATTGAAGGTGCTGGCCTAGGTGTGTGTGTGTGTGTGTGTGTGTGTGTGTGTGTGTGTGTGTGTGGCAGGGCGGGGTGGGAGGATGGGTGTTTGTTGCAGTATAAGGCTCCCTGAGGCTCCTCTCAGGATCTACATACCTCCTCCAGCCTGGACCTCTCCCTCTCTTGCAAAACCAGACCAAACCTTCAGCTCCTGGCACCCGGCAATTTCCTGCCCCCTATTGTGTGAATACTTAAGACAGTGGCTCCCAAACTCCAGGCTGCAGGAGAATCATCTGGGAAGTTTATTAAAATGCAGGTTCCAGGGTTCCATAAACAATCATTTTGGCCAATGGGCCTGGGGAAACCCTGGATCTGCATTTAATAAACTCTCTGGGTGATTCCAAGGCAGGGGGTCTGCAAAGATCCTCACAAAGACCTCCTGCCGGGCCCCCGCCTTGGGCAAGCTCTGGAAAGATGACTTGGTCTAACTTGCCCGTGGCCTCAGCAAGATCCTGTCACCTTTCTGGTTCCTCTTGGGGGAACCCACTGCCTTACCAGTCCTCTAGGGAGCTGGAAGGGGGTGTGCTTGGTAGGGACGGTGCCGGGGAACAAGTCTTGTCACATGACCTGCCAAGCCCACCTTAAGGCTGTCCTGAAGCAGGCAGGCCCAGACCTGCCAGGCACACCTTTAACCTAGGCACAGCCCTCCAGCTCTCTGTATAAACTCAGCGACCTTGGGCAAGTCACTGGTCCTCTCTGAACCTCAAGATCCTCTTATGTCCAACACCAGCCTTCCGTGAATAATGTCAGCATTAGTGACTTAACACTGGCAGGATTTGGCAGCCACTAGCATACAGTAGGTGTTTCATAAATGTTAGTTCCCTTTCCTCCCACCCCTACTGTGCTCATGGCAGTGAGCTAACCCTCTTTGATAAGGAAAAAATCAAGATAGCTGCTATTTACTGAGCAGACACTGACGGTACCACCCCGGCCTCCAAAGTCCTAATGCCTCCCTAAAAGGCATGACCGTTCATGCCCCAATTCATTCTTCATGCCTTCAAAAAGCTCTCTGCGAAGTGGGCTGAAGGGAGGCAACAAGGAGATGGGAAGCGAGACAGATGTCCTTGAGGACCCGTCTGACCACGGGCTCTCCCTGTGACAAGCCCTAGGTCGGGCAGGCAGAAGGCGCTCGCTGGGCTGCCGGGCTCGGCTCGGATTGAGCTGGAGAGGTAAGCGGCCAGCAAGCAGTCGGAGTCAGTGGGCCTCTCCCCAGGAGCCCCTGCTTGCAGCCTCCACCCCCACACCAGACATGGAGACACCTTCCTAACCCGGCCACATTTCCTGAATCAGCTGAGGACATGCGGAGCCCAGGAATAATGAAACGATCAGGCTCCAATCTGCTAAACAGCAATTTCTGGGCTTTTTCAGCACACACAGCTTTTATCAAATTGGTATTCTCCTCCTGAACACAAATGGCTTATTAGACATGACCCACTTATTCACCGCGTCTCACTACCATTAATAACAGTTTCTTTTTGTGATTAAGTGAGTGGCTCCAAACCCTCCCTATGGTGGCGGGCGCCTGGCCCCGCAGAGGGGCAGCCGTGTGGGCTCCTCGGCAGCCACTACTTGGTGACTTTGAACCTTGCGATGCTGGGGAAAGGCAGTCTGGCCCCTGCAGAGTTGCCTGGCCTCCTCGTTTCTTGAGAGACAAAAGGAGCCCCAAAGGGGTGACTCACTTGCCCAGAGCCACATCGGCAGTGGGTGAGAAAAGTCCGGTTCCCCAGCAGTCTGCCGCGACCTTTCCATCTAGCCCCGCCCCCCCTCTGGGCCACATAGCTGACCTTTCCAGGGTTCAGAGGGACATTACAGCTGGTGGACAGAGCTGTGCCCCTAAGCACACCTGGCACCAGTGGTCAGGTGGAAAGTGCCACACAAAGGACAAATCCCGCTTCCCTATAGGGGACCACCTCTGGAACTCAGAGTGAGAGTGGCACCCAGGTCCTTGGGGTCTGGTGCCTCAGGGACAGGTGACCATAAACCTCAGAGCCCCAGTCCTCAGATCTCTCCGGACTGCAAACTCAGGAAAGCCCTTCCTTGGAAAACCCTCCCCGAGTAAGTTTCAACCTTGCCAAGGAAATGAGCGGAGCAAGGAGGGGAGCGGAAGGAGGAATTCCCAGTTTCCCTTGAATGGGAGGGAATCTGACAGGGAGATGAATGTCCTGGAAAAAGCGCTGTCTTTTCCGACAGACCCTGGGGCCAGTCCCAGCTCAGCCACTCATTCACTGTGTGACCTTGGGCCAGTCCCGTCTCCTCTCTGAGCCTTGGCTTCTCCATCTGTAAACTGAGGGTTAGAATAACCGTTCTCCTATTGACCATTGCTCCAAACAGATCGGTAGAAATTAGATGAGGGATATGAAGGGTGCATAAATGATACACAGAGCAGTCACTATCAAACCTGGTAAGGCAGAGAGGGTGCAGGGAGTCATAGCTGTCAAAAAAGAGACACCCCAAGAAGAGCTCTGGAAGCCCCCACACCCTCTGGAGAATCCCACTCCTGCGTCACACCCCAGTCCAGCCAAAGCTGTCTCTCATTAGCTATCCCCACCCCCACACGTCCCAGAGCTTACTCTTCCCCATAAGAATAAATCACCCAGTTCTCTGCCTTTTGTGCAAACCTCCCCCCAGCCCTGAGCGTACAGTGCCCAGCACTGATGCTGCAGCTTCCCCCACCAGATTGGGGGCCTCTGCAGGGAAGGAATGGATGGAGGAAGGGTCTCCATTTTACCTGCACTCTGGTGGCCCCATACAACAGCCTGCCTCTCAGGGGACAGGGGCCCCCCACAGCTGCCGCCTTAGATGATCTAACTCTGCTGCCAACTTGGATTCCTCCGGGGCTAGAAAGAGCTCTGACACTTAGGCAACTAGTGCTGGGAATGCTTGCTCCCCAGCTCCCGCGGCTGGAGTTGATTTCCCACATTTCAGTCCTCCGAGGCAGAGGATAATGGTGAGTCGTGGTACCCTATGGAGGGATGGCAGGGCTCCCTGCCCACCCCCAGAGGCAGACAAAAACATCTGGCTGGTATCCTTTTTCCTCGTCTATGCCTTTGGCTGGAAGCAGCAATCCCAACTATTCCAGTGTCTTTGAGGGGCTCCCACCAAGCCTCCGTCCCTGGGATACACCCACCCCACAGGGGCAGATGCAGCCCAGGCTACCCGTTCTCTAGAGGCAGAGTCTCCCTCCCTCCCCGCCCCCACCCCCAGATTTCCCAGTGGCATAAGGGACAAGGGAAGAGAGGGAGGGGACAGGGCAGCTGTGGGGTTACACCCACAAAGGGGAAAGGCAGATGGGCAGGAGAGGTGGATGAGCAAAGTGTGTTCACAAGTGTGTATGTGTATTTGCCAGTATGTCTGCGGGCGGGCGGGCAGGCAGGCAAGAGTTGTGCAGAGTGTGTGAGCCCGAATGCCAGCTGGCAGGGTGTGAGCCTCACAGCACAGTGCCTGATGTGTGTGTGGAGTGGGCATAAGTGTGAGTGCTTATGAGTGAGGAGGGGAACTGAGAAGGTGTCTGGAGATGTGTGAGGGTAGGTGTTGTGAGTGTGAGAAAGCAGTGAGTGTGGCTCTGAGCGTGCCTCTGGCTGTGGATCGTGGAGATCGTGGAGGTGTGTGTATCAGCGAGAGTGGGTGTGTGGGGGGGGGAGGAAGGGGCTCTCCGCGAGAGCCGGATCCTGGGTGCGCACGGGGTGCCCCCTCCTCTGCAGGAATGGCCAGAGTGCGGGAGTGGGGGGTAGGTCCGTGGACCCAGCAGAGGGCGCCTGGGACTCCCGCCACGGCCAGCGCGGGTTCGAGCCTGGGGCGCGCCAAGTTGGAGCGCGCAGCCAGGGTGGGGTTTGGTGGGGGAAGTCCGCCGGGGGGGCGGGGGGAGGCGACGAACTCACCGTGGCCGGAGACGTGGTTGTCCCAGGGCGCGTGGCCGGCGGGCCGCGTGGCGCCGCCGAGTTGCAGGAAAAGTGCCAGGTAGTGGAGGGCGCCCAGCGCCACCGCGAGCGGGGCTCCCATGGTGCGCGCTCGGGCCAGGGGCGCCGCCGCCTCACATCGGGGCTCAGGAGACCGCAGACCCTGCGCCCGCCGTCCCCTGCCGGGTGCGGCCTGGCTGCCCGGCTGCGACCTCTGCCCCTTGCCCGCTGAACCCGACCCGACCCGGCTCCAGCCCTCGCCCGGCTCCGGCCCAGCCCCAGCTGCTGGTAGCGAGCGCACGCCCAGCCGGCCGCCTCCGACTGCGGGACTCTTCCCTTCCGCGGAAGGCCACTGTGCGCGGCTCGCCGCCGCACCCCCTCCTTCCCACTCCTCCCTCCCGCCCCGAGGAGGCGGTGGCGGAGGGATCTGCCGCTTGATTTATCATCAAAGTTTTGCCCAGGCTGGAATTTTTAAAGCGGTACCCTCAACTTTCCCCGCCCCAGAGCACAGGTAGGGGGCGGGATGGGGTGGAGGAAGCCACCCCAGGGACCCGGTTCCCTCAAAACATAAAACCACTGGCTTCAGCAGCAGAAATACTATCCAGCGGGATAAGAAAGGAAACCAATCCACCTGCCGCCAGACCCAGCGCGCAGAGGGACTCCTCAACTTTGCTAGCAGGACGGTGCCGGGTCAGGGGGGCAGGTCGGGGTGGAGGTGACAGTGAGGTAGGGTAGAAATCAGGGCCAGAGCCCAAGAGACCTGGTGATAGTCCTGCCGCAGCCTTTGGAATCCTGTGTGATCGTGTCCGGGTGTCCACCCCTGTCAGAATCTCTTGGTCTTCATCTGAGAAATGGAAATAATAGCTACCTCCAGAGGTCGTGGTGAGGATTTACGAAAACGTGTGTCTAAAGCACTTAGCATAATGCCACCGTCATGGTAGGAGCTCAATACTTATCGTTGTTGTTGTTCCCCTCCCTGGGACTCAGTTTTCCTGTCTGTATAATAGGAGTGAGGTAGGCCAGCTGCTGGGGCTCCTTCTAACAGAATTGCTGGGCTCCGTGCAGTGGATTGGATCACTCCCTTCTGGACTCCAGGGCTCCCTTCCTAGGACGACTGGCCTAATGGAATATTAGGGCGGGGAGAGGGGATAGCTAGCGAAGCCACTCTCATTAAACAAGAGCAGGAATCCAACTAGATCCTCTCATCCCTTCCCTGACCGGTTTTCTGGGGCTGTTGTGAGAGACTTTCAGTACAGACACACGGGTGGACTTATGGCCCCATCTAAAAAATGAGGAAGCACATTAATTAGAGAAGTGTCTTTTCCGAGGTCCTACGGTGCGTCTGGGGCGAGGTAAGTCCCTCCTTCGCTCATCCTTTGTCCTTTTCCAGGCCGCTCTGCTGAGGTTTCAGCACCACGGAGGAGGACAGCGCCAGCCCAGCAGCCAGCCTTTAGGCCTCTCGGACTGGACTGATGCGAGAATTCAGCACTGTGGACAGAGCTATCGATTTCCCCACCAGCCCTCGCGGAGTTCAGCACCGCAGATGCGCCCCGCTCTCCCTTCCAGATCACAGGCGTATCCTGCGGATAGCCTTGTGGACAGCGCCCCAAGTTTGAGAATGGCGTTAGAACCCTAGGGACAGCCCCCCGCCGCTCTGTCTTTACTCTGTCCTCTCACTCTCCCTTCTAATGTTATGACGGGCAGACACCCGATGGGGCCTGTGGCCGCCAGCAAATATCCAGTTCATCCAAAAACTAGCCAGCCTCCTGAAGTGTCGTGCACTTACAAGTAATGTTTCAACACAACTGACGGCCCCCACAGGACCAGCGGCGCCGCGCTGTTTCAGCACCATAGACAGGTCCTGGCCGTTTTAACCAGCGTCTGGAGCCCACATTCACTAGAGGAAATGGCCGGTTTTGTTGTTGTTGTTTGTTTTTCCGAATTGATTTACTAATCGCTTCCTTCCCACACAGGAGTGTCATGGATTCTACAAAAGCGGTTTTTCATTCATTAATTCATTTGAGCCCCGCTCCCAACGCAAAGGACTCCATCGCCCCCATTATAAAGATGAAGAAACTAAGAATCGTGAAGATCACATAGCAGTGCGAGATTGATACTAGGACTCTTTTAATTCCTGCCTGAAACGTGTCCAGAAGAATGTGGTGGCAAAACTGGCGCTCACATTCAGGCCTTTCTTCTCACAAACCACAGATTGGGGGTGAGGAGGGTGGTGTTAAGAAAGAAGACAGGGAGAGAGAGGAGATTAGAAGAGAGAAGAGAAAACAAAGTGATTGCCTGGGGGCTGCAGCGGCAGGAGGCCAGGAACCCACTGGCTGACCTTCAGGAGTCCTTTCTCCTCATAGTCTGGGACAGGGCTAAACCCAGGAACCTCTAAGATTCCTTCAAGGACAGACCTCCAGGGATTTTATGACTTTGAAAAGGCTCATGCTGTAATGGCTTGGCTCAAACCCCTCCGATGGCCTTGTTTATTTGAGAAATCCTGACTTCTTTAGTTTGCATTCAAGGTTCCAGATTCACCTCCTGCATATACGTTCTGCTCCAGGCACAATTCCCTCCATGTTCCCTCCCTGAACAAGCCCTAACTTCAGCATGTCCTTACCCTTCCTAGTGCTTCTCCTCTGCTTGCATGCATGCCTTCTCTCCTATCTAGCTGAGTCCCCACTGGCCACGGTCCAGCCTGAGTCTTCCGCAGAAAGTAATGCCTGCTGCCTTCTCCTAGTCTCTGGGCCTCTGTTGGCCCATCACTGTCTACTCAGCACTATGCTAAGAACTTTAATTACCGTATCTCACTTATACTTCAGAACAACCAGGTCATATAGTGTGATTATAAGTGTGGACTCTAGTTTTAAAGCCTGCCACTTGCTAGCTATGTGACCTTAGACAACTTACTTAGCCTTTCTGTGCCTGAGTTTCTCATCTGTAAAACTGAGATAATAATGCCTCTGTCACATGATTATTGTGAATTAAAATGACTTGCTACATGGAAAGGTCTTAGAACAGCCTGACACATAGCAAATTCATGATACATGTTGGCCATTATTATTAATAGATAAGAAAACATGCTCAGAGTGGTTAAGAATCTTGTCCAATGTCACACAGCAAGACAGTTGTAGAGCCGTATATGTTCGATTGCAGGGCCCATGCTCTTCGGCCTAATACCTAAGCACGTCTAGTTCCATGTACTCTCTTTGCAGCTTAGGAAATTAAGACCCAGAGAGGATGAGAGAATTCCTCAGCGTTACACAGCCAACCATGACAAAACTAGATCCAAGTCCTCTGTCTCCCAGTTCACGGCTCCCCCGCTGTACCATTCTGTCCCATCTGCATTTCCTGCAGCACCTAAATTGCTCTTTACAGTTTAGAGATCACATGCACATCCACGATCCAGCACAGGTTGCACAATGAGGTGGGGCAGAGGCTGGATGTGACAGGATGCATCCTCGGCCCGTATTCCTCCCCTGTGTCATCCTGTCTCTTTTCTGCTTCACTGATCCAAGTGCCAACTGCAGGCACTGTGTGCGGAAGCTGGGAGCCTAGTGAAGGCTGGTGGTAAACACAGACTTTCCCGGAAAATAGTCTCTGGGAATTCACTCTTGTCACTCATCTCACTCGGGGAACGCTCCAGGAGATAGTAAGCTTCCCATCCCTGGAGGCAACTGAACAAGCATCCCATGGTCTGGTGCAGACCAGGAGGCAAATATCACGGCTGTTTCCATTACCCAAATGAAGCTCAGAAGGTGAACATCATGCCAAGCACTTCTGTCGGGAAAGATGATCTTTTTAAAGTTCCCCCCAAGCAGGGCCTCTCGCACTGTCCCCTCCTCGGACCCAAGCTCCCTGGAGAGCCCGCACCCTCCCCTGACTCAGGGAGGCCACCCTCCCTTCCCTCCTTGAGAGGTGTCACTTGAGCGCCACGGCTCTGTCAGTGGTAACAGCCGTAAGATTTGTCCTTTTAATCCAGAATCAATAGCAAATTTCATTTAAAAATAAATTAAACCAGGCATTGGAAATCATTCACCGTGTGGGCCAGCACCCTATATAGTGCCGTCTAAATGGCTTCCTTTTGCTCATCTATCAATGCCAAGATGGGGGAAATACCTAAGCTGCCTGATTCATGGAGAAACTACTTAAATGTATCAGCCCCTAACAATGAGCAATGTGAGCCTGGAGTTGCACCTTTTAACACACCAATAACATGTGGAGCACGGCTTCATAGGAGCTTATCAGAGACCCCTCGGTCACTGGCTTGGAGGGAACCCATTTATAAGGGGGAACAATGGCTTCAGTATGTAGCTGCCTAATTTCCAGAATGTATTACTGAGCTCAGAGAAGCAATGGAATCCTATTAAACTCTTATCTGCCATGGGAGGGCTGAAGCCGGCAGGGGAAGCCAGACTTGGTATAGACATGCCCAGAAAACACCAGGGCTGACCCCGGGAGGTGGGGGAACAAGCCCAGAGGGGGTAGGCAGGCGGGGCCCCAGATGTGTGAAAATATGTGCATTAATAGGGCTCCAGTTTCCAGCGATTACGTTTACATCAGTGAATAAAACTTGGCAATAAAACATCGGAGCTTCGTCTCAGACAGCATTCCCTTTTACAGCCTGGTGTATTTCACTCATTATAACAGGAGGCAAGGAGCTTGAGGTGTCCCCATTTCTCCCCCTTTAATTAAATTTCCTAAATTACTGCCCAAGATTTGGATAAAGGGAGAGACTTACGGCTCTGCTAATCGCCATCGCTGCTCCCGCCCCATCACTGGTGGCCCTGACTGTACCAGTTCCAATGTTATTAAAGTGAAATACTGTGGGCATTGCCTGCCGAGGCTCTGGTTTGTAAAAGGAGATGCAACCTCAGGGGAGAAATTGGCTCAGGTTCAGGAAACAGGCTTGGGTTCTAGGACTGGCTTTGCCATCACCTCGCTGTGTGACCTTGGGCAAGTTACTTTTCCTCTCTGAGCCACACAAGCTTCCCTATTCGCCCAAACATCCACCTTGAGGCTGTTGGAATTGATTTGGGGTTGGGGCAGCCCTTGAATACACACTGAAGTGACTAGGGGAGTGTTGAAAGAATATTAATGCTCAGGCCACACCCCAGAAATTCTGACACAATCTGTATGGCCTAGGTTTTTAAAAATTTCCCCAAGAGATCCCAGTGCACAGCTGGGGTTGAACACCACTAGTCTAGGCTCAGAATTTTGAGATGTTAGTGGACTTTAGAAGCTCTAGGAGGCCAGAGGTGCCTGCAGAGGCCAGGTCCCACCCTGGGTTATCTTTCAGCCTGGCTGGGGGAGTATCTGGGAATCTGCCGGCCCTGCATGTACCCACAGTACCCAGGTGCACCTCACGCAGGCATCCACGATGGGCCACAGTGTGGACTCCAACGGGGGCGAGGACAGGGACTCCTCCTCTTGTGTTCCTGGAATTGGGCCAGCCACCTACCCCCGTCTCAGGAATCTCAGGAAACCGAGGACAGCTCAGGAATCCGACCTGTGACCTCCCACCGGGTTTGGGACACTCCTCTCCTCTCATAATGGATTTCTTTGTCCACATCCCCACAAGCTGGGCAGGAGCCCCTGGAGGCCTCTTCAGTCAGGCCCTGTCCCCGTCATATGAGCCTCCAGGTTGTGGCCCTTTTGCCCATGTGGCCCCCCCATCATGCAGACCCAGGTCCTCCATCTGCGTGGATTCTGAGCCTTCATCGGCCCTCTGCCTCCTCAGAACTCGTGGGCCAATGAGGAAGCCTCTGTCGAGGCTGAGGGCTGCGCCTGGGCCAGAGGCCAGGGGGAGGAGGACGTCATTTCAGTCTGGCCGCTGCCCCTGCCCCTGCCCCTGCCCGGCTTCATACCCCCATCAAGACCCCTGGGGTCACTCTGAGGTGTTTTTTTTTTTCTGGATTCTAGCCTGGGTGTGTCACATAGAGTGAAGATTTTGTCTAAAACCTAGAATTTAAAATATCTGTTGTTGTTGTTCTTTTTTTTTTTTTTTTACAGAGAGGAAGGGAGAGGGACAGAGAGCCAGAAACATCGATGAGAGAGAAACATCGATCAGCCGCCTCCTGCACATCCCCCACAGGGGAAGTGCCCACAACCAAGGTACATGCCCTTGACCGGAATCGAACCCGGGACCCTTCAGTCCGCAGGCCGACGCCCTATCCACTGAGCCAAACCGGTTTCAGCTAAAATATCTGTTTTTTTAACAGAGAAGGATCATCACCACTGCCCCTGTTGTACAGAGAGAGAAACTGAGGCCCAGAGAGGGGTGATGACAAGCCTAGGATCTCACAGGGAGGAAACGGCTGAGCCAGGCTCAGGACGAGGGCTCCTGACCCCACGTGAGGTCTTCACGTGTCACTGTCTGGGGAGGGCAGACAGGATCCACTGTCACCTCTGCTGTCAAGCAGCTCTTTCAATTCTGTGGCCTCCCAAAGGGGGCACCTCTCCAAGGTCCAAAGAATCCCTGTAGGCCTTAACTCTCAAATTTGAACGTGAGCCCGTAAATTGTGTTCTACCAAGCCCGGTGACGTGTCCACGTGGCATGTATCCGTGTTGTCCCAGCAAGGAGCCTAATGATAATTCTCATCAAAGGCAATTAATTGCATCAGAGAGACGGGGTTCCTAGGGCCCTTCACCCTGCAAACCGGGTGCTTATTAAACACGACGGGACAGCATGGTCTCTGCCAATTTCAAGGCTCTGCTTGTGAGAGTGTTTTTAAAATCCTGAAATGACTTTAATGGCGTGGTTAATGCCAGTCTAAATATTCTACGACTGTGAGTCATTAGCCAGACCGGCACTGTCCAATAGAAACCAAATGCAAGCCGATGTGTAAGTTTAAATTTTCTTTTTTTTTGTTGTTGTTGTTAAAGAAAAAGCAACAAGTGAAATTAATTTATTAACATATTTCATGTAACCCGATGTACCAAGCGCATTGTCATTTCAATGCGTAGTCAATATAAAACATTATTCATGAGATACTTTACATTCCTTTATGTGCCAGGTTGTCAGAATCCGGTGGGTACTCCACACTGGTGGCACATCTCAATTCAGACTGGGCACATTTCCAGTGTTCCACAGTCACACGCGCTCACCACTACCCTGTGGGCAGGGCAGAGCTAGACCCTTCCAGGTGAGGCCTGGGGCTGGTATCTCCATAGATCCCGCCCAGGAAGAGGGAATGGGCATCTCCTGAACTCTCACTGTGTGCTGGGCTCTGGGATTTGTCTCAATAAATCCCCACAACAGGGCTGGGAGGGAGGGGGTATTCAACCCACCTCATAGCTGAGACACCCAAGGCTCGGAGAGGTGAAGTGACTGGGCTGAAGTCACACAGTGGCTAGAACCAGGGTCCGCTGCCGCAGGCCTCTGCCATCCGTAGGAGCCCTCAGGTGGCGGCGCAGGCCCGAGAGGAACAGGGAGGGGCCAGCCGGGGCGGGGCCTGTCTGCAGAGCACACTCCCTGGGGAGTTATTTCCTTTCCGCTTCTCCCTCTGAGTCGCAACATCTTTTTGAGATTTCCCGCTGCAGAGCTCAGTGAGCACCCAGAAGGGTTCACCCAGCCTCACCCTGAGGTGCGCTGAAGGTGACACAGCAGGTGGCCGCCAGGTGGCCTGTCTGTAGGGCCTCAGCAATTGAACCACAAGGAGGTTCCTTTGTCTCTAAAGGTGTTGTTTGGGGCCCAGACCTCAGCTGGGTGAAGGGGAGAGGGGAGCCCAGCCAACTCCTTCTGTTGGGGTTTGGTTTCCTTCCCCCCCCGTCAGGTGGAGCTGGGAAACAGGCACACCTGGCCCTCCCCAGGCCCCCCACCTGAGTTCCAGGCCACCTCTGGCAGCCATCCCCTCCGACCGCAGCTTTTCCCATCTCTAAGTGGGAGCGTGCAACTTGACCATCGCTGCAGACCCTCCAGTCCAATGCTCTGAAGGAAAGGTGGGACGGTGACTTGACCAAAATACACGATTTCCCACAAAGAGCTTCAGAGACCCAGGCTTTGAAATCAGAGCCGGAGCATTAAACCCAAGGAATGACATTCTAATGGTGAGGTTTCAGGCAAGGATGGGGGCGGGGAAGAGGCTGGGTCAAACTGACCCAGGCTGCTGGGCCCGGATCTTGGCAGAGAGGTTCTCCCAGGGGTTCCTGCTAGAGTGGCAGCACCATTGGGTGTCCGGGGCCTCTCATAGTAATCATTGATTGGCAGAATGTGGGTGGAGGTGCCAAGTAATTATATTTAAATGGCTGGAACCTGCTCCATTCTTTCATGGCGCTCGGCAGGGCCTGTAAATCATGCCACAGCAGCTGAGGAGGGGATCAGTTCCCCTCTGATCCGAGACATCTCCAGAATGCAGCACAGCATCCACGGCGTGCAGAGCCTCCCCACCCCGGGGGAAAGCGGCCTGTGGGAGCAGAAGTGGGTGTGGGGTGCAGGAGGCTGAGCAGAAGCCTGGACCAGAAGCCTCCCCACCCATGAGAAACCAGGTTAAGAGCAGCAAGGCAGCTTCAGAGGGTTTGTTTCCAGGTTTGTGCACGTTTTTCATTTTCCTGTTTATCCACCCATCCTTCCCTCCATCCAATAGTGATCATCTGTCCAATATTTGCTCTTGGTTGGTGTGGTGCAGTGGTGAGAGCACACCCTAACCTGTGTGACCGTGGACAAGTCTCTTCACCTCTCTGGGCCTCGGTCTCCTCATCTGAGAGAAGTGCACCTCTCCTCCGTCTAGCCCCAGGGCTGTTGCAAGAGCGGATGAGATAGAAGCTTGGCACCCATTTAATAAAGAGACACAGTGCCTGTGGCTTTAAACCTATATCTCATTTAAACTGCCCTTGGAGAGGGGCTATAATTATCCCCATTTTATGATGGAGAAACAGAGTGGAGGGGGTGAGGAAACTTAGCTAGAGTCACACATTTGCTTATTCTTGCTAACATCTACCCACGCCTTGTACTTTTCTTCTCATATTCTAGTCCCTGCCTTTCCCCAAAACCCCACCTGCTCGAACAGCTTGCGGGGCGTGGTTCTTCTCCCTGGGTGGGTGGGTGAGCTGTGAGCGGAAGGCGTACACTGGCCTTGTTTGAAGCCAGTCAGGGGTGGGTTTGAATCCAGCCTCATCCCACCCCAGCTGTGTGATCCTTGGAAAGCTACTCAGCCTTTCTGAGCCTTGGTTTCCTCATCTCTAAAGTGGAGATTATAATCCCGATCTTCCTGGGTTTTGTGAAAATTGAGACACGCAGGACCTGGCACACAGTCGAGACTCCATAAATGTTAGCCATTGATTTGTCTTCTCTCTCTCTACCATCATCCATAGCTGCCAGGGACTCTTGACCCCACCTTATTGCACTACCTCATTGCACCAGTGGGGAAACTGAGGCCAAGGAAGGGACTTCCGAGGCCACACCTCCCATGGACGGGCAGAGACAGGCCCAGACCTCGGGGCTGCACCTCCCTCCATCACCGCCCTCCAGCCTGTGCCCTCCTGGCCCCTCTCAGCCAGAGGACCCAGAAGCCCCAGCACTGACCAGGGAGGAGGCTTGAAGGCCCATGTCCCCCAAGAGGCCACCTCTGCCCAAAGGCCAGGAGTGTTACCCATGAGCCCCAGTCCAGCCTTGGCCTCAGCACTTCCTGCATCCAATTGCTGTTTCTGCTTCCCGGGACCCTGGAGTCTGAACGCAGGAATCAGCCAGGAAGTTCCTAAGGATTAGCATTCCTTCCTCAGTGCTACTGTTCCTTCAGCTTGTGCGGTGTGGAAGGCTCCAATGCCCTCTGAACAGGGGCTCTCCCACACACAACCCCCAACTCGAAGAGGCTGGGGAGACAGCCCTGAGTGCATGCTGTGGTCTGGGTTTGGATCCCGATTCTGTCTCTTCCGGCTGTGCCACCTTGGACCCTGTCCCTCGCTGAGCCTCTGTTTCCTCATCTGTAAAATGGGAACAAAAGCATAGCTTATTACCAAGGATTGATGTACGAGTTAAACATCCATCACTCACTAAGGCTCCTGTGGCAGCAAGCGCGGGCCCCTCAGCGAGGGAGCAGTGACTCACTGGCCACCCGCTAGCCAGGGCCCCGCAGGGCCTGCCTTCCTGTGTCACTGGTCTGATTCTGTGGCCGTTCTCCGGGTGCTCGGCCCGGGGCTGGAGAAGCCTGAGCAGGAAGAGAAGCTGAGAGTCAAGTGAGGCCCAGAGCCCGTAGGAGGCTTCCAGCCCCACTGACCTCAATGGGGAGCACACAGCCTCGAGCAAGGGAGGGTGGTCGGCTCTGCTCTGTCCAGCTTGGTCTCCTCCTCCCCTGACACTGACTTGCTGACCAGGGACGGGCATCGGGAAGGGGTTTGGAGCACGCGTTTACAGCTGGGTGAGCTCGTCAGCGGCTGGGAGGACCCCCGAGCCTGGCTCTGGCTCTCAGCAGCCGTGACCCAGGCCTCACTGCCTATAGCCAGCGCCTCCTGAACTGCTCCTGCAGCCCAGCACGCCCCCAACGCAAGTCCTATCTTCCCCTCAAGTCTTGCCCTCCTCACGGCTTCCCCATCTCGAGAGTAGCCCCCATGCATCCACCTACCCTGCACCCCGGGGTCTCATCCCGCCCTGAGCCCTGCCCTCTCATCCCTCTGCCTCTCCCCCTGCAGGCCAGGTCTGCAGCCCCATTTCTCACCCGCTGCGGGATCCTCCTGTTCCCCTCTGCCCCGCCCCCGCCCCATCCCCACAAGAGCCAGAGGGTGCGCTTTTACCAATGCAAATCCGATCATCCCCTTCTGCTTAAAACTCTAAATGGTTTCTGCTGCTTAGAATAAAATCCAAACAGCTTCCTTCTGTGACCTCACCTCCCACGAGCTCCCCCTCACTTTCACTTCCAACCACTTTGCCTTCTGGCGGTTTCTGGAATGTACCACACTCCCTCCCACCACGGCTCCCTTTGCCTGGAGTACCCTCCCACCAGGCCCGGCTCCAGCGCCACTTCCCCGAGGGGCCGGCCCTCCCTGTCACAGGCGCTCACCCCGCACCCCTCTCCTTCCAGCCCTGATGCCCCTGACTGGGCTAGGAGCACCTCAAGGGGGTCTGATCTCCCCCACTCTTTTGTTCTCTGAGCCCAGCACATGCTGGCCTCGTGCATGTCCTTGATGGGGGAGGGGGAGAAGTGATGGAAGAATGAACAGAGTTGTACCCCAGCCTGGGGAAGGAGATGGGGCAGAGCCTGATGGCTGTACTCAGCCACAGGGCGTCCGGGCCCTGCAGGGACACCAGCTCCCTGTGTCTCTCTGGTGTTTCGGTCCCTCTCTGGGCCTCCATTTCCCCAGGAGAATGAGTGAGTTGGGTGAGACCTCTAAGGTTCCTCCCAGCCTGGAGGACTCTGTTCTGGGATGTGAGAGAGGTGGGCAAGTGGCACAGCAGGGCCCTGAAGGTGGGGCTGGAGGGAGTTAGGCAAGGTCTACACAAGGACACACAACCTACAGTCAGAGCTGTCCTGCCGCTGGGCAGGCTGCCTGGGGGCAAGCGGGGAGGAGGGGTGAGCTCACCGTGGCTGGAGGTATGCAAGCAGGGGTGCTGTGGGAAAGGACCCAGAGGCCAGTCGCAGCTTCGCTTCAGCTGTGTGACCTTGGGCAAGTTGGCTCGGCTCTCTGTCTCCCTGAGCACCTAATGTAGAAAACAGAGGTCCAGCGCCGACCTTGCAAGGTTTTGAAAAGATGCACGGGGCCTGGAGCGGTGTGTTTGATAAGCGTCAGCATCTTCCCCAGCCCAGTCTGCACACCCAGGAGAAAAATTCTGGCCAGACACAGGCCAGATCGGCTGCTTCACACCCCCACCGCCCAAGTCCAGCAAGGGCCTGGCCCCCAGCTACAGGGTCTTTTGGGGTGCTCTCCTGGGCCCTTGTTCCGGGGGGCTCTGGCCTTGACCCTGGAGCCTAGGAGAAGGGGCAGGCTTGAGTGGCCTCTTCCCATGCGTTGTGCCCCCTCCAGATCCAGGGGCCTGTGGATTTTCTCTCCTGCCCCCCTCCCTCCTTCTCCTCCTCGCGGGGCGCCCCATCCTTTCCACGCCTCCCAATCACTGCAAACTACCTCATCAATCATGTTCTCTCTAATTAACTTCTAATTTACCTCTTTAGTCAAATCTGTTTACAATCAGAGACAAGAAAACACGAAGCAGCTCGAGGTGCAGATATGCAGACTGGCCCCGGGGATCGCAGGGGATCAATCAACCTTGACCTGGGTGGGAGCCTTGGGCTCCCCTCCCCCAGTGAGGACTGGGGGCTCTAAAGGGCAGGGGCAGAGAGACCACTTGGCCCAGTCAGTGCTCTGGCGCCCAGCAGCCTGGCATCCAGCATCCCTTCCCCCCAAGGGCTTTCCTGCCAGGCCACCCGCCACCCGCCACCCGCCCCAGCCTCCTGCAGATCCCCTCTCTCTGGCCTTCCCGCCTCGCTGGGTGGGCAGCTCTTCACGGGCAGACATCCTGCGCTCTCTGGCTGCGTGGCCTCAGAAAGTGACTGGACGCCTTCTCTTCCCCGTTTGCAAAGTGAGGGGTCAAATGGCCGCGCCCGCCTTGCAGGTGTCAGTAGGAACGGCTTCCCCAGCAGCAGCCGGCCCCGCCGTGCCCGGCCTGGACTCAGCTCAGCCTTGTTTGTTTGGTTTCTGTTTCTGTATTTTGGATGTTTTAAATTTTTAAATGTTGAACATACAGAAAAGTTGCAATCACAGTACAGGATACGCCACCACCTCCAAATGGTTTCGTGGGCATTTTCTAAAACAAAGACGCATTCTTACATAACCACAATACACCCGCCCGAATTGGAAAATTTGTGTTGAAAACATCACTACTGTCTAATCCCAGCCAGGCTGCGCTCAGACCCGGAAAGGGGTGCTGCGGTAACGATCCGGTCTCGCCGGGCTGTGTGTGACATCAATGAGCCGATGCCGGGGAAGCACCGTGATGGAGGGAGTGGGGGCGGGGGAGCTTGTGGAGGGGAGGTGTACTGTCACTGTCGGTGTTAGCGGCGGGAAGCGGGGCTCGGGGGGCCCAGTAACTTGTTCCAGGTCACACGGCATGAGGGCCAGAGTCAGATCTTTGGAGGCAGAACCTCGGGTCGTGGGTGGGTCTCACACTGTCCATTCATCGACTTTTCCCTTAGGCCCCTGGGTTGAGGGACAAGCCAGCGGTGGGAGTGAAAAGCAGGGAGGAAGGAGAGGGGTAATGATTATTAATGGCACAGCAATAATACTACCAATAAGCAATGAGCAAAGTCACCTTACAGAGGCCCGTTGGGGTGGCCTGGAGGAGCTTGGGAAGGGGAGGGTGGAGGGAGGAGCCGCAGGGCCGAGGGAGGGTCCCTGGGCTCTCGGAGGGGCCAGTGAGCCAAGGGGACACAGACCCCCCAGTGGAGAGCTCGGGGCACCTGCCCGGCCCGGCTCCCGGCCTGTCTTGCCCCAGCAGACCCTCCTCTGCACATTTCTCCGCCACTCACTCGCCTAGGCATCCACCCACGGGCTCCCTCCGTTTGCACGGCTCCTCTGCGTGGACGTTCCTCCAGGTCCTGCTCCTTCAGGCCTCCGCTCAGACATCTCCTCAGAGAGGCTTCTAGAACCACCTTATCTCAAGTAGACAGCCCCCCCCCCCCCCCAATCCCCGACACGCACTCTACTCTGCTCTTCATCTGTCACTTGTTTTTTTCCTCCGTCTCACTGGCTCTGTCTGGGATGATATCACTTGATTCTCTTCCTTCGGCCGGGTGGCTGGTGTGTCTGTCTCCCCCTCAGGTGCGCTCTGAGACAGGACTCTTGCTTTGTTCCTTCCTGTCTCCCCGGAGCCCAGCAGGAGATGCTCGGGATGAATTTTGAATTCAGCCGTTTATAGTGTCTGCCTTGGTGCCTGTCCGTGTGGGGGACGCGGAAATGGAAGCAGACAGGGTCCTGCCCTCACCTGCTCACAATCCTGCCCAATACCTAATCGCACCATCTCTCGTGGGTCAGCACGGCCCAGCCTCTGCCCCTGGCACTACCAATGAGACAAATCCTCCGGGACGGCCCTCGGGTGGGGCTGCCGGAGGAGGGGCCATCTTCAAGGCCTGGCCAGCGTGGGCTCCGGGCAGCTGGAGACCTGGAATGACACCTGTTTGCCGGGGCTGGAGAAGGCTCGGCCATGGCTCACTGCTCCCCCCCAGGCGCTGGCGTGTCTTGGAGCCGCAGGCGGGGTGTGTGTGTGTGTGTGTGTGTGTGTGTGTGTGTGTGTGTGAGGCTCACAGGGCTCAGCACAGCTGGCCAGTCCCTTCCCGGAGCCGGGATCCTGTTCACGGACCGGGGGATGCGTCCTGTCCTGAGGCCTCGGGGGACGTGACAGATCTGGCGAAGAGGAGGCTGGGCGGGGCATCTCCGCTGTCTGCTGCACTGTTTGTTCATATTTCTATTTCCCTGCCTGTGTTGCTCGTTCCAGACTGTGTAATTAGGTGTCCAGGGGTGTCTCCGATTCTGTTCCGATAGAATTTGCCTTGTTTAATGGTAACAGGATGGCTGCCTCTGACAGCTGTTTTTCCTAGAAAAAAACAACACAGAGAAGGCTGTTTGGGATGGGGTGAGCTGGAGATGCTGGGAACTGGGCTTCTGGGCTTGAATTTGCCTTCACCCCAGGGCCTGTCCCCTTCCTGGACCTTCGTTTGCCCATTTTGTAAAACGCTTTTAAAAATTGATTTGAGAGAGAGAGAGAGAGAGAGAGAGAGAGAGAGAGAGAGAGAGAGAGAGGACTTACGTACTCATTGGTTGAGTCTTATATGTGCCCTGACTGGGGATTGAATCCACAACCGTGGAATATCAGGATGATGCTCTAACCAACTGAGCTACCGGCCAGGGCTTGCCATTTTTAAAACGAGGAGAGTTGAACCTTGTGATCCCAGCTGTGACTCTGAAACACAGGGGTTGGCTGTATACCTACTGCGTGCACAGTGCCGCAGTGAGGGCTGGCCTGGACTCATGGAAAATCACTCCTTGAGGATGCTGAGAAGACGCATTTAAACCCAAGGTGGCATTTTATTCATTGTATTCTCAATTGTAATTGCCATTTAATTAGGTTAATGATAATTAATAACACTAATAATGTACTGTCCTTTGTCTGCGATGATGACATTGCAGACCCACCAAGCTGATGTGGAGCTGGGCTGAGCCCCCTCCCTCTTCTCATCTTCCTGCATCCCAGCCTCCCAACTCTGTCCCCCGTATCCCATGTGCTTGGCACCCTGGGCTGTGACGGCATCTGTCACAATAACCCCATTAGACCATGAAGTGCTGCAGAGAGTGAGGGACCGGTCCATACCCTTCCCTCACCAAAATAGAGAGGGGATTGGCACAAAGAGGGGACTGATCCATGGAAGGAGAAGTGGGTGGGTGGATGGGTTGGTAGATGAGTGGATACATGAATTAATACTCTGGCTAGAGAAGGTGACCGAGGGAATGGACCCTAGGGGCTCCAACCTCTGCATTCAGACTCCCCATCATCATTTCTCTCTTCTGTTTAAATCCCTCCAGTGGCTTCCTGTTGCCTGTGGAAGAAAATCCAAGCTTCTAACTGTGGCTGACAAGCCTCCATGTGCGCTGGTTCCTGCCCACCTCTGTAGACTCATCCACTCAGTCATATGGCACATCTGGCTGCTCCTCAAATATGTGACTCACATTCCTGCCCCAGGGCCTTTGCACTTGCTGTTTCCTCTGCCTAGAATATGTTCCCAGCTTTCTCTGGCAGTTGCTTCTCTCATCAATCCTGCTCAACTCCAACATTACCTCCTCAGAAAGGCCTTCCCTGACCATCCAGACCAGAGTAGCCACTCTTTCTTCCAGCCACTCTTTTTAAATTTGTTTTTATAGCTCCTGGCACCATCTCAAGCTGCTTTTCTAGATAATCTCTTGCTTGTCTACTTCTGTATCCTTCTGCGTGGAAGGAGCAGGGCAAGGAGCCTGCCTACCTTCTTTGCTGCTCTGTCCCCACAGCCCAGCACAGGGCCTGGAAAACAGCAAGTGCTCAGAAAACATTTGCGGAAGAACTGTTGCAGAGCACCTACTGGGTGGCATGCCCCGTGCTGAGGGCAGCAGCGAAGAACTGATGCAATGCAGCGCCCTTTCCCTCCCACCCTTGGGCAGCTCACAGGGCAGTGGGGAGAAGCAGGCCCCCCAGAAGGCTCGCTGGAGGCCTGGGGAATGCAGGGGCTGGGGCGAAAGAGGATCTGGGGGCCTCAGGGCTGAGGGCAGAGTGTGTGGGTGTCTTGGGGACCTGTGCTTGTCATGCTTCAGCTGGTGGAGGTTGTATCTGCCTTTGTTTCCCCCAAGAGGCTGGGCACCCCCGGGGGGGGGTGTGTGTGTGCTTTGCTCCTGCTTCCCAGAGAGGGTGGTGTCTGGCCCCGAGCAAGTCTAAAGCCGTGAGTAGACTCAGCAAGGGAAGCAATGGGAAGTGGGCAGGTCAGAGGGGAGGACGGCATGGACAAAGGCACTGGGGAGGAAGCATCGGCGAGGGCGGGAGGCAGCGGCTGGACAGTTGCTCAGGCCTCCAGGGCACTGTGGTGCAATCCCAGCCCTTAAAGAGCACTTACTATGCCCAGGCACACTGCCCACTCCTCGTTCCTGAGGAGCCATGGTTTGGGTGTTTGCTGATGGGTGGGCTGATGCGCGTGGGTTTGTTCATTCATCCCGGGAGGCGTAAGTAAAGGCGAATCAGCTCACAGTCTGGTGGAGAAAGTGGCTAAGGAACCGGTAAGGTGAGGCTGTCGGTAGCGATGATGTGACTGCTGCAGTCGGTCCGGCACGGTCTGTGCATCAGCCTGCTGCAGGTCTGGACAGCGACTAGTGCTGTGCAGCACGGTCTCCCCATTTTACAGATGAGAAAACCAAGGCTCAGGGAGGCGAAAGCCTCACCCAGCGCCACACAGCCAGGGAGTAGCAGGGCCAGATTTGAACCCAGGCAGCTTGTCTCAGGGTCCCTGTGCTCAACGTCCGCACGGGCCCACGGGGCCAGCCCGGGGAAGCTCGGCCTGTGTATCTTTTAATCTTCCCCAATTACAGAGAGACTCTGGCACGTAGCTGCTGGAAGCAGGAGCCTGTCCTCGGGCGCTGCTCCCAAGAGAGCTGGCGTGAGACGGGAGGGAAGGCCGCTGGTCTGGCCGCGTCCTGTCGTGGCCCACTTAATGAGCTTAACTGATAACCAGGGGCTCCGGCAGGCAGCCAGCGGGCCTGTCCACTTGGCCGGCCTGTTTTCCCGTCCTCACACCCACTGGCTGAGGGAGGGTGGCCGTGAGGCCGAGGGAGGAGCCTGCGGATCCCCAGTTGTCTGCAGTGCCAGCCGCCAGGCCAGCAGCAGCGACACAGCTGTGTGACCTTGGGCAAATTCCTTGATCTCACTAAGCTTCCTTTTCTTACTTGTACATGGAGGTGAGCATGGCAGCCTTGCAAGATGCTACAGGGATGCAGCCAAGTGCTGGGGACAGCGGCCTTTCGTTCAGAGACTCCCTCACGCATAGTAGGTCCTCAGAACTTCCCATCCCAGTCTTTCAAAGGACTCACGCTGAGAATTTATAGGCTCAAGGAAACAACCCCAGCCTCACCCTACTTGCAAAGACCAGAAGAAGGCTCCTGTGACAGGCCAGAGACCCGGCTGCCACCAGCTGATGGGGTGACTGGGATCCTAGTTCCCTCCGGGCCTCAGTGCTCTCATCTGCACAATGGGATGGAGATAGCCTCCCCGTGCCATTGAACAGAGGTTCAAAGAGATGGTGCCTGTCAAGTGCTTAGGACAGAGCCAGAGCCAGGCATTTAGTTGGGGCTGAATAATGCAGCCGACGCTGGTCATTTCTGAGGGCTGGGTCTGCTGAACTGTCTTATCTTAGGACAGGCACCTACTTTCACGAGGCCTCTGTTTCCTCATTTGTGAAACTGGGCGACTCCAAGGCGTGCTTCCCCCAGCTCTGTTGTTCCAGGGTCGCAGAGTCGGTTACTGCTTCCTCTGAAACCCATCTAATCTGCATCTGGTGGGGAGGCGGTAAAAGTGGAGGCGGGAATTATTGTGCCCACTTCCCAGCTAAGGAGACTGAGGGCCTGGCCAGTCACACCCACGCTGCCTCTTGCCTGTTCAACTTGTGAGGCTGGGCCAGGAAGGCCCAGACTCCCCGGGGCCCCAGGAAGTCCTGGGGAGAAGGGCCTGGGTCTGGGTCTCCAGGGAGTGGAGCTGAGTCTGCTGGGAGAGGAGGCAGGGCCTGAGGGTGGGTGGGCAGATTTATTGCAGCCATTCCTCTCCCCCTGCAGCGCCTGCTTCTAATGAAATTTTACAGCAGGTGGAAATGATACGACTCTGCCAGCCCTAAAAGCACTTCTATTTATTCATTAAAGATATTTATATACTGAGCAGCTCTCTCTGCAGGTCCCACCCGACTCCTGCTGGGCCGGGGATATTGCTCCCGGCCCTTAGTGCTGGGGGAGCTGGGGCCAGGGGCCCCTCCCTGCACCAGGACCCATTGGCACTGCCTCAACACACCCCGAATTCCCTTGTCTGTCTGTGACCTGCTATCTGCTCCTGGCCCAAGGCACCAGTAGCTCCTCCCTGGATGAGTGCACCAGCCACTTCTTGGGTCTCCTGCGTCCACACTGCCCTTCTAGTGTTGCCCTCCATTGAACAATTAAGGGGAACTTTCCAAAATCAGATCGCCTTTCTTCCCTGCTCCAAACTCCTCCGTGGCCCCCTCAAGACCCTGCAAGACGTGGCCCCTGTCCCTCTCCAGTTCCCCCCCCCCCCCCATTCCTGCCTCCCTCTTGGGTCCAGCCAGTGGCTCCTTTTGCCTTTTTGTGGGAGAATGATGGTGCTCTCTCTCTGCCTCAGGACCTTTGCACCTGTGCCTCTGCTTAGAACCTCTTCCCCCAGCTCTTGGGCTGCTCTGTTGCTTAACGTCATTCAGAGCTCAGCTCAAAGGCACCTCATCAGAGAACTTACCAGACCCCAACCTCACCGTTCCCCGTTACCTCGTCTTCACCACTTTGCACGTTGTTTGCTCTTTTATAACACGCAGCATGTGTGTTTACAAACTCATTGTCTTTTAGTCCGTCCCACGGGGATGTGAGCTCATCCACGGCAGGGACAATATCTATGTTGTTCCCCACACAGTTATGGTGGGTGCTCAATAAATGATGGGGTGGGGAGGGCTGATTACCGAGGTACCATGAGCTGGTCCCAGGCCCCGGTCTGTGTGGGAGACCCAGGCTGGCTCCTCAGAGATCCCCTCATTCAGACCCTGATTGAAGCACGAGGATGCAGAGGGTGAGGCTGGCCGGTCCCCTCCCTTCTGCTCCTGGGTGGGCTGGATCACTGAGGCCTGGAGCTGGGCTGGAGCCTCCCACCCACCTCTGGCTGCCCTAAGGCGGTGGCCGTGGTCCTCGCGCAGCTATTCTCAGCGGATCCAGGGTCTGGGCACTTCCTGGATGACTCTGCAAGGCCCGTTCTTGATGAAGCTTCATCATCCACCAGTGAAAACTGTTCCCCTTATGCCCTGCTCACCTCAGATCCAGGGAGGTAACTGATCGGACCCAGGTCCTCAAAGGCCCCGTGCTTTCCCAGGGCCCACCCCTCTGCCTCGAATGACTTCCCACTTCTTGTTCTTGCCATGCATCCTAAGGCACCTGTGACAGTCACTCAAGACACAGGGCCGAAACCGGTTTGGCTCAGTGGATAGAGCGTCGGCCTGCAGACTCAAGGGTCCCAGGTTCGATTCCGGTCAAGATACATCCCCAGTAGGGGGTGTGCAAGAGGCAGCTGATCGATGTTTCTCTCTCATCGATGTTTCTGGCTCTCTATTATCCCTCTCTCTTCCTCTCTGTAAAAAATTAATAAAATATATTAAAAAAAAAAAAGGCACAGTTAGGGCCCTGGCTAGTGTTGCTCAGTGGTTAGAGTGCCATCCCGTGCACGGGGGTGGGGGGGTGGGGGGGGTGGTGGTGCGGCGGGGGGGAAGGTCTCGAGTTTGATTCCCAGTCAAGGGCATGTACCTGGGTTGAGGGTTGGATCCCCAGTCAGGGCACGTGCGGGAGGCAACCGGTCGTTGTTTCTGTCTCACATTGGTGTTTCTCTTTCCTTCCCTCCCTCTCTCTAGAACCGATGTAAAACATGTCCGTGGGTGAGGATTGGAAAAAGAAAGATACAGCTAGGGTGCAGGGTCCTATCTCTCCCGATCCCCCCTGTGTCACGCGGCTTTTGCTCACGGCTCCTGTGAGGCCCCGTTTGGCTGCAGTGGGGAGTTCAAACTGCATCTCAGTCGGGGTGCATGTGCCCAGTTCCTAGCATGGGGCCCGGCACAGGGCAGGTGCTCCGCCCAGGTTTCCTGGGAGGAGGCAGTGCCGTCTAACCTGAGATGAGGGGTGCAGAGGGGGAGGTGCTGGGTGAGCACGGGCTGGGGACGGGGGTGCGGGGGCATGGAGGGAGGAGGTAGGCAAGGACCCTCACTGCAAGGATGCGTGAAATGGCCCCTCCTCCTTGTTATTGTAGAGGGAACAACAGATGTTTCTCGGACTCCCTTCTTCTCACAGGAGAGCGGCCAGGCCACAGCCACGTGACTGCCCGTTCGCAGCCAGGCACCCCCAGGGTCCCCACGCGGGTGAGGAGGGCCCAGCGCCCAGATGGCAGGGAGCAGGGCCCCCAGGCCACGGTGGCTTTAGTCACGAGGCTGACAAAGGGCTGCTTCTCTGGGGCGTCCCGCACCACTCCGCTGAGAGCGTCTGTGCCCCAAACCCCTGCAGCCCCCCGAGCCCCTCCCCCAGCAGTTCAGTGACTCAGGTCAGGGTGGGCTCTGGACCTCGTCTCCTCCTGTTCCACCCCCAGCCCTGCCACTTGGTAAGCCTCTGACCCTCTCCATCTGTGTCCTCATCTGTGAAATGGGTTGATGATAAAAGGAGCCGCACCTCAGAAATGAGGGTTAAATGAGCTGATTTGAGCGAAGAACTTAGCTCATAGGAAGAGCTCAGTATTAGCTCATATGGCACCCACTCGGTAAATTCATGCCTAGGTGACTTCCCTCATAAGAGAAGTGCAAATTTAGATGACGAACAGTTCACACGGCTCCAGAGGAGGGCAGAGAGGAAGGTGGCTCACACCCCGTGCTGGGAGGGGTGACTGGGAAGGAGGCCGAGGTGACAATATTCATGACAATGACACACTCTCTGACTTAGCAATTCTGCTTGGGAATTCAAACTCACACATGTGTGAAATGCCGTTCTATACAAGGATGCTACTGCAGCAGTGTAATAGCCGAAGATGGGAGACAACTAAACGCCCATTAATGCGATTAACTAAATTACGGCACAGCTCGGCCAGTGAGCCCAGCTATTAAAGGAGCGGGGGCCCTTGTGCTTGGCGGATGTAGAGTGAAGGCAGCAAGGTGCAGAAGAGAACATGGCAGGCCACCGTTTGTGTTAAATATATTTTTATTCGCTTGGAAGCAGGTAGGACTTTGAAAGGATGTTGCAGTCATTGCCAGGGTTGTTTCTGAAGGAGGGGCACTGGGTGGCCAGGGGACACGACTGGCGGAGACTTCCACCCTGGCCTCCCTTATGTACCTCCCGAAGTTTATGCCAAGGGCATGTGCTACCTAATCAAGAGAAAGGTGGCTGGAGGGCAGCTCGCCATTTCCAGGCACAGACAGCGAAGGCCCACCGCTGCGATACCACCCACTTCCCGTGTGTGCCAAGGAGCAAGACAGATTGAAAAATGTGGCTCCGCGTGTACCTCTACTGTAGGGTAAGCAAACCTAATCAAGGGGTGTTTGCCTTTAGGAAAGCGAGGTTTGTCTCCCTGTTGACACTAAATTGACGCTGTTGGTCATGGCAGAAGGTGCCACCTGGGCGCTGTGCTGCTGTGGGGGTGACTGAAGGATGCCTCCGAGCTTCCTTGACAACACACTTCGCTCAGATAGAGAAGGATGCAGCCTGCATGCAAATCTCTCTAAATTAGACATGCCCATCTTGTCGCCGCTGAATTCAGGCGTGCGGGCCGGCACAAACGGGGCAGCGAGCTGCCGAGGAAGAAGAAAACGCAATCCTCCTTTCCCCCGTGAAGAATTCTGGATGCAATGCCCGGCGCCACTCGGCTATGGGCACAAGGATGGACATGAAGTGGGGAGCTTGGGAACCCCAAGAATGGCCGACACAGAAGACAAGTTCAGAACCACAAGGCGAGGGCAGCCTGACTGGAGGCAGGCAGTGTCTCGGTGGGCCGCAAGGGGTGGGGCTACACCCTGGAGCCCGTAGGTTAGCAATGAGGATCTTGGCCTCGGTCTTAAAAGCTCCTCTTTGCCGTGTGTGGGTGATTAGAGTTAGAAAGCAGAGGTTTAAGACTTCCCCACATCCTTTCTCCTTGGTCCCCCTGGAACTGTAATCTCTTCGGAATCCTAAGGGATTAAACCTCAGGTTCCCCCCAAACCCTCTTGCCACAAAACCAGTGGAAAGGGGGACCACTTCCTCCTTTGCAAAGTGAGGTGTGAGTTCCAACTTGCTCTCAGCAGAGGGACTTTTTGGTCAAACGAACTCTTAGGAGGTACCCGATATACGAAGCAGGGCCAGGTGAGCCACTTCAGGCAGCGTGGCCTGGAGCCCCCGCCTCCTCCCTCATGCCCCTCCGCCTCGCGTCTCGGCGGCTCTGATGCACTAGCCCAGTGGTCGGCAAACTCATTAGTCAACAGAGCCAATTATCAACAGTACAACAACTGAAATTTCTTTTGCGAGCCCAATTTTTTAAACTTAAACTGCTTCTAATGCCACTTCTTCAAAATAGACTTGCCCAGGCCGTGGTATTTTGTGGAAGAGCCACACTCAAGGGGCCAAAGAGCCCGCATGTGGCTCGCGAGCCGCGGTTTGCCGACCACGGCCCTAGGGAGCCGGGGTGCCGGTGGACCAGCTGGACAGCTGCTGGACACAACTCTGGACGGACAATCAGGTGCCAGCAGTTGCCTCCAGGGACAGGGAGGCCTGGGGGTGGGGCCCGAGGGGAAACTCCTCACTGTGTAACTTTCTGTTAAGGTTTGAACTTCGGTACCAGGTAGAAGCATTACCTGGTTAAAAACAAATAAAATTTAAAAAGAAAATAAAGCTCAAGGGCTGATGATTTCTAAAGTACCAACCTTCGTTCAAAAAGTCCACGATTCTATAGGTTACCTCTAGCCATGCTTTATTCTGTGTGAATTCATTAGCCACTATCCTCAGCGAACAGACTGAGGCGCACGGCAGCCAGTGCCCCGTGACCGCCTTCCCGACGGGGCAGCTGGGGTGGGGGAGGGCTGTGGAGTCAGAGACTCACTCGCTCTGCACAGGGCCTTGTGCAAGTCCTTACCCTCTGAGACCTCAGGCTCGGCCTCAGGAAATTGGGGATAATAGCGCCAGCAGGCTGTTATGCAGGTTAGAAAGAATAGATGGAAAGCAAGTAGCACATAGCAGGTGTTCAATACATAGTAGCTATTACAGTTACAGGAAAGTGAAATAAAAAAAAGCCAACTAAATCCCAATTGTGACTGTGTGGCAATTCTGATTCTGTAATGGGCCTGGAACGCACTCCCGCCACCTCCTGCTGGAACGCATTCCTTGTGGCTCTGACGGGCGCACTGTCCATCTTCCCGCCAGGCTCAACACGGGCACCAGGAGGGCAGGGTCTGTCAGACCCACTGTTCCATGGCCAGCCCATGCTGGGCCGACGCGGGTGCCACCTCATTCGGAGTGCTCTCAGGTAGCTGCCTGGGGCCCTGTCCCTGGGGTTCACTGAGAAGCCAGAGCTGTGGTATCAGCCATGGCACAGCGCAGGGTGGGTGGCGTCCCTGGCCCAAATATTTCATTTTAACGAAATGCAGCTTTTCTTCCATGTCCTCAGGATGAAAGCATCCTAAAGGACTGTGGACTTGTGTGAAGACCAACTCCCTCATAACCCATGTCAAAAGGGTGAAATCCCAATTCTTTTGAAGCCACAGGTGTGAAAGGGAAGGAGAAAGGAATCACCATTTATAATGCACCTACTGTGTGCTCATCAATGCCTGGCATGCTTAGAGGAAGATGCCACCCTCACAAGCATCAAGTGGGTATTAATGACTGCCCCCACTCTGCAGAGGCAGGAAGTGGACTCAGGAAGGTAACGTCACAAATTGCTGCAGCTGGTAAGTGGCACAGCTGGGGTTTGGACCCACGGCCTGTCTACTCTAAATCGTGGCTCTTATCCTGACGCAGGGAGCCACCCAGGAGCTTAACATAACACTAGCGCCTGGGCCACCCTGAGATTCTGATTTCATCGTTTGGGGTGGGACCCAGCACTGATGTGTTTTTTAGTCCCCCGCCGCCCAGAGTGATGCTGAAGTGCGGTCGCGGTCGGGCTCAGAGGCTGTGCTGCGGGCTGCGCTCTCTGTGGCTGGCCTCACCCGCCACAAAGGCCTCCCCAGGGTGCTTCCGCATGAGACCTGGTCCTCATGGGACACATCCAGACTGTGTGTCAGGGAAAAGCCCCAGGGCGGTACTCGTCCATGCCTCCCTCTTCCTCCCCTTCCCAGTTACAGCCTCACCAGAGACAACCACAGGGTAGCCACCATGATCTGAGCTCAGTGGCCTCCCTGGCAGAGTGAGGCCAACCACCGACCTCCTCCGCCGTGTCCGTGGCGGCCGCTGTGAGAGTGCGGGTGAACGTTAGAGGGTACTGCTTTGCTACAAAGAATGCCAGCGCATCGGGGTTTCGTACGTAGCAGAGCAGCTCCCTCGCTGCGATCTATTGAAAGTCAGCCCTCGACACAAGGGTTTGTAAAAAAAAAAAAAAAAGAATGCCAGCCCAGGAATAAAAAAACACTAGTTTAATTTGTCGGAAAGTCACACTGAGCCGAGTAAAAACTGGGAGGAAGGCCCGGAGAGTGTCCCTGCCGCCCGGGGCGGGCCCTAGAAGTTGTCCAGCAGGCCCAGGATGCGCTTCTGCTCGCTCTCCCGGAACTCCGGGCTCCGGCCGTCCCCGATGTTCTCCGCGTACTCTGGAGAGACAAGCACAGATGCAGGTTAGGGGTGAATTCGCGGCGTGGGGTCCATCCTGCTGGGTCACTCCACTCCTTTCCCTGAGTCCCAGCTCCCATGGAGGTGCATGCTGTTCTGATGCCTCCAACAGCCCCAAGGTGGCAGCTGTGCCCAATGCCTTGGTCTGGCATCCTCGGAGAAAAGGGCCAACTCACCTTTCCATGTTCCCATTGCTCTCCCACCACACCCTTCACTCCCAGTACACTCCCAGGGGTCAGGCCAGTGGTTCTCAGGGGGACCCTGACTGGTAGCCTCAGCATCACACAGGAACTTGTCAGAAATGCAATTTGGGGCCCAACCTAGACCTCCTTATTAGGAAACTCGGAGGATGGTCAGTAGTCTGTCTGAACGAGGCTTTGGGAAATGCTGGGGCAGCTCAAGTCTGAGGGCGGCTGTCAGAGGGAGGCCTCACAGAGGCGGGGAGAAGGCCCGAAGGCACTGTGTGTGGGGACATCTGGGAGCGAGTAGCCGAGGGACAGCCCGTGCAGGGGCTCTGACGGGGAGCATGCTTGGTCTGTCTGATGGGGGTGAGCGAGGAGGTCAGGGGAGGGGCCGGACACAGATCCTGTGGGGACTGTGGCCACTGTAAGGGCTTCTGGGTCACCCTCTCCTGTCCTCTCTCCCACTAGGCTGGCGCTTCCCGAAGCTGGGGGCTCTGCTCCCTTTTAGCTGAATTCCCAGCAGAGCCTGGCTGAGAGCCAACTATGGGCCTGGTGTGGTGAGGAAACGGAGCAGCTGATTAGGACTGCTTTCACAGCTGCCCCTGCTCTCCCTTCCAGCAGCCTGAGCTGGAACAATGGAGCCTGCTCTTTAAGAGGCTTTTGCATAATAAAACATCTGCAGATCCCAATCAGACAAAGACCTGGGAGAGCTGAGAGAGCAAGCACCCCTCCCCCTCCCCTGGGCAGGGGGAATAATCTTGCTCCTGCCACGTCTCCATCTTCCCTCCTTCCTCTTTATTACGTTGGACACATGCTGGAAAACGGGGTTGGGATTCAGGCATGTGCCAGCTGTGTGTCTCCCCCCGGAAATCATTCTCTTCTGTTGGGCCCATCCATCACCTCTAACAGCAAATGGTTGTGATGCCTTCTCTTCGGGCCCCTGAAGGAGGGCGGGTGATGGGGAACAGGAACTGGGCTGCGGGAGGAGGCTACGGGGCTGTGTGAGAGGTATCTCTTACTCACATGTGAGTGATCTGGCTGCTGCCCCAGGAGAAGGAGAAATGACCATTACAGCATTTAATGCCCCCAGAGGCATGATCTGGAAGCAAGAGGCTTAATGGACTGAGCTAACACTTTGCTCTCCTAATGTACTCGCAGACCCAGAGGGAGGGAAGCGGAGAAACAGTCTTATCCTTTGGGGCAGTGATTTTCCAAGTGAAGCCAGCTTCCCTGGAGGGGCCTAATCTCTTTCCAGGGGTGCACACAGTAGAGGCAGCCAAAGTGTGCAGCAACCCCTTTTGGAACCACCTCTGCTGAGCTGTGGGAAAGCACAAGCTGCTTCTGCACAGAGTACCTCCCCAACCCCCTGGAGGTAAGCCTCCCACAGCTCCACCTGCCCCGGGAGGGAGGAAACCACAGTCAGCAACCTGTCCTGTGGAAGGGGCTGTGGAGGGAGGCAGTGAGGTGAGGAAGGGGCTGTGGAGGGAGGCAGTGCGGTGAGGAAGGGGCTGTGGAGGGAGGCAGTGCGGTGAGGAAGGGGCTGTGGAGGGAGGCAGTGAGGTGAGGAAGGGGCTGTGGAGGGAGGCAGTGAGGTGAGGAAGGGGCTGTGGAGGGAGGCAGTGAGGTGAGGAAGGGGCTGTGGAGGGAGGCAGTGAGGTGAGGAAGGGGCTGTGGAGGGAGGCAGTGAGGTGAGGAAGGGGCTGTGGAGGGAGGCAGTGCGGTGAGGAAGGGGCTGTGGAGGGAGGCAGTGCGGTGAGGAAGGGGCTGTGGAGGGAGGCAGTGAGGTGAGGAAGGGGCTGTGGAGGGAGGCAGTGAGGTGAGGAAGGGGCTGTGGAGGGAGGCAGTGCGGTGAGGAAGGGGCTGTGGAGGGAGGCAGTGCGGTGAGGAAGGGGCTGTGGAGGGAGGCAGTGAACACTGGTCTGTGCCAGGCATTTGTAATTGCTATCTCAGTTAATCTTTGCAGTAATCCCACAAGACAAAAATGCCATCTCTGTTTACAGATGAGGAAACTGAGACTTACTGGAGCTAAAGCAATTTGCTCACGTCTAGAATGGTAGAGGAGCTGAAATGTAAACCCCAGAACGTGTGTGAGTAGTAAAGAGGCACGTGAAAGCCATCAGGGGTGGAACTGGTTCCCCCTCCACCCCCCCCTCCCCCCTGGCAGGGCTCTCAGAAATGTATGGCACCCCCTCCCCCCGTGTTTCTCCATGCCCCTGGCAGCTGGCATCAACTGTGCACCTCACCTGCTCCTCACCCTCCACTCCTTACCCCTCCTCAGTCTTTGTTTCCAGAGGAGAATACTATTTGGAGCAAATTTTGGTGGTACCAGCTACCTCTGGTTATTATAGCTGCTGCAGCAGTTTATAAATATTGAACAGATTCCTCCCAGAGGTCTTACAAAAGAGTTCTCTTTGGTGTGTGTATGTGAGTGTGAGTGTGAGTGTTGAAAAGAGGAAGAGAGAGCTCAAGAAAAAAAGAGATAGAAGGGAGAGCCACGGGGCGTGGGGGTGTGGGAAGAGTGAGAGAGGACTGGGGAGAGAAGGGAGAGAGAGGAAGAGGATGAGTCGAGGACACATCAACTTCCTCCTGTTTCCCCAGCATTTTCCGATAATAAAGGCTTTGATGGAGCTGAAAAGCAGGAAGCAGTGCTGAATGCATAAATATGAGAGCAAACTTTAGACAGCAGGTTTACTATTCAGACATGGAATATAAGCTGCTCTGTTTATGTTAAGAGGGAGATGGAGGGGCGCCACGGCTGGTGGGTGGGGAAGAACTGTCTTCCAGGGCACAGACTGGGACCTGCGGTCAGGAGCCTGGTTCAGATCCCTGTCCTTAAACTGAAATGCTCACCCTTTAAAAAAATGCAGGAGGAAAGACGGGGGTGCCAATATTTTCACAATGAAAGGCCTTGAAGACATAGGAATAATAACAAAATACAAACTGGGGCCGGAAAGTCCTTCAGGCCCAACAGATTCCTAAGGACGATGATGAACTGGGAAAGTCTAACGCACACCACGAACGCACCCCGCGTTACAGAGCGCATCTCAGGTCTGCTTATCACTGGACTACTCGGATGCTAACCACAGGAAAGGCACCTGATGTCGTCAAGCACTTACTACGCGCCAGCCATCACGCACGCACTTCACACACAGTGAGTACCTCATCTAAAGTCCCACAGCAACCTCTCGGGCAAGTACCCCCATCTTACAGGCGAGGGACCGTGGCTTAGAGAGGGTAACACACAGGCCAAGGCAGTCGTAATCTGCACAAATCACAAGCATATCAACATATGCCACCAAAAGATAAATTCTATCAGCTTCTGCAACTTTGAGATCACAGAGAAAAAGCTCAGGTTACCAACAGCCCCAAATCAATATGGAAATACTTGTTTATGAGCTTCTAAGAGATTTCAAGCCATAAAGAACACAAGCAAATCAAAGGGCCAGCAGCCAATTTCTGAAAGCGGTTTGAAGTCTTCGGCTCAGTCTTCTCGTCACCAGTGGAAGAGTCTGGAGCCAGTAATCCTCCAAGCTTTCCTCTGCACAACAGCCCAGCACCCACACATTCTTCCCACAACTTGCACCCGTGACTAAACACATTTAAGAGGTGGTAGGTAACTCTTGGCACAAGTATTTATACTAACAAGTATGCCCAGGTCACAGGCCCTGCTCCATGTCCAAGGAGAAGACCACTCAGCTTCCGCATCTGCTGTGAGCAGCCCCACCTGACTTAGTTCTCGGCTTCACCGAGACAGAGCGCACAGGGTGGCTGTGAGGGGCTGGGAGGAAGGACTAGGGAGTGAGTGTTTACCGGGCACAGATGAAAATGAGTCCTGGGGGTAGGTGGTGGTGATGGCTGCAATGGTTAAAATGGTAAGTCTTGTATATATTTTACCACAATTTAAAAAAGAAAAGGAGAGTGCCTCCTCTGTGTTGCACGCCAGCCCCTGTTCCTCTCCTGCGGAATTAACTGCCTCCTGATTCCACTCCACACAGCAGCACTGGCTTCATTCTGCTTCGTGTTGTGATGATTTCACTCTGATGGGACTGGGCCTCCTAAGTCTCATTCATGTGTTAGGTGCCCAGCTGGCAGCCTGGGATGCCAACTGGGTGCTCTGTGAAGGTAAACGCCCTTTTTGTTCTCAAAGGCTGGAGTTTACCAGCCAGTCAACAGAGTGTTCCTTCCTGCTGTACGGCTCTGCGTCTGGACCCCGTTCCAACGTGAAGAGTGACTTGGCTAATGTCCTGCCTCCTTTGGCCTCTGCAAGACTCGGTTTCCTTCTCTGCACATGGAGAGTGTAACCTGCTTCTTAGGGTTGTTGTGAGAACCAGAGAATGTGCCACATGAAAAGCCGGCACAGAGGGTGTGCTCGGGAGTGACCCCTCTACCGGCTGTGGTCTACGCCAGCCGCAGGCCAGGCACCAGGAGACAAAAGGCACCTCCTGTGGAGCCCTCAGTCTGATCCCCCTCCTCTAGCGAAGACACCCTCGTCCCTACACGGGCACCACAGGTGCTCAGGCCCAGAGTGGCTACCAGTCCCAGGGAGGCCGGGCTCAGGAAGCACCGAGTAAGCAAGCAATCTGCATAAAGAGGAACTTGACTGAGCCATCAATTATTCCCGGTTCCCTTAGCGCCCCCAACAGATTAGGACAGAGGGAATCTTGAGAAAGGGGACCCAAATACATATCACAGCAAAAGGCCCTGCTGGGCTTGCCTCATCAGCGTTTTCCTGAGACCTCAAGGGATACATCAGCTGTCATCCTGCCAGCAAAACTTAGGAAATATGTAGGCCATAAAATCAAAGAAAGAAGCTTGCATCTAATTAGTATGTTAAAAAAAAAAAAAAGCAGCAACCCAAACTGAAAAACAAAATTAAAATCAAAGAGGACAGACTGATGAGCTGGTTTTCTTTATGAGGCTTTGTGCTTTTTGATGGAATGAAGGGTGGAGGAAGGAGGGGGAGGGAGTGAAGGCTTTTTAAGAGGGGGTTTGAGCGCAGCCCTGCGCCAGCCCCAGGCAGCCTCCCCCCTTCTCCCACCTCACTGCCCAGGGTGCTGCTGCACAGAGGCTGCAAAGACCCACCACAAAGCACTGCACAAGGCCTTCCCTGAGCCGGGGGAGCCAGGGCAGGGGCATGCCAGCAGAAGGGAGGTGGCGAACCCTTGCCTTAACCTTCCATCTGGAGAGAACTTTTTCTTTAGTGGTCACTGTCCTGGGAGGGCCTCTTTGACTGGGCAATGGCATCCAGTTCCCTGGCTTTACATATCATCTCCACACTAATGACTTCAAATTGCCCAAACTAGCATCTGTCTTGAGCCCCAATGAGAATGTGTACTGTCTGCTGCAGTCACTACCTGTACCCCCCAAACCACGTGGACCCAACAGAACTCAAGAGCCTTGCCCAGCAACACTCCCAACCCCACCCAATGCTGCAGCCCTTGCTGGTATGGCTAGAGTCCTTACGAAGACCACTGATGTCCTGTCCTGCCTCGGGGAACCTTTCCCTCGGGATTCATGGCCTGGCCTGTGCCTCCATTACCGCCTCCTTCGCCCCCCCCCCCCCCCGCGCACACTGTTCAAGACTTCCACACAGCACGTATCACGTCACAATTAGAGAATCTTTCCCCACTAGACCGTGAATGCCTCAAGGATAGGGTTCTTGCTCATCCTTCTTTGTATCTCTAGGACTGGATATAGAGCCGGGCACCCAGCAATGATAGCTGAGCAGTTGTGGGAACGTGTATATCATTCAGCTTGAGTTATGGTTGGTCACTTCTACATCTAGGTCCCCCAGGAGACGAAGAACTCCGTGAGGGCAGGTGCTGAGCGATACCTTAGTACCAGTCCGTAGCACTGCTCGCCCTGAGAAGTCTCAGTCAACATTTGCCAATTTAAACTCACAAAAGGTAGGGTTTATTCAGTGATGTTTGAAATATTCGCTGGGTTCCCATTATGTGCCCGGCATTGCCCTGGGTGCTGAGGAGACATGAACAAGCCAACGCCCTGACGTCGTGTAGCGACATGATAAATGTAGGACACACAAAATGAGTAAACAAAGATATAAATAAAAACAATCACAACTGTGGTAAGGGCTAGGAAGGAAGCAAACTGGGTGCTATGATGGGAAACAGCATATGGAGAGAAGTGGATGGATTAAAGATTGAGTTTGGAGGCAGAACAGGCCGCTGACGGTGGGCTGGCTGTGAAGGGTGATGGAGAGAAAACTGAGGGTCTGGACAGAGGAGGGGAAAGAAGGTAACAGGAGAGAGGAACAGGAGTGGGGAAGGAACAAACACGGCTTCTGTGCAGGCCGCTCTCCTGGTCACTTGCCCAGACCCTCTGTCAACAAATATCTATTCAGCCTCCAGTACGTGCCGGCCCTTTAAAAGGCACTGGGGGAACAAACCATGACCGGAACGAGACAAAGGCTGGCTCAGAACTGAAAATTCTGGGTAACCTGAGGTATACTGTTATATGTGTTAGGATTTCAGAAAAAAACATCCACCCACTACGAGTCAGCACCCATTAAAGACCCATTCTTGCTCATATCATTGTTGTGATTACAGGGATGGAGGTGTAGGGAGAAAGTAGAGCTTCGAGTAATAAAAAGTTCTAATTGAACATGTGGGCGTAAAAAGTAAATGGCATTTAAAGGCTGGAGTTGCCAATCACTGCAGCTACACCCTAGGGAGGAGGCGGCATGCCTCTCTGAGCAGTTAATTCATGCGAATGTGACACTGAGAATGAGAAGGGGACACCCAGACAGCCTCCATGGAAGGCAAGATACTGGGCCAGGCTCATGAAGGGGTTCCGCCTTCCCTCTTTCTCTGCGGGAGAAAACAATAGACTCCCAATGCCTCATATTCTCCATCTGCAAAATGGGCACAATCCATTCACCATTCCCACCTGCGTGGGATGGCTGCACAGAGCATGTGATTTCCAATCCCCATGCCTCCACACACACTGTTCCTACCTTCCAGGACTTGCCCCAGCCTCTAAGACCCAGCTCCATGCTACTACTCTCACAAGCTTCCCATGGGATTTTAGCCATGCCTCACTTATAATAATGACGATGATAATTATCACAATATTTCATATTACTCGTTATAGCTAATGTTTACTGAGAACTTATTAAGGGTCAGACGTTCTCCATATATCATCTCACTTAGTCCTCTCATCCATTTTATGAGGTCACAGAGCAACTGGGTAAGTTGCTCGAGGCAACACAGTAAATAGCAGAGCCAGCATTCTGTTCTAGGAGCCAGATCCCATGGTTCTTAACTTCTCTTCACTTTTCATCTCCCACCTGTAATGGGAATTATAAGCCACTTACAGGCAAACCCTTTGAGTACAACTAGCCCAGTGGTCGGCAAACTGCGGCTCTCGAGCCACATGCGGCTCTTTGGCCTCTTGAGTGTGGCTCTTCCACAAAATATCTGTGCGATTGAAACATACAGTGCGATTGAAACTTCTGGCCCATGCGCAGAAGTCGGTTTTCGGCTCTCAAAAGAAATTTCAATCGTTGTACTGTTGATATCTGGCTCTGTTGACTAATGAGTTTGCCGACCACTGATCTAGCCTCATCCCTCATCTTAGAAATGGGCAGAACAAGGGCCAGAGAGAGAAAATGATTTGCCTGCTATTACTCAATCCGTCATGACTCTCTGAAGTCTGGTGTTATCAGTACTATAAAGTCCAATTCGGCCTCCACCGCCATGTGTATTAGTCTGTGCTAAGTGGCTGAGGGTGGGATACATCCCAGAGCTCAGTTCAGGCGGCCTGTCTTGTGACTGAGCCAGCTAAGTCAGGTCCAGCCAAAGATGCAACAGTGTTTGAGGGCCTCCCTGGGGTAGGTGGGGAAGAAGGAAAACTCGCCCGACTGAGCCCTTTCTGTGTGCCAGGCACTAGACTGGACGCTGTCGTGTAGTATCTTCTGAACCCTTGCAAACTTTATTCTGGACCACGCTCCCAGCTGGGGAAGGGCACAGCTCAGACTGGAAGGTAGGCGCACCACCTCAAACTCTCTTCCTTCTGTCCCGTCTAATTCCAAGCATTTCTTGTTACTTTCTTGGGTTATCCCCCTGCCCCAAGAAAGCAATTTCCTTCTACTACATGCAGTTAGGAACGAAATTTTTTCTTTCTTGTTTTATCTTTCTTACAAAACAAACAAGCAAACATTTCCAATCTCTAGTGCTTCTTGTTTGCTACGTGTTTTTTAAATTCTGGAACTGGAGGGTCAGAGGCAGAGAATAACTAGGTTAGTCCATGGTATTCTGACAACGCTGACCTGGACACACAGTGGACTGGACAACACACTAAGGTTGCAGGGCAGAGAATGTTGTGCACCCAATCCCAGGGATATTGACACAGACTCAGAAAGGAAGCACAGAATTCCCCGGAGCCCCAGACACAGCAATGGCCAACTCACCCTTGATGATGTGCCTGACAATTTTGATGGAGCTTCCTCTCATGTTTAAGATCTGATGAACCCTCTGCCGAATCTAGTAAGGAAGGGGAAGAGTGGGAGAGAAAGAAAAAGTATCGTTTGTCCTAGAAGACACCAGAATACACCATATTGAGAGTATTCACCTCACCCCCAACCCTGAAAAGAGTGAAGGCCCACACAGAGTGAAGGAATTCAAGGAGAGTGTGATCCCTTCTTTCTTGGAGAGTCTCTAGCTAGGCAGCTGCTGAGGAAGGAGGCAGCGATGGACAGGCCCACCCAGGGGAGCCCCTCCCACCTGGGGGACGTTGGCATTGCAGATCTCCGCCATGATGTAGCAGATGTGCTGGAGGACAAAGAGGCCTGCGTCCAAGCGCCGGAGGTAGAACTCATCTTCAGAGTCGTTGTCTATGATTTCCCCTCGCCGGACCATGTCCTGAAAATGAATGGACATTGGAAACTGAAGCTGGATGGTGAGCAGCGTGGGAGAGGATAGGGTTCTAGTCTACCCGTAATACACACAAGAATAGCAACTACAACAGCAACAAAAGAAAACCACTCCACCTTGATTTACCTCCTATTATTCTAACATCTTTCTTACGCTCATTGTTAATGGACTAGAGGCCCAGGGAGAAAGGATTAAAGCCCATTTTTTTTTCTATATGATGAGTCAAGGACAAAATGATATCATCTACATATTTAACCTAAAAAAAAAAAAGCTGACAGGGACACAAATCTAAGCTACTTCTCTGTTTCCACTCATTCTTTCCTCTTTGGTTCTGGCCTCCATAAATAACCCCTCTACTAGATATACGTAACGCTCTTTCTCTTCCAAATCTAGTTAAACATAGAGAGGTCCCTCTTCTCCACAACTCTGCCTTGGGACCCTGGTGAAACCAACGGCACAGGTACCCAACTTACGTATGGTATATGTGTTACTTTGGGCTGACATTTTGTCAGATGCAAATTCTGCCAACCTGTCCATTTCCAACACTCATCTAGGCCAGAGCCCTATAAGTGACGGGAGTCTCTTTCCTAAACCTTTGTTACCCCAGGCCTATTAGACTTGCTGTCCCCAAATTGATTCCTCTATAGATTAAAAAACAAAACAAAAAACAACTTCGAGAAATAATTCATATACCATACGATTCACCCACTGAAAGTGTACCATTTAATGGCTACGGGTATATTGAGAGTTGTACAACCATCATCACAGTCATCATCGGACATTTCATCACCCCTTCCTTCCCGTCAGAGCCCCTTATGTAGTGGAGTATGACCACCTCTGCCGAGAGAGCTCTTCTCCCCATCTCAGGGCCTTTACTGCCTTCCAGGGATTCTCAAGCTAGCACTGTTTTTAAACAACCTCTTCCTCAAAGCCTTTCCTGATTATTTAGGGCTAACAACTCCTCCTCCTGTAATTCCTGAGAGCACCCTCGACAAGCTACTTCACGACCTGACCTTCTTGCGCATCATATTCATACTGGTTTCAGCATCACCAACTCCCCGCTTCTATAACTCCCTTTTGTAAAGTAGACTGTGAGCTCTGTGAAAGGAGGGACTGGATTTTGTCTTTGTATCCCAGCTCAGTAAACACCCACGCTGTGAATGAAAGGAAAGACATCCCCGGCTGGGCTGTCAGCTTTCAGAAGGAAGAGCTGGGTGAGGGACTCCTGCACGACTCGCAGACTGTCCCAAGACGACAGGTGCTTAATTCGAGCTCCTGATGACATCTCTCCATTTCTTAATTCTGTCAGGAGTTTTATGGCCATGGTTCCCTTTGACAATTCAGGCTCCTGTCACTGACAGAAGCCCTTGGGACTCTGCTTTCCACTCTCCCAAACTCGAAGGACTTACCGCGGTGATCATCAATCTCCACCAAGAATCCTTCTAGACTATTTAGACGCAGACAATGCACTTTCTTATTTGCCCAGGGGGCCAGCCTGTAGCAACACAAGGCTACTTTTCATCCTGCTCCTAAAGGCCTCTGTCTACGAGGCAAAGGAGGGCTGAGGACTGGCCAGGCTCTGCACCTGCCAGGTCACCACCATGAATTCCGAGCTTCGTTTAGGAGCAAATTCCTTGGTCGTCTGGTAACAGTGTTAATGTCCACGGAGTGGTCATGACTGCGTCCATGAGCTAGCACTGGGCCAGTGTCCAAGGAGTTTAAAAATAGGAGAGCCTCTTTAGTTTCTCACTTACTCATAATCATAATGTCCTGCTCAAGAACTCCTATGTGGCCAGCGGCTGGGGGCACAGGAAGGAAAATTACTCCTGACTTCCACTCATGCAAAAAGCATTTGGTGCTAACAATTTACGTTTCTATAATGCTGTAGAGTTTAAGTGTTATATACATGGTCCTTACTACCAAATTTAAAGAGAGCAGGGAAGGGATTAATCCCATTATACAAATCAGAAGACACACAGAGGGCAAGTTGCTCGTAAGTACATAATTAATGACCAGATACCAGAATATGAACTCCCTGGTTCATCTCTGAGGGAGACATGGATAACATGAAGCAAGTGTTCAGATCCTGGTCTTGCTTAGTGACTGGTGGGCAAGGACACCTTTCTAAGCATTGAGATAAGGCAGAACAAGAAGAAAAATGGAGGTAAGGAGATGTCCTGGTCTTAATCACCAAGGAGCTGAATGTCTGTCTGGGGCGGGACATAGGAAATGACCAAAAAGTAAAGGGATACATACAGTGCACCCACAAGTTACAAATAATTGTAAGTGGTGGGTGCTGATCAGGGCTGGTTAAAAGGTCAAGGCATCTGGGAAGAAGTAACTTGTGGGTAAGGTTTCAAGGCTCCTGAAGGGCAGACAGCCAAATGAATGCCTTAAGAATGAAGGCCTCCCTGAGGCCTTGTGCCAAATGCCTTTTGCTGTTCATAATTTCTGCTCACTAGTCCCCCGCCCACACACACACACACACACACACACACACACAGGCCTGCCCTCCGCTTTCTGGACTCCCCGCCTTTGTTTGTAATGTTGGTATTCTCCCCCCAATTTCTATCATAATAGAAAGCCTAAAATGTGATCTTCCTTACAAAACTTTTCCTAAGATCTTTGAAATATTTTCAAAGAGTTTCAACTGAATGTGATTTCCAATCCTTAAAACTCCCAAGCCTCGGATTGGTACCTCTGTTATGGTACCTCCCAGGGCCTGCTTTGTGACAGCTGTTCACATGTGTGCCTCTTTCCTGTGCTGGCTCCTTGGAACACGAGTTGTGTTTCCCTCACACCTGTGCTCTAGAAAGCACCTTGCATGGCACTTTTTACACAGGGGCCTCTTGGAAAGACTCTGCTAAGCAGGGCTGACAGCAGAAGCTCAGCGCTATTTAATGAGCTGTGCTGCTGACTCGTGTGGATGGGAGAAGGGGAAGCGTCAGGAAACTGTGAGGGACATGGCTTTGAGAGCTCGCTGGTGGGTGGATGAAATGCTGGCCAGAGAAGTGAGACATGACGGGAGCAGACTACACTGTGTAGGAGAAATGTCATGAACAAGAACATGCAAACACCTGTATGATGGACACATGGTGTAAAGCATTGAGAGGCAGGCAGGGGCCACAATAGCAATCTATGTGAGAAGTAGATCAGATGGGGAAAAGGAGAGGAGAGGGGAGGGGAGGAGAATAAAGGGGAGAGAAGAGAAGGGGAGAGGAAGGAAGTGGAAGGGAGAAGAGATGAATTCCTTAGAGGTGTGCAAACATGGGAACTTGGAGTGGAACACATTCATTCACCTACCTAGAGAAAGATATCCTGAACACCTAACTATGGCCCAGGTATTATTTTCCATTGCTTACTGCACACTGGGCATTGTATGAGGCAGCCTGAATAATAACCATTGCTCCCACTGCCTATCTACCAGGAGGAGCAGCTCGTGTTTACTGGGGGCTTATCAAGTGTCAGGCTAGTGCTCAGTGCTTCTCATATATTTACTCCTTTTCTTCTCACAAGTATTGGGAGGTAAGGATTATTATCCTCATTTTAGGTGAGGAAACTGACTCAAGCAGACCAACCCCCTCAAGGCTAATGGGTGGTGGACCTGGGATTCCAACCTGAGTCTGTGCTCTTTTCACACTACCATGTTTGTGCAGGTACAGACTTTAGAGCTGTCTAGAGAACAAAGGAAGATGCTAAATAAGAGTGGTAGGAAGGCTTAAGAATGAAGCTTAGTGAAATTAAGTTTTTCCAATTAGGTCAGAAATGCCCCTGATGAGTTTTCCTTTTTCACACTCTTCCCCACAATCTGATCTCCTTTTAACCAGGTGGGTACATACTGTACTTTCCTGTTTCTCTAAATACTGTCACCTAGACAGGATGGGCTCAAGAGAGCAATGCCAAACCCCATTTTTCCTTTCTTCAGAACTTCAACTCTGACAACGTTCAAGTCGACATTCTACTTTTAGACACAGGGCCACATGATTTGAAAGTGAAATTTTAAAATGTAGATCTGAGATACAACTATAGCTCATCCCAAGAAAGGCATCACTGCTGCGCTGAACACGCACAAGATGAAACAGAGATTGGTTTCTAAGACGAAGTTTCTGCCCTGACAGTTTTAGAAGCATCACAGAAACCAACAGACAGAGAAGGTGGCTGCTGTCAGGATAGCACCTTATCTAGCCTGTTACAACTCCGTGCTATGGAATATTTACTGTTTGGTGGAAGTGTGCACTCTGTGTTTAAAGGGAAATAGCCAAAGAAGCAGGATTATTATGTGTCATTCTGGTGGAAAATAAGAAAGTTTGGGTACAGCCTTTTTTTCTTTTTCTTTTTTTAGATTTTAACTAACTTTTAGAGAGAGAGGAAGGGAGAGGGAGAGAGAGAAACATCGATGTGAGAAACATCCATTGGCTGCCTCTTGCATGGCCCCTACCTGGGATAGAGCCTGAAACCTGGGAACCTGCCCTGACTGGGACTCAAACCAGCAACCTTTAAGTGCGTGGGATGACACCCAACCAACTGAGCCACACCAGTCAGGGCTCGGTACAGTTCTTTTAGGAACATCTTCTCAAGTTCTGGTCGTTTTAAAAAGGAGTGGGATGGCATGTCACCTTTATTATCCACTCCTGTCTTATTATGTGTGGATAGGGACAACTTATAACTTGATTAATAAATTTTTGGCCCCTTTTCTGGGTTTCTAATACACTAGATAACAAATTGATCTTGGGATAAGGACTTGACATGGCTCGCTGGATCTCTGGGTATGAGAAAGTGGAACTGGACACCTGAAAAAACTCCTCAGGATATTGGAGACTCCAAAATGGCTGTCAGTACAGATCAAATCATGACCATCTAGCTAGGACTGTCTTTGGAGAAATAGTATTAAAGTAATATAAAAGTTCTAGGAACTAAAAAATAAATCATCACAAACTTCTACACCCCATTACTTCCCTTATGAAAGGTTCCAGAAGAACTAAAGGACTCTGCTCCAGAACACTCTGGTGGTTATGCACTAGTAATGTACAAGTGGACTTGCTTCACTGGTGGCAGGGAGGAACTCCCCCATAGTGCCGGAATTATTGGGATAAACCTCATAAATGATTCAACCTGTTTCTGCTCAATTGGCTGAAGCAGTGACAGGCAGCCCGGACCCATTGGTTGCCCGGTTCCATGTCCACTGAATATAAAACGGAAACAGTGGCAACTATCCAAGTGGAAGGCTTTGCTGGTTACAGATTACTCCAATAATGTAATTTGAACTGAATGCGTAGAAAATTATCAATTTGTCCTGCAGACTCTTCTAAACAGGAGTATTTTTCTGTGTTGAATATAGCTAGTTATGCCAGACTCTACATAGTTAAATATTTTTGATTATGAGGCTAGTCATAGAGAAAACAAAAATTAGGGTTAAAAATAGGAGTTAAAGAATAATGTAGAAAACCCAGGACCCTCTATCTTTCTTAATACCCACAGGTAGAATGGAGCATCAAGCAAATGGGATCAGAACCCAGCTCTAATGCTAACTTACTAGTGTCCAAGGTAAAGTCATTCAACTTTTCTTGGCCTCAGCTTCTTTGTTTGGAAATAAGAAGCCTGATCTGGATCAGGACAGAGAAATAGGGTTCACTCTGAAGGTCAACTCTAATCTACTGTAATGGTTGTAGAGTACTACACTGGAAAAGGGCGGTAAAGCTGAGCTGGAGTTCAATGGGGAGGAGCGATGAAATCGATTAGCAATGTCTGCACTGACCGCAGGATGGGAAGTGGTAGTGAGCTTCACATTTGTCTTCCCTAATCTGGTGCTCTTGAAAGTTCCTTTAGCTTTGATAACCTGTGACAAATCCAGGACTGAAGCACTTCCATAACCAAATGAAATGGATTTCTGCCTATATACATGTATATGGATAGACTGAAGCTGTTGACTGACAGGGCTCCCAGATCTTTAGAAGTACAGCTATGAGAAATGCCTCCAGTAGGAGACAAGAACTGTCACCTCAATAGGACATGATGGTCAGCACAATTAGATCATCTTTTTGTCAATAAATTAAACTTCCCTGCAAGAAAGAGTCAACATCTGGATCTGCTGTTACATCACACAGGCAATTTAAAAACAATGTGGGCATGTAAATCAGGTGCTCTTAAAATGCAAATATGATTAATGGAGAGTAAAGAGAAATTCCAAAATTCCAGTACCTCCTAAAGTATTGTAAACATGTCTTACTTTAAAATTTCAGAGTGAAAATTTATATATACGCTGAATTGTATATGAAATAATACAGAAGAGTTAAGATTTAAAGGGACTCTTCCACAAATTAATTCACTCAACTCTCACCTTTGAGAAGAGTGAAGGTGACTGTCTTTGTGAAGCAATGACAACTCAACATGCACGTACAGCATTCTCTACTTTCCCAAGCAGCGTATCTGCATTAACCTTACTTGCCGTGTATGCCCTGTGTTGGGTATGTACAGCAAATATCATTTTCAGATTTCACAGACGGAAAAATTGAGACAGGTGTTAAATGACTGTCACTGAGTTTTGGTTAGAGATTTGAGTGGAACACGATTTCTAGTCCAAGACCTTTTTCTATTAGTCCTTTCACTCTGGCAAGAGATGGGCAGCAAAAATGGAACAATACCAATAGCAAAATTTCCTGTATCTTTACTGTGTGCCCGGCACTGTGCTAAGCACTTCCGTGGACCTTTCATTTTTCCTTAAACCCTAAAAGGTAAGAACTATGACTATTTCTACTTTTCAAACGGGAAACTGAGGCTTTATTAAAGACAGGAAATTTCACAAAGCTCATGGTTTGAGTAAGTGTTGGGAGATGAGATAAAAACCCACACAACTTTGGCTCTAAACTTGTGATCCTATCCACAGTTCAAAGAAGGAAAAAGCCTTTGTTTTATAGACCTTCTTCAGTATTATCTTACCAGCAAAAGGATGGGATTTTTTTCTTTATGCCACATCTGGGGACTACTCAAATGAACAGCATTAAATGTAAGGTCATCTACCTTCTTAGCCTGTATTTTCCTTATTAAAGCTAAGAAACTTTTTAAAAAAGGGAGGGGAGAGGGGAATCTGTAACTAGACCAGCAAATTGCACGTGCAATTTGGAAGAGTTTAAAAAAAAAAAAGAGATACTCTGAAAGGTTTTGTTTTGTTCATTCCATAAGAGAGGAGTAGAATAAAAACTTAGATGGTAATTCAGTGAATGGCACATTAAGTAGAACAGATTGCAATTCGCAGTAGCATAAGCCTGTTTGGGGGCTGCTAAAACAAACAGATTCATCTCCAAAGATACACAAGGAGGTGGTATGTGTGGCATCAAGGTGCCATTACTACAGGGTTGTGTGTGCTTTCCCCTCCCCCAGCTACATCCTCACTTTAAATGTTAATCTGTCTTCCAGAGCAGTATCAAATCCCCACCTTTCCACGGCTTCTTTCTCTCAGCAGGCAAGTCACAGGCCTCCGAATGAGCATGTGGATGCCATTTCTAATCTGCCCTGTCAGGCAGCAGAGCTGCCCCTGGCTGATGGAAGGAGACAGTCATAAAAGCAGCTGCTATGAAGCCAATAGGAATCCCTCTCACCTTAATAAGAGGGGACATGACTCAGAGCCCCAACAGGGGTCACAGTTACTGTCTGCAGTCATGAGCAAGAATTGCCCCACCATTTAGAAAAGGCCAATTTCTTTTTTTCTTCCAAATCAAGAGAAAATTTAAACCATGGAAGAGACATGTAAGTAGAGATGAGGGAGGCACAAACACCAGCAAAACAAAATCTCCCTCCAAGAGCTTCTAAAATAGGGCAGACTGTTAGAGAGAATGATCCTAGAGACTGCAGGTCATTTTCCACCGGGGCAATCAAGGCTGGAGAAAGAGTAAAAGGGATTTATTTATTGACTATTTTTGGAGAACACCGAGCTAACTGACAGCAGCTCTCACAAGAATCTGAGGATCTCAGGCCAGAGCTTTGTCGCCAAAGGAGAGACTGACTACATGTTAGGCTGGCCTCAACACATGACCATGCGCCGGGTTTTTACAAACACCTGCATTAATCTTCAAAATAACACTCTCAAATAAAGTTATCATGAAAACTAGAGCACACACAGGATGATACATTTCCAAAAAGAATAGAGTTCTTGTGTGGCAGAGCTGGGATTTAACCCAGGGCTCATGTCCCTTTCATGTTATCATAATGCCTCCATCACAGGTGTGTCTTTAATTTCTAAGTTTACTAAAAAGCAACTGAAGAAACAACTACCCAGACTTCTCATAATATAAACCAGCCTTGAAAGAACCAGGCCTTCCATGAGTCTGTAGGGGAGAGACTAGGAACCCCACTGAAGAGGACAGAAAGGATGAAAACAGCAAAACAGTGCTGAGACCACAGTACAAGGTAAGTGGCAAAGGCGTCCAACCTCCCATCTATAGAAAGGATGACTGTGACTGAGAAGGGGAGAGGTAGGGGCAGGGAGGCAGGAGAGAGAGGGCAAATGGCCCTGTGGCAGAATCTGTGGGTGTCTGGAGAGGGAAGCAGGAGAGGACAAGCACCATGTCACCCCTCCCGCACCGTCCCTGGCCTCTTCTAGCTGTAAGCTGTGTTCTGGCAAATTCACGGCCTGAGAAGTCTGGGAACCACTGGTTTAAAGAACAGCTGAGAGGAACTCTCAGCAGGATTCTCTTTTTGTAAGCTTGCCCCAGAGCTTCCAGAGTGGTTAGCAGAAGAATCAATGGCAGCCTCACACTTCCATTGTGGGCATACTCACCACCTAGTGCTTCAGGATCACCTACCCCACACTTTCATTCCTGCGCGTTCCCTGTTTTTTATACAAATGTCTGAGTTTCAAATGCTAAGGAAATAGTCAAAGTCTGTTTTAGACATTAAGTCCTGTGGATACTCTTTCATTACATGGAATCCATCTTTCTCTTTCCAGGATGAAGCCTGGAATAATTTAACTGTGGCAAAATTAGCATGCAATTTGTAAGTCATTATGGTGCAAAGTATGTGGTAAGAACACTTTATTGAATAAACCTGCTGAGAATAATTTTCCCAGGAACTAAAAAAGGGAAAACCCTCTCTCCAAGGCTCTGCTCCCTCTTTTAAAATGCCTGCCTATATAATTATGTCTTTCTCCTGACAACCAGAAGCCAGGCACCTCTGAACATTTAACCAACAGAAGCCAGAAGGAACCAAGGAGTCAGGATATCGTCCTTGGTATTTCCTGTTGTATGGGGATTCCGGTGAAATCTGCTGAGCCAAGTATCCTAGATATTTACAGATCACAGAGAACTGCTGCTCACTCATGCCTTTTAAAAGTTCAAGTCACCAATTAAAAAAAAATTCTTAAAAAAATAAAAAGCCCTGGCCAGTGTGGCTCAGGTGGTTGGGCATAATTCCATGCGCCAAAAGGTTGCCGGCTCAATTCCCAGCCAGGGCACGTGCTTGGGGTTACGGCTCGATCCCATTAGGGGATGTGCAGGAGGCAGGTGATGTTTCTCTCTCTCCATCTTCCTTCCTCCCTCTAAAACTGAATTTAAAAAAATCTTTAAGAGTCTCATGCTCTACCGACTGAGCTAGCCGGGCACTTCTTAAAAAAAATCTTTAAAAGTCAGGTCAAATATTGTTAACCAGGAACCCCAAGAGTATGTCTGTTAGGGGCAGAAAAATAATATTGGGGACTAGCTATTAATTATAAGAATTATTAATCATACTCTCTTAACCGTGATTGTTTTGTTGGAATTAAAGAAAGCATATTTTAACCTGGCTGGGAGTTGTAAGCCCGGGACCTGGGGACAGGGGTGCTACTTTCTTATGGAGATCATGGAAAACCTTTCTGAGGAGGTGACAGTTAGGTTGAGACTTGATGGCTGGAGGAAGCACCAGCAGGAGCAGAGCCAGGGCAGAAGGGAGAGCAAATGCAAAGGCTATAAGGCAGGAATGCAGTGCACGGTGGCAGGAGAAGGAAGAAGTAGGGAGAGCTCAGATCAAGCAAAATCTCGCAGTACTTGGGAAGAAAATGTGTGTGTATGTGGAGGGGTGGTGGTGCAAATGGTCCGTATCAAGAAAATGAAAGGTTCTCTGGCCACCCCTCCATGCCAGGCCCTTTCACGTGTGTGATATCTATGCCACTAATCCCTACATATGTAATTCCTTAAAGCACACAGTTGGGACATATGCCTTAAAATTAAAACACCAGTAAGGAAGAAAAGAAGGCTGGGGCAGTTAGGCTATTTGTCCACAGCCGGAGAACCAGACTAAGCCTGGCTCCAAAGGCTAGCCAAACTCTCCTCCGACACCTTCTGCTCCTGGAACTTAACTTAGCTCTTGCCCCCAAACTTAACTTGCCTTCCCAGTGCCCCTCCTTGGCTCCTGTTTTCTCTAGATTGGAAATGCCCTAATGTCTCTACCTTTTAAGGTTCAGCTCGAATCTCGCCTCCTCCACAAACTGCTAAGGGTGACTCTACGTGCAGGTGACTTCTCCCAGCTCCCTGGATACCTCTAGCCCTCAGCACCACTCCTGGGGTCCATGCTTTTATTGGCACTTTCACCTTCCTCCCCCCACCAGTGCCAAGCCCAGGGCCTGGCACAAAGCAGTTGCTTAAGAAACATCTGCCGAATGACTGGATTCTCTCCAGTGAATCTTGGTCAACAGCAAACCATGAACACTTGCCCTGTACCCATGGAAGTCTGAAGTTTACAGGGAACAGGATGGCTCTGAGACACTAAAAATGTCAATACCCGATTCCCATTATCTAAGATTTGTTGTTGTTGTTGACTTGGCAAAATATGTGAGATATTTATTACTGATCTGTCAATGTCATCAAATGCCTGAGAAATAAGCATTCAATATAAGTCAACAAATATTTGCCCAGTTCCCAATGGGTGTAAGACACCCAAGTTTAATGGAGGTGGGATGGAGTGAGGCGATCCATCGTTTATGACTTAACTGAGAAGAGTGCATGAAGGAGAGGTGAAAATGAGGTCGTTTGTTCTAAGTCACTTTACACCGTGAGGCGGCTTCATCTGCCAGGATGGAGCCCGAGTGCTGGCAGAAAGCACTGCTCACAAATGCATCCCTCGCCCCCACCCGCCCGTCTCTCTGAGCAACACGGAGGTTGCTGAGTGCTAATGGCCTTGGAATGTTTGCCTTGCCCAGCAAAACGGCCTTGGCATCCAGGAGACAGATGTTTGTCAGGGAATGGCAGGGGCCTGGTGCCTGTGGCACACACACGCTCCATGAGCGCTGGGGAGAGTGGCTGCAGAGATTACTCTCTGTCAGTGCGCATCAATTTCACACCCTCTTCAATGCTGATAATAGATAATCTTGTGGGAAGCAGGCCAAGTTTCCTAACAGCTACAGGCAAGCTGCAACCTGACGGCCAAAAGCTTACCTGGTCCCCTCAAAAAAAAAAAAAAAGAAAAAAAGCAAAAGCCTATTTTGGTTTCCTTTCAAACGAAGCATCTGATGGTACCAGCACTCTGGTCTGCTAGAGCGACTCCTCTGGGAACCTGGCAAGGAGGATGCTCTTAGGAAAGGACTGCCTGGCTTACTTAAAGTTACACAAGAATTCTAAAGGAAGCTGGGAAAATCTAGCAACAGCAGCAGCTCTCAGTTACTGAGCAAGGTACTTTATATACCATACTTAGTCTTCATAACAATACTGAAAGGGAGATGTTATTTCCATTTTACAGATGAGAAAACCAAAGCTCAGAGAGGTCAACACATTTGTCCAGGGTCTCAGAGCTAGAAAGTGGCAGAGCAGAAATTCACATCTACTCGGCTGCTGCTCCTCTCCGTAGAAGGCTGCTTAGTCACCAATCAACAGCTCTTAGTGCTCTTGATCCATTCCATTTTTAAAAAATAGCAGTTACCAAAGGATGTTCACCTGAACCTGAGGGAAAACATTAAGCTGGAGGGATCTTAGAAATTGCCTTTGCTGATACCGTGTTATGGTAAGAAACCGGGGCTACATGAGGCTCGGTGACAAGGCATGGCTAGGCAGTGGTTTAGAGGTGGTGGTACCTGTACTAAACGTCTAGGTCTCCTGGCTCCCAGGTGCTCCTCTGCCACCCCTGAAAAATCTCCGTCAGCAGATAACATGGGGGAGTCCCCCAGACCTGTTGTTCCAGCTATTTCCTTACAAAAGTCTAGGGAAATTTCAATTCGTTTCTAATTATCATTCAGACAAAGAGAAAGAATGTATTACTCCATCACTTTAATGATCACTAAGTGTCCATCATGTACAAGTTACTGCAAAGGGAATAAATGATGGAAAAGGAGAGCTTAATCAAAGAACAAAGAGGGGGTGGGCGTGTGGAATGAAAGGACTATGTGTGGGACATGCTAGAGCCTGAAGTCCAGCCTCAGAATTTAGAGCCTTTGCCTTTTCTCTTGTAGTAGCATCACTGCATAAAAGAATAAAGTCCCAGCCAATCAATCCAAAGTCTGAGGACTCACTAGGCCTAGGGAGCATGGGGAAATCTCAGTTGCCTGTCTACTGGTATTCATACATGAAGGTGTCTTTCGCGAAAGGAGAGGCAAAGAGAAAAGGGCACAGACAGTCTTTGCCAGCCCTGGTCTCTCACCCTGGCCCGCAGCCCAGCTGAACTGCCCAGCATAGACGGAGGCGGGCGCTGAAACGGCTCCTCCACCAGGGAGGTTCAAACGCCAAGTGGATCTTTAAGGCGAGAAGTAAAAAGAGAATGGAGCGATACAGCAAATCAAGATCACAAGGAAGATGAGGTCTATTTCAGACTTTGAAAAAAAGCAAGAAAAGGATCATTATGCAATGTGACCAAAGACTAAGGAATGTGAATATTAAATATGAATCGAACATTAAAAATATTCAAAATATGAATCGAACATTAAAACAGATATGAAAACCTGCCCTCATTAAGGAGCCAGATGAGAAAGCTACAGAGGCCAGAGATAGCAGAGAACAAAATGGAAGCAGGTAAGTAACACAGGAGGTAGGATAACACCATAGTAAGCAAAGCCCCACAGGGAAAAAGACTAGCAGGTTTCATTTCCCTCAGCAACCATTAGCGTAAGAAAATTAGGGTCAGTTGTGTAGAACCGGTGTGGGTTTTGCTGAAACACACCTGAGCTTCCCTTTTCGAGTCTCCAGCTTTTCATCTCTGGATCCAACAACCTCGCAGTCTCCTTTCAGCTCTTACAACCTGTGATCACCCTTCCTTCAATGCTTCCCTGTGACCACAGACACCAGAGGGTGTGTGCATCAGCACGCGCTGCCAAAGTGGTGCAAGTCCCAGCAGTGTACTTGGGTTGACTTTCTAAGAGAAGCTCTTGTCAAGGGTATTAGAACGATCCCCCAGACTCGGGCCAGACCTGGCTCAATCCCACACAGCCTTCCTCCTGCAGGACTTTCACTCCTTTCAGAGGAGCTCCACTCTTGCAAGATGTTAGATGACATAGGAAGGCAGACGGCACCTTAGCCCTTCCTGTCCTGCGGGTAAATATAAGGTGCGCAGGGGACCCAAACGGAGTGCAAGCCAGCAGCTGGCGAAAGACAGGCAGGGATACGTACATGCTTTTCCCCTTCAATCTTCTTGTCGGCCACCTGCATTGCATCCAGATATTTAAAATGCAACTCCATCAGTCTGTCAACCTGAAAGAGAGATATTCCACAGGCATGAGTGAGAAGGAAAGAGAATGCCAAGGCAAAAGGAAGGGGGAGCTCTGATTCATCTCTGTCACTCCTTATAAAGGGAGATCCCCTCTACCACTCCTACATGGGAGATCAGCTTTGCTTATGGACACATCAGGAATGGATTAAAGAGCTGCACCGAACAAAGCAACACAGTCCCATTCCTCAAAGAACGCGATGCATCCCCAGCCTTTCGAGGACTCCAATGAATTCAAGTTGTTAAAAACAAACAAATAAATAAAACTTCAAACCCCTTCGTGCAAAGGGAAGGAGCTTGAAGTTACATACTTGATATTCACTTAGAACTTTACAGAAAAATTTTTTCCCCGAACTGAAACCTTTCATGTTCAGATTCTGCCCCAGAGCTGATCTTTTTTTAAAAAGGTCTGAGTAAAATTTCTTTTAGTTGCTTTTGAGTCAGAAAAGAGTGCAAGAAAAACTCCTTCAGCAACTTAAAAAGAGCCTGATTTTTGCTCAGTTTAAACTTAACAAAAGTCATGCTTCAAACATGGCCTGAGGAACACTCAGTAGGTCTGAAAAAGTTTCCTTTTTCCCTAAGACTTCTGAAAGATTGAAGGAATACCATGAAGCCAGCCTAGATTTCTAACCCATCTTTTCACTAGGTTGGCAACCAGGTGTTTACCCAGGAGCTGTTAATGGTTAATGGCCGAAGTTGCTTCAACATGGCATCAGAGAGTCCAGGAAGACTGTGCCCAAACCCTCTCTGGAAAACAATGATGGATCTAAGATCTTAGATATATTTTTATGTCTATTATTTCCTTAGGCCTTACAAAAACCTGACAAGGTAGGCAGAGAAGATCGATTACAACCCTAATTTCAAAGGTGAGGAAACTGAAGCACAGACATTAAATGTCAGCAAGGTGACAAGATTGCTAAGATGTTCTGTGCCCTGACCTGATGGCCTTTTCACCATGCTACACTGCTAGTGAGAGAAGAAAAAATGGTTAGAGGTAGGCTCAAAGAGACAGTCTTAAAATCTCTCCAAAGTGGGGGGAAAATGTAGCCTTATCTTGGACATAGGAAAGAAAATTATTTTAAGTTAAAAAGGGGTTTTTGCCTGGCTGGTGTGGCTCAGAGGTTGAGGTAAAAATTAAGGACCAAAGCCTCCCCTTTTTTTCTTTTTCTTTTTTAATGTGTGTGTGTGTTTTTTTTTAAATGGATTTCAGAGAGAGGAAGGGAGAGGGAGAGAAAGATAGAAACATCAATGTTGAGAATCATTGATTGACTGCCTCCTGCACACCCCCTACTAGGATCGAACCTACAACCCAGACATGTGCCCTGATGGGGAATCGAACCGTGCTCTCCTGGTTCATGGGTCGATGCTCAACCTCTGAGCCACACCAGCCAGGCAAAAACCCCTTTTTAACTTAAAATAATTTTCTTTCCCATGTCCAAGGTAAGGCTACATTTTCCCTCCACTTTGGAGAGATTTTAGACTGTCTCTTTGAGCCTACCTCTAACCATTTTTTCTTCTCTCACTAGCAGTGTAGCATGGTGAAAAGGCCATGGGGGAATCACCTACTTATGTCTAGTATGATAAAAGTCCACAGGCTTTCTGGACTTAGGCAGCCTGAATTCGAATCTTAGTTCTGTTTTTTAACTGGGTGATCTTGGGTAAGTCATATAATGTCTCTAAGTGTCAATTTCCTTACATGCAAATGTGAATAATAATGTATTACCCAATCCTAGTAGTCACCCACTAAATGGTTGTTCTTATTACTCTTAAAACACGTATGGTTTGGCATGCTAGATAACTATAAAATATTTACTTAATCTCATTTACACAGTCAGTCCCCTATTCCTTAGCCCATCTAGAATAGGCTCTATCATTTCTTTTAGCATCATCTTCATTTTCATTACCACCACCTACTAAGACTTCATTTGATCTTCATTTCATTGACTCTTCAAGATGGGTATCAATGTTTTCATTTTAAAGCCAAGGAAAATGAGGCTCAGAGTAGCACACATCTCAAAAGTGGCAAAACCAGTCTCAAATCCATACATCTGAATCCAAAGTGCATGCTCTCAGTCACACTGCTATGTCTCTCCCCACCCTCCCCACCCCCAATCCTATTGTAATCCACTCTCGTGGGGTCTAAAAACCCCCTTAAAGTGCTAACTGATACTACCCTATGGTGTTACTATTCCCAGGGGAATGCATTTGGAGATGAAAGGCAGAATAACCAGACAAACCTTTCTCATCCAAAGCAATGGGGCCCAGATGCTGGAGAAGGTATTTCAGGGCAGGAACAATCAACCCAGCACCCTTCAGACTGCATCAGGTAAGAGCCCTTCTATCACCAGTGGTCTGGTCCCATTTTTGCAGTCCAATAAGCACCCACCTTCTCACTGTCATTTTCAGTGAATTTATTCAGCAGCCGGGTTCGCTGTTGCCCTCTCAGGTTCCGTAGGAGGGAAGCCAGGATCGAACAGACATGCTCTGGGTTGGGAAGGAGGAAAGAAAACATGCTGTGGTCAGAGCAGTAATTATTACCTCTTCAGGCTTGGTCTGGTTCTATTGAAGGGAGTAAGGAGGACTTCCCTGACTGCTGCTATTGATTAATAAGACAAGAACCTAAAGTGTGTCATTGGAAACTGAACTGATCTTCACGTACTGCACGGAAATGTATTCAAAAGGGATGATACCTTCAAGGCCAACTTGAACAAATGCATCAAAACTAAGTTAGAATCTCTATTCGGCCTGGAATTAATTGATTTTTATTGTCCACAACAGAACTTCAAACTAATCCCCCCTTTACAGAAATAACCTGTAGACAGAGTATGAATACTGGCCATGAGATGAGCATATAATGAATAAATAAGACATGTTTATCATATTCTCAAATTACTTATCACTTTCCCGAGTAAATAAATATCCCAGAATTAAATAAGAAATATGATAGGGCCCCAGTGCAACCATTTACATTCTGGTGCAGCTGAAACCCCCACTTTAGGCTGAAAGCAGCTGGACAGCAAGTAGTTCAAAAACGGTAATAACGCTTTTTGAGTTCACATAACCCATGGGCTTTATTATGAGATACTATTCTTCTACCCCTGGGAAGAAGAGGGTAATTGAAGGGTATACTAAGGCTTCAGCTGTAAAGAGATTCTTTTCTTTAAAAAGAATTTTTTAAAATCAAGAATAATGACCTTGGAAAGGAAGTGGCAAAAGTCTACTCATGGAAAAATGGCCAAGTTTGTTTTGAAATAAAATGCACATGGTGTGGACAATACTATAAATATTCTATTTGATAAGTGACTGAAGGGCATCTTCAAATGCCAAAGTTACCTTGAGTTTTCTCAAAAATCACTTGACTATTAACTAAAGTCACAAGTAAGCATTCTTATTGTAGCATAGATAACATTTTGTATTTGTTTTATTTCCTCACTTGTATCAGAAGCATTCCCCACCTCTTCATTTCCCCATTGTCTTAATGCTGGAGTTATTTAGTCCTTAGACTATTTTCTACCCACATTCACTTCCATGGGGATCTCATTTAGCCCCATGGCTTTAAAAACCATTTACATGCTGACAACTCCCAAATTTGTTTCTATAATTCAGTCCTATTCTCTGGATGCAGACTCATACATTCAACTGCCTGCCTGCTCTATCTATTTGGTTGTCCAAGATCCTTTAAACTGAACATGTCCCAAACCAAGCTTTCGATCTTCCTCCTCAAACTTGTTCCGTGGTCTTTCCCATCTAGTTAATGGCAGCCAGGTTCTCCAGTTTCTCAAGCCAGAAACAGTAAAGATATTCTTAATTCTCTTTTGTCACATGAACCACAGGAAACTTTGTCAGCTTTACCTTCAAATTATATCCAGAATCCCATCTCTTCTTACTAAGGCCCCACAGTCACTACTCTGGTCCATACCACCATCATCTCTTGCTTGGAATATTCAACAGCCTATTTGTGGGTCTCTCTCTGTTTCCACTCTTGCCCTCTTTGGCCTAATCTCCATAAAGGAGTCAGAATGATCCTTTTTAAACCTAAAGTTGAATCCCATCATTCTTCTGCTTAAATACCTTCCAATGGCTCCTTCACTCGCTCAGCCTAAATGCTGTTTCTAATGCCAGGCATGCTCCCCGAGCCTCCGCACTTGCTATTTCCTCTGCCTGAAATGCTCCTCACCGGATTACCTGCATGGCCTAATCTTCAAGTCTACTTTTACTCAACTGTCATCTCCTCAACGAGGCTTTCCTTTGACTACCCTATTTAAAAATGCAATGCCCAACATTATCTATTCCCAAGTCTTATCTCTTCTCTTTTTCTTTAGCATGCATTATCTTCTAAAATACTATGTTTACTTATTTATTTTGTTCACTGCCTCTCTTCAATTAGAATATAAGCTCCACAAAGGCAGGGATTTTAGTCTGTTTCGGTTATTGCTATATCCGAGGTCCTAAAACAATGCCTGGCACATAGTAGGTACTTTGAAAAATACTTGCTGCATGAATGGGAAGAAAGCAGGCTCTCGATACAAGTTTTTGGTGGTGGTGGTATGGGGGTGGGGGGAGGGCGCGAACAGAACAAACCAACCAACCATTCTTGAATTCTGGATACCTGTCAAATGCCTTCAAAGAGCTTTCACCCTTTTGTATATTTTTTGCATTTGAGATTAGTGGAGCTACAATTTTCAATAAAACGAGAGGCCCAGTGCAAGAAATTCGTGCATGGGTGTGGTCCCTAGGCCTGGCCGGCAATCAAAGCACAAGCATCTGGTATGGAAGGGCAGGTCCCAGCTGGCCTCTGCGTGCCCCCCTCCACTTGAGTCACGGCGCCTGAGTCCCTAAGCGGAGATGTGGTGAACGCAGCCAGATGTCCCAGGCCAGGGCACAGCATGGGCCTCTGAGCCGCCCAATGGCGCTGCACAGAAGCTGGGCGGGCAGCACGCTCTCTTCTGTAGTCTTGGCGGCTGCGGCCTGACTCACCCGGAAGACACTGCGTGGGTGTGGGGCGGGGTCCTTGCAGGCACCTAAGGGAGGGAGGGGGGCTTCCCTGGCAGGTGAGCCCTGGCCTCCTGGGGGAGGGTAGCAGGGGGAGTGAGAGCGAGCTCAGCGGACACCCCACATTCTCACTGCACCTCCATCCCAGTCGCCCCCGTCCAGGTAGCCGGCGAGAGGTCGCAGTGAGTCACCAATGCCCGTCATGTTCCGCGCCACTCCTTGGTGGTCAGCGCACGTCATAGCCAGTGGTCGAACGACCACCCGAGGGGACAATTTGCACATTAGGCTTTTATTGGATAACTCTAATCAGTAGATACAATTTTTTAAGTATAAAGTTTTTCTTAAAATATATCTTCATAAGACCCAATATCTTTCAACTTTGGTGTAACGCTGGGATCGAGGTGGTGTAATCTCCATCTTGAACAAAAGGAAGGGAGCAGGGAATAGGGAGTAGGGTGGGGTGAGGGTAGAAGGTGGAGTGGACAGAACAGGCCCTGTTTTCACAGGAAGGTAAACAACATCATGAACCCAGGGTAAGATCAGTGAACCAAGACAGCTCAGTACAAGGCGAGAAAGTAAGATAAGAAAGGGAGGCCTTTGAGGTACATGTCAGGGAAAGTCCTCTGACCTCTGTATGCCAAGGAGAGAAGACTAGATAGAGGAAGAAGGAGTGGGGGATACATCAGTTCTGCAATTTGGGGCCAAGCCAAGTTAGATATGGCTCTGATTTCTTGAGCTGGTGAACAGATGCAGGACAGGCCATAATAAATGCAGTGAATTCTAACAAGCTCAGTTCTGAAACTTTGAAATTAGCATGACAACTGGTAACAATTTCCATGAATATACAGGACAATCTGACAAACATAGAGGAAGAAAGTTCTCATAGATTATCTGGGCCAAGTCTCTCATTGTATAGGTAAAAATATTGAGGCCCACAGAGAAGTGACTTGTATGCACAGCTAATTGGTGAAAGAGGTTGAACTAAAACTTCAGATTACTCAGTCAATCATTTACTAACCACTTTTTTCTGTGCCAGGCAAGCACTCAGTGCTCAGGGCCCCGGAACAAACAACACAGTATCCCTAACCTTAAGGTACTCTTTATTTAGTGGGGTAAACAAAATCATACCTGGTAATTTCAGTGCAGTGTGACAAGTTCCTTCCGTGAGGTAGGCATAGGAGACTTGAGGGGCACAGAATAGGGATATCTGACCTAGATGGATTCCCACTGGAGGTGACAAACAAGCAAAACCCAGCCATGGCCAATGGCTAGGCAAAGAGGAGAGAGCATTCCAGGCAGAAGGAACAATATATGCAAAGGCCAGTGTGGATGGAGTGTCACATACAAGGGGTTGAGTGGGGAGGGGAGCGAAGGGCAGTAAGATGGGCAAAGGCCAAATCATGAAGAAAAGTGACAAGAATCCACCGACAAATTTTAAGCTGTAGAGAGACAAGATTCTGAGTTTACACCAATCCTGGCAACTATACTAGTATTCCTTTTAGAGATCAGGATCAGGAAAATGTTTTCTTCCTGATGAATTTTTTGTACTTCTTATTAGGGTTCCCTTTTTACCTTGGCTATTAGAAAACTCAACCACAGGAAGCAATTTCTTATTGATGCCCTCTATCCTCTACCAATGCATTTTAAAATAAAAGCAATGGTAAAACCAAACTATACAAAAAGTTATAAAATAGACTCAACAAATACTTATTGAGCATCTACTAATATATTTCTTTTCCCATACTCCTCTCACTACCCCATTCCTCTCTCCCAAGTAAAATAACCTACAAAAGTATACTGTGTACATTTTCAGAGAAGAAAGTTATAATATATATATTTTCCATATATTCTGTACTATATCTTTCCATATCAGCACACACTTTTTTTTTTTTTTAAAGCTATCTATAATTCCACTGAATCTTGTCATAATTTAACTTGTGCCTCAATCTTTGGCATTTTAGGTGGTTTCCAGTTTTTGGTTGTATTGTTTTTGCTATTAGAAACAATGCTGCAATAAATATTCAAGTACACAATTTTGGCAACTTTTGCATGTATATTCTTAGGGTAAATCCCTAGCAGTGGAATTGGTGAGTCAAAAGGTACTGATATATAGAATGTTAAAAGACACTAATACTTCCACTCTCTCTGTCTTCCCAAAAGGCTGTATCAATGATGTTTCCACTCCACACATAGAATAGAAAGAATAGAAATATGGAAGAGTGTGTGTGTGTGTGTATTTGTTTTCCCATATCCTCACTCAGATTGAACATTATTCAACTTAGAAATTATGACAACCTGATGGGTGAAAAACAGGATCTTCTTTTGATTAGCATGTTTTTGTTCTTGTCATGAATAAGGTTAAGCACCTTTTGTAATGTTTACTGACCATTTGTATTGCTTTCTGTGTGAATTGCCTGGCCTTATCTTTTGCCAATTTATATATTTCTATGAGCCCCTTATAAATTAAGAATATTACTCTTTTGTCATATATATTGCAAATATTTTCGTTAGACATTTGTCTTTTGACAAATTCATATTCAAAGCTAAGATTTAGTACCACCATATTGTTTTGCTGTGAGCTGCTTCAAATTCTTATTTGAAAGTAAGTAGGGCACAGTAATAACTTCACCATTTTTATTGTGTATCTATGACAGTAGGCTTATTTGAGTCTGTATACAATTTTCCCATTGTTTCCCAATCCTCACTACTAAGCAAGAGAAAGGTACTATTCTCATCTCTAGTCTATAAATGTAGAGTCCAAAGCTGAGAGAAGTTTTTAAGTTATGTAAGTCATCATGTCCTTGAGTAAGTGGTATGAGCTTAGACTTGAACCCAAGTTGTCTGACTCTGAACTGTAAGCTTTTCATACTATATTACATGCTTCATACATATAAAAGGTAATCATCAAATCTTTTAAAGGAAAAGAGACCAGAAACTACACCATGCAAAGTCTGAAAACCTGCTTCATGCGGGGCTCACTGTGTCCAAAAGATAGGCACTATGTAAATTTAAAAAATATTAAACAGTTTAATGAAAAGAAAATGAAGCAAAAGGCCATATGGAGTAGGATGTCAATAACAACCTCCCTCTCTCTTTTACTGAATTACTCTTTCCAGAAGCAATTTCTACCAGAGTCCAAATAAAGAAGAGACTTTGGGTTTTAGGCAGTTCCACAAATACTGAACTTCTCAATCATTTTCTCTTTTAATCTTGCTGATTAAAAAAGATGAAAAAAAGCTGGAAAGAAGGTTTTTTATATACCTCAACAAGTCAGGGAGTGGGGCACAGAGAGGGGATCGGAGGAGCTGTAATTCTCAAAAGGAAAATGTAATATACAGAAGAATCCGTTTTAGGGGGGCACTAGATCATATTAGCATGTATTTCCATAGCTTATCCCAGCCTGGAGCAGGAGATACCTTAATCAATTGCAGTGGTATTCTAAGAGCAAAGGTCATTTACCTATTTGTTTGGGATTTTAAGTAAAGTACAGCTTGTCAACTTCAGGAGACCTGAAGCTGCCTATGTTCCTTCCATCTCTGGGTGTTAGGGGTGGCCATTCATCACCAGTGCCTGCCAGATAGGAAAACACTTCAGCCACCCCAAGTTTTATACACACACACACACACACACACACACACACACACTCACACACACACACACACACACACTCACACACTCACAGTTTCATTAGCCACTAATAAATGTAGCTTCCCTAGGAACAGATTTCAGCCCAAGGTGGTGTCAATTTTTCAAGCACCAAAAAGATGGGGAGAGCTGCTGGCATAGAGAGCAGGAGAGATAACAGGTTTATCTGCTGGCCAACACTGCTCAGCTACTCTGTCATTTCGACAGGATAAAATGGAGGTGAAGGATAGCTATGGAGTAGTCAACACAGACCAGGTACACGTAGTGGCTCCACTGCAGAGAATAACCTCTCCGGCAGGCCCAGGAAGAGCAGAACACGAACACACACCACCACCACCACCACCACCACCACCACCACCACCACCACCAATCCACACTCCCTTCAGAGAGGGAAGGCCAAGAAAGTCTACATTTTCAAGTCACTAGGTAGGGAGGTAGAGGCCTTGGTAGAGTATTAGAGAGAAAGTCCTGAAATTGTGCCAGTGTGAACCCCTGCCTGCTGCGTGCCATGCTCAGTAGTCAAACAACCGGCTGATTAGTGAAACTGCCTAAGGAGGTGGCTCTGGTCCACTCTTCCCCCAACTCAAATCTCTTCAGGGCCTCTTAAGGGTAATTAGCAATGGGTTAGACCCCTGGTTATATGCTAAAAAGTTGATTCTCTAGGGTCAGTTAAGAGTTCTGTAATTTCAGAGCAGGGAGGAGAACTAGAAATCTTAGAATTCAACTTCTCCAGAGTTCTGAGTATAGAAACAATAGCCCTGATAAAGGATGTTATTTTCTTTGGGTCAAAAGTAACTTTGTGGGCCACTGGAATCTAGATCTACTGACAGACACTTTTGAGAATCTGATGGACCCTACGCGTGCTATCTCTTCCAAAATATATATACTAATGTAACATTTCCATGAAGTTTCAGAGTGTTCCATTTTGGGGAAGGCTCCTTGGTTAAGAATCCATGACCTGTATACCCAGATCGGAGGTCTTTCCAGAGTAGCACAACTAGACTGGCAGTCACTCCAACCAGTCTCTGTGTGTACCTTTTTTTAAAATTAAGAATCGCATGGATTAGAATTTCCCATCCCATTCTTTAAAAAAGTATGGTCCAACCCATATATTTGCTGTCTACAAGAGACCCACCGCAGAACAAAGTACTCACATAGACTGATAGTGAAGGGATGGAAAAAAAATTTTGAGGCAAATGGAAATGAAAAATAAATAAATAAATAAAAATGCTGAGATAGCAATACTGACAATATAGACCTGAAAGTGAAGGCCATAATAAGTGATAAGGAGGGCCACTTACTAATACTAAAGGGAGCAATTCAACATATATGCACCCAATACAGGAGCACCCAAATACATAAAAAAACTTCTGGAAGATATCAAAGGAGAGATTGAGAGCAACACAATCATAGTAGAGGACTTTAATACCTCATTGACACCACTGGACAAATCCTCTAAACAAAAAATTAGCTAAAAGAAACAGCAATCCTAAATGACTCACTAGATCAGATGGAATTAATTGACATCTTCAGAACATTCCACTCCAAAGCTAAAGAATATACATTCTTCTCAAGTGCACATGGGACATTTTCAAAGATAGACCACATATTGGGACACAGGCAAAGACTCTTCAAATTCAAGACGATAGAAATCATATCAAGCATCTTCTCAGATCACAATGGCATAAAATTAGAAATCAACTACAATAAAAACAATAAAGAAAATTAAACACTTGGAGGCTAAATAGCATGCTATTAAGCAATGATTGGATTACCAAAGAAATCAAAGAAGAATTAAAAAGCATCCTGGAAACAAATGACAATGAAAACACAACAATCCAAAATCTATGGGACACAGTGAAAGCAGTCCTGAGAGGGAAGTTCATAGCTCTACCGGCCTACCTAAAAAACAAAACAAAACAAAACAAAAACACAAGAAAAAATGGTAATAAATTACCTAACCCTACAACTTAAAGAATTAGAAAGAGAGAGCAATAGGAAAAGCCCAGAGGAAGCAGAAGAAAGGAAATAATAAAGATCAGAGCGGAAATAAATGACACACACACACACACACCCCCCGATACAAAAGATCAACAAAACCAAGAGCTGGTTCTTTGAAAGGATAAACAAGATTGATGAACCTATAGCCAGGCTCATCAAGAAACAGAGAGGACCCAAATAAACAAAATCAGAAATGGAAGAGGTGAAGTTACAACCGACCCCACAGACATACAAAGGATTGTAAAAAAATACTACGAACAACTCTACTCCAACAAACCAGACAACCTAGAAGAAATGGACATATTCTTAGAAAAATACAAGCTTCCAAAACTCAATCAGGAAGAATAAAAAAACCTGAACAGACCAATCACTACTGATGAAGTTGAAATAGTAATAAAAAAAACTTCCAGCAAACAAAAGCCCTGGTTTGGATGGCTTCACAGGGGAGTCTTAACAAACATTCAAAGAAGAATTAAAACCTAACCTCCTCAGACTATCCCAAAAAATTCAAGAGAAGGAACACTTCCAAGCTCTTTCTATGAAGCCAGCGTTACCCTAATCCCAAAACCATATAAAGACACCATAAAGAAAGAGAATTACAGGATATCCCTGATGAATATAGATGCTAAAATCCTCAACAAAATTCTAGCAAATCGGATCCAGCATTACATTAGAAAGATCATACACCATGACCAAGTGGGATTTATACCAGGGATGCAAGGCTGGTATAATATCCGCAAATCAGTAAATGTGATATATCACATAAACAGAGACAAAAATCATATAATCATATCAATTGATGCAGAAAAAGCATTTGACAAAATCCAACACCCTTTCTTCAGTCCACAGGCCAACGCTCTATCCACTGAGCCAAACTGGCTAGGGCCCAACACCCTTTCTTGATAAAAACTCTCAGCAACGTGGGAATAGAGGCATCATACCTCAACATAATAAAAGCCTTATATGACAAACGTACAGTCAACATCATACTCAACGGGCAAAAACTAAAACCATTTCCCCTAAGAACAGAAACAAGACAGGGATGTCCACTTTCACCACTCCTGTTCCACATAGTACTGGAAGTGCTAGCCATAGCACTCAGACAAGAAGAAGAAATAGAAGGCATCCAAATTAGAAAAGAAGAAGTAAAACTGTCATTATTTGCAGATGACATGATATTGTAAACAGAAAACCTTAAAGACTCCATCAAGAAACTACTAGACTTAGTAAATGAATTTGGCAATGTAGCAGAATACAAAATTAACACCCCAAAATCTATGGCTTTTTTATACACCAACTAGAGGCCCGGTGCATAAATTTGTGCATGGGTGGGGTCTGGCCGGCCCCGCCCCTGATGGGGGGCGGTTTGTGGGGCAACCAGTGGGGGTGGTGACTGGGGGGAGGGGCCACAGGCGGTTGGCTGGCCGGCCCTGCCCCCTGATCGAACTCCTGGTCGAGGGTACAATTTGAATATTAGCCTTTTATTATATAGGAGGATAATGAACTCACAGAGAGAGAAACTGAAAAAACAATTCCATTGACTATTGTAACAAAAAAAAACCCCCACTAAGATACTTAGGAATAAACTTACCTAAAGAGGTAAAAGACCTATACTCAGAAAACTACAGGACATTGAAAAAATAGAGGAAGACATAAACAAATGGAAGAATATACCATGTTCATGGATTGATAGAATCAACATCATTAAAATGTCCATACTACCCAAAGCAATCTATAGATTCAATGCAATCCCCATTAAAATACCAACAGCATATTTCACAGACTTAGAACAAATTTTTCAAAAATTCATATGGAATAAAAAAAGACCCTGAATAGCTGCAGCAATCCTGAGAAAGAGGAACAAAGTTGGAGGGATCACAATACCAAATACTAAGCTATATTACAAAGCCACTATTCTCAGAACTGCCTAGTACTGGCACAAAAACAGACATATAGACCAATGAAACAGAACAGAGAACCCAGAAATCGACCCCAACCATTATGCTCAGTTAATATTTGAGAAAGGAGGCAAGAGCATACAATGGAGTCAAGACAATCTCTTCAATAAATGGTGTTGGAAAAATTGGACAGATACATACAAAAAAATGAAACTAGACTACCAACTTACACCACACACAAAAAAAACCTCAAAATGGATAAAAGACTTAAACATAAGACGGGAAACCATAAAAATCTTAGAAGAATCCATAGGCAGCAAAATAGCAGACATATGTTGTAGCAGTATCTTTACCAATACAGCTCCTAAGACAATGGAAACTAAGGACAAAATAAACAAATGGAACTACATCAAAATAAAAAGCGTCTGCACAGCAAAAGAAACCATCAACAAAACAAGAAAGCCCACTACATAGGAGAACATATTTGCCAATGTTATTTCCAACAAGGGTTTAATCTCCAAAATTTATAGGGAACTCATACAACTTAACTAAAGGAAGATAAACAATCCAGTCAAAAAATGGGCAAAGGACCTAAATAGACATTTTTCAAAAGAGGACATACAGAAGGCCAAGAGACATATGAAAACATGCTCAAAGTCACAAATCATCCAAGAGGTGCCAATCACACTTGTCAGAAAGGCTATCATCAACAAATCAACAAACGACAAGTGTTGGCGAGGATGTGGGGAAAAAAGAACCCTCATGCACTGCTGGTGGGAATGCAGACTGGTGCAGCCACTCTGGAAAACAGTAGGGAGTTGCCTAAGAAAATTAAAAATGGAACTCTCATTTGACCAGTAATCCCACTCCTACGAATATATCTCAAGGAATCAGAAACACCAATCAACAAGGATATATGCACCTCTATGTTCATAGCAGTACAATTTACAATAGCTGAGATTTGGAAACAGCCTAAGTGCCCATCAGCAGATGAGTGGATTAAAAAACAATGGAACATTATGCTGCTGTAAAAAAGAAGGAACTCTTACCATTTGCAACAGCATGGATGGACCGAGAGAGCATTATGCTAAGTGAAATAAGCCAGGTGGAGAAAGATAAATATCACATGATCTCATTCATTTGTGAAATCTAATGAACAACATAAACTGATGAACAAAAATAGATCCAGAGACATAGAAGCATCGAACAGACTGTCCGACCTCAGAGGGAAAGCAGGGGAGGAGGTGGGGGGGCGGGTAAGAGAGCAACCAAATGACTTGTATGCATGCATATAAGCATAACCCATGGACACAGACAGCAGAGGAGTGAGGGCGTGTGCGGGGGGTGGGAGGGTGGGAGGGTGAGAGTGGCCGGGGAGAGGTCAATGGGGGGAAAAGGAGACATATGTATTATTTTAAACAACAAAGAATTAAAAAAAGAAAAGTACAGTCCAAGTTCCAATAGGTTAATACTGCCTCTCTCTGTGAGGAGAGCTACTTATGCATAAACAGGCTTGTTTACAACTCAGCCTGTCAGTGTCCCATTGCTGAGAAAGACATGGGGATACACTGAGAGGATTAACTCCTAAATCACCAACTAGTGAATTAATTAACCTTATGCGGAACTTTAGAATGAGATAGACTTGGAGTCAAATCTTGCTTCTGGCACTTAGTAGCTGATTAGACTAACCATGATTAATCTGAGTCTCAGTTTTCTTATTTATAAAAGGGGCTATCTGTTCCATCTATGAAGTCCATTGTATCATATGAGATATGTGCATAGTAAACACTCAACAGATATTAGTTTGAGATCTGCTGTACTAAAAGAGTATCGAAAGAGTCTCTCTCACCTATGTACCTATCATAGATCACCTATAATCTAACTCCTTCCATATTGCACTCTGATCACATGTCCACCACTGAACATGTTTCGGTCTGCCTGGGTCATCTTAACTAGCTCCTACTGAGAAACATAGGAATTAAGCCCTGGCCAGGTAGCTCAGTTTGTTAGAGCATCATCCCTATATGCTAAGGTTGCAGGTTTGATCCCTGGTCAAGGCACATAGAAGAATCAACCAATAAATGTATCAATAAGTGGAAAAACAAATTGATGCTTCTCTCTCTCCCTCTCATATAAAATTTTTAATTAAAAAAAGAAATATAGGAATTTAGATTGCTTTACTTTCTTAGCTGATAAAGCTATTTTCTATAATCCTAAAATGGGACAAGACCAACTTCACTCAGACTTCTTCTTCTCACAGTAAATTAAAATATTGTGCTTATGTATGGTTGCTTATAAACCCAAACAATACAAGATTCTGGAAGACCTGCAGACAGCACTGAGGTGGGTAGTGGCTATTTACTAGTAGGCTAAAGGACACAGCACAGCTAAGCAAAGATGATCTTACATAAATGTACTTGGCCATGGTAATCATTTGCCTTTTGATCTTGCTGCAAGAACTGAAAGCATAGCACATGTTCTGTAAAGGAAGTGAAAAATACCTTCTCCTTTATTAGTTTTATAACCACAGGACAATTAATTACAGGGTATGAGATGGTACATATAGCAACCACTCCTTTTTTTTTTTTTTTTTTTAAATATATTTTATTGATTTTTACAGGGAGGAAGGGAGAGGGATAGAGAGCTTGAAACGTCGATGAGAGAGAAACATCGACCAGCTGCCTCCCGCACACCCCCAATGGGGATCTGCCCGCAACCAAGGTATATGCCCTTGACCGGAATCGAACCCGGGACCTTCCAGTCCGCAGGCCGACGCTCTATCCACTGAGCCAAACCGGTTTCGGCAGCAACCACTCCTTTACTTGAACTTCTGAGTACCTCTTATGTACAAAGTACCAAGGACTGCAGAGATGAGAGAAGACGGTCCACTTTAGAGAAGCTTGTTGTCTTATGAGTAGGGCTAAGAAATACACAGCTACAATAAAGTACATAATTAACTGGCATATGGGATATGCATAGCACATACGTGAAGGGCCTCTAATCAGCTGGGGATTGAGTAGGAAAAATGAGGGAATGGGTAGGGGTGGCTAAACAGATTAAAAATTAGAAAGTCAGAGCTGGATTTATTACATGGACAGGTGAGTGGCCGTGAGCTCTCAGCTCTAAGTTTTTGTTAGTAAAGTTGGTAGACATATAGAAGCCAAGATGTTGGGTTCTCTGGGCACATTTAATTCTGAAGCATAGACCTGGACCATATATTCCTGAAGTCAGGGATAAATGGAATACTACTACATTAACAAGTCCCCCAAGGTGGGTAGTGGGATAGGAGGTAAGGAAGAGAGGGACGAAGGTGACAAGGTGCACAGTAACAATCTCTAAATGTGACGTCCCCATCCTCTGTGCCAAGTGAAGTGGCTCCAGATTCCAGAGATAGCCTGCTTGCATCTCTGTAGAAGTGCTGGTCCCATAAGATAGGGAAGATTACATTTACCACAAAGGAAGAGGAGGCACCAGCAAGCTGAGCTGGGTCACAGTATAAAGCCTCTAGGAATCTTTGGCAGAGAAACTGACACTGAATCATCCATTTCTACTAATAATAGCCTAGGGCCATCACGACTGGATGGACGACCGAACACCTGGGTCCTGGTGGCGGCGGAAGAAGTCAAGCCTGGGTCCCAGCAGCAGCGGCAGCGGTGGGAGTCAGGCCTGTGTTCCGGCGGCGGCGGTGGAAGTCAGGCCTGGGTCCATCACCAGTTAGAAGGCATCTCAGGGTGAGGACCATCACCTCAGCTAGAACTCAAGATGGTCACCTGGTCTGGCCTGGCCCCAGTACCAACCTCCTCTCTCCTCAGCCCTCCCCACAGCTGGTGCTTGCTGCAGCTCCGTGTGCCTTACTTAACCACCCCTCCGTCCCCTGTTCCTACAAAGGAGGCTGCATCTTTGTATGTTATATTCATATAAACTTTGTAATGTTTTGGAAAAACAAACAAACTAAAAACTAAACGATGACCAAGAGAATGCTGTAGTCAACATCCGGAGTCCAGCTCAGGAGAACAGAGAGAAGGGAGAATTCCCTAAGTTGGCCAATGCGAAGATATTTCTGAGTGACTGCCTGGCGTGTGACAGTTGTGTGACTGCAGAAGAAGGAGTTCAAGTTTCTCAGCAGAACACCAAGGACTTCTCCCGTGTTCTGAACCTTTGCTTTGGTTTTTAGAATTCCCTGCTCCCCATCTGTCGGCTCCCACCCTCTGAGGGGCACTGTCATCGTCACATGGGTGCAACTGGAATATTGTATCTCTAGAGGATTGCCCCAATGTATGTATCCTTTTATCTGATGATGCAAAAATCCCAAAGAACAAGAATGGAGATAGTCTACTGTCCTTTAGGCTTAAAAAACACCTCGAAAGTGTCCTGCGAAGAGCTGAGGCTTGGTTCTGTTCATACACCTCAGAGATTGGATGAATAAATGGCCCGGTTTGGCCCTGACTTTACCCACTTGTGTTACTCTTAAAGGTGTCTTTGCCACAATGTGAATTAACTGCCACCTTTTGGAATAGGGGCTCATACGAAAGTCTGCATTCCCAACTTTTCTTGAAACAGATCTATGTTCTGCAGCTGTGGCCACCGTCCTGAGACCAGGTCCTGTCACTGGGAATCAGGGGGCCCTGGAGTGGGAAACCCCCCCGCCCCATGCCCTTTTACATTCAGGGATTGAGCTGAACTCACTTTGGGGGAGGCCTGGCAAGGGTGACAGGTGTCACAGATGGAAGGATGGAGAATGGAGAGGCAGACTCTCTGCTCGGTTCCTCCATGGGTGGGGTCAGGCAGATGAAGGCCAGCCAGCCCTATAATTGGGTGAGATAGCGTCCTCTGTGTCCACCTCTCACCCCGTGGGCCCCACCACTCCCCTCAGCTCCGGGCAGCCCTCTGTGTTCCACGACAGCACGCTCTGCCCTTACATGCTGCTCGTCCTAAATGAGAAGGAAGAGAGCAGTTGGCCCACAGACAACTACACAGAAAGATAGGGCTCACGGCTGGCGAGCAGTGGCAGTGGCGGGAGCCTCTCCTGCCTCCATGGCAGCGCTAAGGAGCAGTGAGCCGAGTGGTAAGGAGCAGCGAGCAGGCGGGCGGTAAGGAGCGAGGGGTCCCGGACTGTGAGAGGGATTTCCAACTGTTGGGAACGGGCCTAAGCTGGCAGATGGACATCCCCTGAGAGGTCCCAGACTGTGAGAGGGTACAGGCCAGGCTGAGGGACACCCCCCCAGTGCACGAATTTCATGCACCGGGCCTCTAGTTTATTCATAAAACAGAATCCTACAAGGTATAAGATAAGTGTTTGGGGACAGAAACAATCAGACACTGATCCTGCCCCCACAGGTGCTTGAGGTCTATTCCATCTAAAATTACGTGACAGAAGGGGATAGTGAAAGGGAAAGGCAGACACTACTGATGGAGAAATACTCTCCCAGGCTGAGGGTCTGGGAAGACTGGTAGGCAAGGTGGCACTTGAATTGAACCTTGAAGAAGAGAAAAGGCAAGAGGAGAGCCTTGAAGAGAGAAAGAGCCATGGAAAGAAGGATATTCCAAGTAAATGGACAAACTTGAAGCAGAGGCATTAATCTGGAATACACAAGGAATGAACCGAGAAATGAAAGAGGTAAGTGTGAAGGGAGGGAAGGGAGAATAAAGGTAATGAGACTGGAAAGGTGGAGGAAGGGTGCAGATATAATATAAATGCTGGACTATGGGAAGTGGACCCTAACCAAATCCTGATGGCCTGGCATTTAGACACTGGCCCAGCCTGGCTGGTTGGTAAATGAATTCAGGGCCTTTCTGCCCACACAACTTCAGAGACCTCCAGCAGCCCAAATGGTTACTATATATATATATATATATATATATATATATATATATATATTTCAGTCTGAGTTCTATTCTTAGTAAAGAAATGGTCCCTGCACTTCAACCATCAGACCCATGTCTTGGCAAGATTTTGCAGGGCTACTTGAATTCAAGGTCACGCTGCAAAGCTACTTTTGTTTCCACGGAACATCTAAGGCTATCAGCTCTTTTGTTTTAAGGAAATCACACAGCAGTGGTCTTCTCTCATTTCTAAAATTAAACCATCTCTTTTTTATTGATGCCTACCCCCCCTTCCCCACCCCCACCCCCGCCCCGAGCACCCTAGATAGACAGACATCCTGCTTTCTGGTAAGACTCTAGATGTGAACAGGATATTTAAAATACCCTAATTATATCGATCTTGACTTCAGCAGTGGTGTGTTAGAATACAGAATAATGTGTTCCATGCCTGGCACTGGCAACTGAAGGAGCAGGAGGCCCTGTCAAATCAAGCCTTAACATCACACTCCTCTGCCTTTATTATTATTTTTCCCTTTTTACATTTCATTATAATGGACATCTGCCTGACAGGAAATGTGGTAACCCAAAAAGAGTCACGCATGTGTGCTCAGCCACTCCAGCTGAATATTGATGCAAGTCAAATCAAATGCTCTTCTCAAGACAGATGGATCTGTGTATCTATAAATAGCCCCTTTAACACATACACAAAATACATATATTCCTATTCTTACCAACATTTACCAAATACTGAGCATGCAGCAAGCCCTGGGTTAGATAATGGGGACTTAAAGAGGCAATAGTTACTGTAAACCTACTATGTGCCTATGTATGCTTTATACATGTTGCATAATTTAATTCTCACAACAATCCTATGAACAAGTTCTATTATTCTCCTTATTTTACAGATAAGAAACTAGAGATTCAGCTGAGAAAATAAACTTGCCTCCCAGGTTTCACAGCTAAAAAGCAACTATTAGTTCTACTATAGTAAAACTTGATTATTTTCCTCAAGTGTTAAAAACACCCAAAAAGTGTGTGTGTGTGTGTGTGTGTGTGTGTGTGTGTGTGTGTATATATATATATATATATATATATATATATATATATATATAAAATGACATTCAACCACTAGTTCTGCAAATAAAATCATGAAATAGTCATTTGATCAGGTTTTCAAAATAACGAATGCCTGAGGACTGTGGGGTGGTTAAGTTCTCCCACGCTGCTGCACACATAGGCACATAATAGGTTTGCAGTCCTGAAATCACTCTGCTACATGGCTCTCCCCAGCAGACGGTAAACTCCTCAAAGGCAGGGCCCACATCTTATTCATCTCTACATCTTCAATATCTAGTCCTGTGACAGGAGTTTAACCACTACTAAATCTGACATCCTAAAAACACTGTGGTACGAGTTAGCTGTGGGAGCTTTGAACGACCCCCGAGAGAGGGTCTGGAAGAGTCAAATTCTGAATAATGAAAAGGAATTTATCAGAAAGTCAAAGTGGGAATGGCATTGAATAATGAAAAGTAATTTATCAGAAAGTCAAAGTGGGAATGGCATTCCAGACAAAAAACAAGAGGTTTAAAGGTTTGGAGACACAAAGGAGCACAACATAGGAAAGGCTACAGGGTGTGCGAGGGAATGGAAGAGGTGGGATGGAAATAAGAACCTTGTTCATTCAACTGAAGAGTCTGGACTTTATATGTACAGGAATGTGTACTGAAGAAGCAGAGTCAGATCTAGATGGTAAGAGAAGCATATGCACATACACAATATACTGCATCTGGGTATATGTAACAGTGAATTAATTCTCCCTAAGCAAAAACTGAAACAGTTAATGATCTTTCAGAAAGAAGTCCAGTTTCCTTGCCCCCTTCTCAAGGGAAAAAGGGAAGTATGACATAAAGAACATTAGAGTAGAGTTAAACTTTGAGGAAAATCTTTTATGTGACTCTGAATTGGTCTCTTCTCCACCCACTCTCTGGGCCTCAAAATCCTTGTTTCTAAAAAATGAGAAGTGGCCTGGATGATTTATAAGATCCTCTCTGAATTCAATGATAAGATTCTAGTTATCAAAAAAAGATGTGAACAATTATGTAATGACCTAGCAATTCCACTCCTAGGTATTTACTTTAGAGATAATGAAAACATATGACTACAACTTGTACAACAATGTACATTGCAGCTCTGTTCATAATGGCCAAAAACTTAAAAAAATAGTTGGTCAATAGGAAAAATATATCGGTAAATATTTTTTGGACTACTACTTGGTAAGGAAAAAGAACAAACTACTGATGCATACAATACAGATGAATCTCAAAAACAGAAAGCTTTTCCCCAAAAGAATAAACACAGTATGAGTCCACTCGTGAGGTTCTAGACGAGGTTAACCTAATCTGTGGTGAAAGACTCGGAAGAACGGCTACCTTTGTGAGGTGGGGGATGAACTGACTCGGGAAGGGCATGAGGATAATTCTGGGTGGGATAGAGCATGTATTTGTCCAAACTCATCAAATAGTGCACTCAAGATCTGCACATTTCACTCAATGCAATTTTATTTTAAGAACTGAACTCTAGGTTAATGATATTCATGTTTAAGGGTGAAGTGTTCTGATGTCTGCAACTTCACGCATTAAAAAATAAAATGGATGGATGAGAGAGTGACAAAGCAAATATGATAAAATGTTAACTGCAGAATCTAGGTGGTGGATACATAAGCATTTGTTATATAGTTCTTTCAACTTTTCTGTTTGTTTGAAAATTTTCGTAAGAAAATGTTGGGAGGAAGAAGGCTAATAAAAAAAAAAAAGAATGAGAGATGTGAGCTTGGAATTTAAATGATG